>NC_063333.1:105253947-105287774 GCF_021869965.1 Rhincodon typus | reverse complement strand
TAGACCCTTCTTCAGAAATTTCTGATGAAGGGTCTAGGCCCAAAACGTCAGCCTTCCTGCTCCTATGATGCTGCTTGGCCTGCTGTGTTCATCCAGCTCTACACCTTGTTATCTCATCCTTCTGATACAGGTCACTTCTATCCCAGAGGAGATTCCAATGATCCAAAAATGTGAATCCTTCTCCCCCTCACTAGCTCCTCAGCCACGTATTCATCTGCTCTATTCCTACCCTCACTAGCTTGTGGCACTGGGAGTAATCCAGATATTACTACCCCTGAAGACCTACTTTTTAAATTCCTGCTTAACTTCCCATATTCTCTGCTCAGAATCTCTACCTTTCCACTCCCTAAGTCTACATGTTCTATGTTCTAATGTGTACAAACACCGCTCCCCTTTGAGAATATTCTGCACCTTTTCTGAGATATTTTTGATCCTGGCTGTAGGGACGCAACATACCATTTTGATGTCTCGCTGTTGGCCGCAGAATCATCTGTCTGTGCCTATAACTAGAGAGTCCCCTGTCACAATCGATCGCTTGGAACCAGGCATACCCCTTGTTACAATAGAGCTAGTCTCGGTACCAGAAACCTGGCTGTCAGTGCTACATTCCCCTGAGAATTCATCACCCCCTACATTTTCCAAAACATCATACTTGCCTGAGATGGGATAGCCACATGAGACTTCTGCACTACCTTCCTCCATCTCCTACCTTTCTTGGAGGTCACCTATTTACCTGATTCTGTCTGTGTTTTCTTTTGCATCACTTTCTGTGAATCACTTTTGTCCTGAGTAGCAGTCAGTTAGGTAAATCGGTCATTTTGGTGTTCCCACTGAGATTTTATACATTTAACTATTTTGCAGTCACTTATGAAATGGAGGCACGATTGTCAGCACACTGTTGCCAGTTAATTTGTGATAATGCATAACTTTGCATTTAGATTCTATGGTGGATTTTTTAGTCTTGTAGTTGTTTTAATATTTTTAGATATATACATTGGAATGATATCAAACCACTGGAAGGTAACACAACATACTCTATGGTAAACAAATAAATGAGTTCATTGGTGCTGTGTTATCTTGGTAAAAATCTATGGAGTGGTAAACTAAAAAGGACAAGCTGTTTTAAAAGGAAAAATCTAATAAAATGACTGGCATATAAAACAGTGAATCAAGAACTAGTAGGAAGTATGAAGAGCATTACTCTTAAAGAAACCAATCAAGAATTGGGTAGACACTACCTAGCCAATCCAAGATTGATCATGAAACACACATGCATTGTCTACACACTAGTAAGCCAATTGGAGCTCAGAGTTTCTCTATCATGCACAGGGGATAGTCTCTATCAAGGGTTAATAAATTATGATTCTTAGTAGGTTGATGCACAAGAATACCAAAGGCAGAGGAGAACTTCAGTCAGCAGAACAGAACAAGGAACTTTCGCCCAGTCAACCACTGTTGCAAACTGAATCCTGAAATGTGTCAACTGAATATCACTGTTTTTATTAAGCACTTCTATTAAGCTTTTTTATACTTATTATGATAAATCTAAAATCTGTAAATCTTGGAAAAACTTATTTCTACGTTGATCTTGTAAGTAATTAGGACTAGTAAACATATAGGTGGCTGTATCAAACTCAGGTCATAATTGAAAGTACCTTAGATATTACAATTAAAGTTAAAGTGCACCCTAAACTCTTACAGCCTAATATTGGAATGTTGTGTGGGCATTGCTTTAGAGTGATGCCTTGGCCCAAGCAAATCCTGACTGTTCCATCTTTTAACAGTAAGTATATGTTAAAATTGCACGAGTTGGCATGCTGATGCAGTTAACTAATAATGCAGTTACACTCCACGTCATCCAAATCACTCTTTAGATTCTATATGTGCAAATTATACTATGTAAAATGTTACATCAATGAAATTGCATAATTTCTGACATGTGTATAGCATTTTGTTGAAGTTCTCTGTAGTACTGTACATACTCTGATTCAATGTGATTATCTTTGGGCATTTCTTCTCTGACTAATGCATTGGTGATCTTGTATGATTTCATACTGTTGAGTTCCATGTACTTCAGTAACCCAGATCCATGGTCCACTCATGTTCACATAGTAGATTACTTGTATTTTCAAGATTGCTTTCTTGAATTTCAATGTCATTGTATCAATGCAATGAATTGGCTGCCATAGTACACAGTTAGTTTGGTATTGTAGCTTGTATCATTGACTCTTATTGGTCCAAATGTATAGCAGCAAAAGTCTGTAACTGCTTGATTTTATCTATACGTTATGCCACATTCATAATATAGAAATCCTGTTCGTTTGCCATTTAATAATTGCTTCGCTCTGGATCTTCATCCTCGTTGTGTATGTGTGTTTGTATTTATGTGAGTCTCTGGCACACCTATTGTTGCTATCAGAATGCCACACAGACCTATTATTGGGTAATATCTTATTGTAACCTTTGATTGCATCTCCAAAACCAGATTGCCTTTTGCACCACATACCTTCCTAAGTTTTTGGAGTATAGAGCAGTTTTGTGGCAAATGCAGGTGACCGTACTTCCCATAAGGTTTCCTTGGTTTCTGCATCCTGCTTATCATGCAACTGTGGTAGTTGCTCACAAAACTTGCAACTGTTGTAATCCAGCTATAATAGCACCATATTTCTGTCATCTTTCAATCGTGCCTTTCCTTTTCTTCAAAAGGTTTTTTTGTGGAAAGCTTAGATTCATATTAAAGCTCCATATCCATTCAGACAGCTCAGCTTCTGAACAATCATGTGGAAGTGCTGGAGTTGGATTGGGGTGGATGAGGTCAAAAACCATATGATTCCAGGTTATAGTCCAATAGGTTTATTTGAAAACACAAGCTTTCAGAGTCTCTCTCCTTCAGGTGCTCGTGAGAGAGGAAGCAAAAAGACAGAATTTATAAGTAAAAAATCTGTTAAATATTTAATCAGTTAGAAAGGAATGCAGGTTTCAATTCGTTAATATGCAAATCCCCAAATTTCTGCCCAGAGATAAGTAAAGGTTTTATCAAAGAAGAGGTGACATTTCAGGTCAAACAGTGCATGTTAGGTGTAAGGCCCTGTTTAGACCGCACCTGATGAAGGGACTATGCTCCGAAAGCTTGTGATTTCAAACAAACCTGTTGGATTATTAATCTGGTGTCGTGTGATTTTTGGTTATGTCTCCAATGATATTTGTCTCCAGTGGCTGCATATTCAAAAGCAGCATTTGCTTCTTTCATCAATATTTTTTCGAGGTTGCATTGCAATTAATAAAAAGAAGACATTCTGTCAGCTGGGTTTCGCAGTGTAACTCTAGAGACAAGCAACTTGATATGTGTTAATTTCACTCCAATGTCATCACCATACTGTTTGCATTTTGTTTACGACTGACTCATTGACTTCTTCTTTTATTTGCGGCTTTTTTTTTTGTCTTCTACATTAAAAAGCTGTGGGTACAACAATGTGACAAGCAATCATTTCACAATAAGTGCACTGTTGATCATTCTAAATTTTGTGTTTGAGCAGATGGATGCTAATAGCAGGAAGCTTCTGGAGTTTTTACCTTTTCTTTATGGAATTTATTTAAGAGTTCCACAAGTGAATTTGTTTTATTCATTAATAAAACATTTCTTTCCTGGAGAGGAAATGAATAATTCTTTTTCACTGTACTGCTAACCAAAATAGCAAAGGGAATTCTGCTCTGAAACAAATGCATTCAAGGAATGTTTACAGTATATAATTAGACAGTAAACCAGAGACAGAATTGTAAACACTGAATGTTCTTTATGCTTAGTACAGATGGACAATGTTTAAAATGAACCAAGATCAGATACAATACAAGATCCATTTTCATTGTACATCTTTCACTTAATCTTATATATGACTACTTGGTATAAGCTGTCAATTTTCATTCCTTCACAAATTTGCTATAGAACTTGTAGACTGGCTTTGTACTGCATACGTGTGACCTGTGAGAAGCACAAGTGCAATGTTTGCAAACACTACTGAAAAATGCTGATAGACTAACATGTTCACTTGCAGTTAGAGAATAATTGGCCTCTCTACATTTGTAATATGAAAGAGAATACTGGGAAAAATAGCAGATCAGTTAATATTTGCAAAGTGAGAAAATTGGTCACACTGTGTTGAGTACATGAAGACTTTTGTCTTATTTTCTTTATAGATGTTGACTAATCTTGCTTTGTCAACCACAATTTTGTTCACATATGGGTGGGTACAGAAAAGGGAATACACTTGTTTATTATCATCTTCTTGATCCTGGACCAGTGTACAATCTATGACTTGCCGTACCTGTATACCACTGTATACCAGTCATTTGAACAAAACCAGCCATCCCTTGACTGGTCTTATCAATGCCACAATGGATATAACTGACTCTGCATTGATTGGTTGGGAGTGGCATTGTGGGGTGGGGCTTGGAGGCCACGGTGCCGAGTTACCTCCTAGTTCTGCTAGGTCTGACTTTTGGCGATGGAGAATTTCCCGCTGATTCCTTTAGTTTTGCTTGGGTTACTTGATGCTGCACTCCATCAAATGTTGCCTTGAATTGAAGGCCAGTCACTCTCATATTGGCTCAGGAATTCAGCTTTTCTGTCTATGTTGACTTGGTGCTATAATGAGATCAGGAGCTGAGTGGTCCAGTGGAACTCAAGCAGATCATCAGTGAACAAGTTATTGCTGGGTGAGAGCTGCATGATAGCATTGTCAGCAACACCCATCACTGCTGATGATTGAAGGTAGACTGATGGGGCAGTAACTGGTGGATTTGATTTATCCTGCTTTTATGGACTGGACATGCCTAGCCAATTTTTGCCGGGTTATTGCCAGTGTTGTGGCTTGGTGAAGGTACATCTGAAGCACATGTCTGCAATACAATAGACTGGATGCTGTTCAGACCCAGCTATCCAGCGGGCTCAGCTGTTCCTCAATATTACCTGCAGTAAATCTAATTGGTTGAAGCCAGGCATCTCTGGTGATGGAAAATTTAGGAAGAAGCTCTGATGGATCAATCGCTCGACATTTCTGGATCAAGAGGTTGCAAATGCTTGAGCTTTACTTTTTATGCTGAGCTGCTTGGCTGCCCTATCATTAAGGAGGACAATACTTATTCAACTCTCACCTTCAGTTAGATTTTTTTCAATTGTCCAGTATTATTTATGAGGACATGTGGCAGGACTGCAGAACTTTGAATTCATCCATTGACTGCAGAAGGTCACTTACCTACAAAGCTGTCAGCCTTATAACTTGGCTCTATGTGCCTCGCCAAATCTCTAGCTGTTCACCAAGGGTACACACATCATCCAAATGGAATACGATAAAATCATTGACATTCTATCCTCTCTCTTGCTGAAGGAAGTGGCATATTATAGAAGATAGTAGAACAGAGCTGGCAGAGATAGGACATCTGCATTATCTGAACCAAACAAAGAAATGGTTCTCTCTATCAAGGAGCCAGCTGTTATGGAACCTTTGACAAATGGCATAGTAGAGAATATTGAGGATGCTGACAACTTCTGCCTTATGTCCTTATTCAACTTTTGACTTACCCTTATCCTACTACCTAGCATGACAAACAAGCCCATGTTAAGGTAACCATGGACTACTTCCCACCAACCCCACTTCCCTCACACTTGCCTTCCCCTTATGATTTACTGCTTTCAGATACACAGAAGTTGCTATCTATCCAATCATGCCACCTCAGGAGGAAGTACCAATAAATAGGCCTGCCACCAGCTCAGATACTGACAATGCATGTACGTTGGAAGCTTATATACAGTTCTTAGAGGCACAAAGGTTTTATGGCACAGAAGATGGCAATTTGGCTCATTGTGCTTGTACCAGCTCTTCAAATCAGCATCATTACCTAGTAAAAATCTCCTGTTTTTTCCCTGTATCCTTGCACGTTATTTTTATCCAAACACTTGTGCAACGGCCTATTGAATGTCTCAACTGAACCTGCGTCCATCACACTTCTGGGCAGTGCATTCCATACCTTAAATATTCACTATGCAGAAACATCTTTTTTTCTCACATTGCATCTTCTCCTTTTGCATGTCATTTTAAATCTATACCATCTTATTCTTGTTTCTTTTACAAGTGGGAAAACTTCTCCCTATCTACTTATCTAGTTTACTTGATTTAGTAAATCTTTCAAATATTTCCTCTGTATCTTCTTTTCTCCAAAGAGATCAGTATCAACTTCTTCAATCTATCCTCATAATTGAACTTTCTCATCTCTGGACCCATTCTTGTCAATATCTTCTGCATTCTTGCCATTACATTCACAATCTTCTCTTAATGTGAAGCCAGAAAACTGTACACGTTTTTCCAGCTGAGGTCAAACCAATGACTAATACAAATTCAACATTGCGTCCTTGTTCTTGTATTCTGTGTCCATTTAACATAGCCAAGGATACTGTATTTTTTTTTAAATTGCTCACTTCACCTGTCCTGCCACCTTCTATGATATGTGCACATATACACCCAGGCCTCATTAGAATTCTACCCTCTATTTTATGTTATTATTCAATGTTCATCCTACCACATTAGGGGAGGCAATGGCCTAATGGTATTATCGTTGGACTGTTAATTCAGAGACCCAGATAATGTCCCAGGGACCCGGGTTCGAATCCCATCATGGCAGATGGTGGAGTTTGAATTCAATAAATATTCAATTAAGAATCTAACGACCACCATGAATCCATTGTTGATTGTCAGGAAAAACCCATCTGGTTCACTAATGTCCTTTAGGGAAGGAAACTGCCATCCTTACCTGGTCTGGTCTACATATGACTCCATACCCACAGCAATGTAGTTGACTCTTAACTGCCCTTTGGGCAATTAGGGATGGGCAACAAATGCTGCCTAGCTAGCAACGGCCTCATCCTGTGAATGAATAAAGAAAAAAAAACTCACACTCCCCGGAATTGAACCTTATCTGCCATCCATCAGCCCATTCCACAAGCGTGTCTATGTCCTTTTGAAGTTCTACATTGTCCTCCTCATGGTTTCCAATTCTTCCAAGTTTCATGTCACTTGCAAATTTTGAAATTGTCTCCACATGCAAAGATCACGATCCAGATCATTAATATATATCTGGAAAAGCTAGCTCCCAATGCAGACTTCAGGAATTCCACCTCAAATCGTCTTCTAGCACCCCCCCAAAAAAAATTATTGACCATTACTCTCTGATTCCTATCACTCAGCTAACTTTTTTTCCACATTGTTACTGGCCCTTTTATTCTATAGCCTATAACCTTCCTTACAAGTGTGTTGTGTGGCACTATATCAAATGCCTTCTAAAAGTCCATGTACACCACATCAACAGTAGAACCGACATTAAGTCTTTTGGTTACCTCCTTAAACTCCACCAAATTAGTCAAGCATTGTTTCCCTTTAAAAATCCATGCTGACTCTTTCTAATCCACCTTTTTCCATGTGACTTCTAATTCTATTTCACAAAATTCTTTCAAGACTGAGGACAAACTGACACGTCTGTAATTGTTCAGCTTATCTTCACAACTTTTCTTGAACAAGGTCATAATATTTGCAACTCTCCAGTCTTTGAGCATGTTCCCAGTTGGGAGTAGCATGTGGTGGATCATCTCAATATGAGAAACTACAACCAGGGCAAAAGGCTGATTCATTTGGCAGTTCCCTGGAAACGTAAGATCACCGTTACATTCTGCTGTAGAGGACTCAAATAATGACATCCATTGAGTTGTATACAGTACAATGCTGATTCAAATGTACATCAATATCCTGGTTTCATCTGGTGCCCTATCAGATGACTTCTGTCAAGGGAAAGTAACATGGAGGAGCCCAACAGTTGGTAGAGGGCATAGCATAGAGCTGTTCTCACTCTGTAACACCTGCATCAACACCCTATTCGTTGTAGACCTAGAGGCACTATGATTGCAGCCTTCATGTTTAGTGTAACCTTTGTGCAGACAGGTCACCACATTCTCTACATTCTCTGCAGGATTGCAGCAATAGATGCTGCACCACTCCAGGAAGCCAATACAAATAAATAAAAAAATTTTTAAAAAACTCCGGACTACTTTAAGTCAGCATGTGATAGAACTATATTGTCAAAAATGAACTTGCCTGCAATTTGGCTGCCCACAAGGAACCATAATATAAGGTTTATCTTGCTGACTCATGCCTAAATCTGATGTCCTGGCATTGCATCATTTTGTTAGATTGCATGATGCCAAGTTAGCACTGCTTCACAGGCTTCAGGCATTCATTTGGGATGTCTGCTCCACTCAATTGAACAGGCGTCATCATGTGGTACATCACAGAAGCCACTTATAGTATTGGATGTCCTGGAAAGCAGCACAATGCCTCCCCACCATTGCTGAACTGCATTTCATAATTATAATCTACTTTGAGCATTTAATTTGAATTTTAGCAATGTTGCAAACAAAATAGAATTCTTCTCTGCTTTGCTTTACTATTATATCAAAACAGTTTCTTTTTTCTATAAAATACAACACAATACCTTTTACCTTTCTGGCAGAATATTATGAGAAAAGAATGACAGTGGTAATCTTATTTTAATTAACTGCTACTTTCCCATCTTCATCCTCAGTACCTCAGCATTATAAATTTACAGGTCATATCAACATAGGCATTGTTATATTGTTATAGCAATTGTAAAGAGTTAATAACCAATTGCCATGCAAATGCACACCCAGAGTGCCATATTTTACGCTGCACTGAAGCCAGGTGCTGATGAAAAATATACTTGTAAACTCTGTTCCAGAGGTTGATTCTTATCTGGCTTTGTAAGGCACTCGGTTTCAGCAACTAGTACGAAGACTGAACAAAAGAAGTAAACAGGATGGATCACCAGCATTGGCCTAGACGCTGAACATGACATCCCTGTTGACTTTGGCAAATGCATCCTTGGCAACATCTGGGATCTTACACCAAACTTGTCCTCCAGACAAGTCAATCAACATCCTGGCAGACAAGGGCCCAAACACCAATATTACTATCTGTAGGCATGTCCTGTCTCACCAGCATGATATAACCACCAGAAGTGAAGGCACAGTGCTATGTACAGTTGGGAATGAGTTGTTATGGAAGGCTTCAAAATTGACTTTGGACTCCTTGAAATCTCAAGTCATTGGACAAAACATAGACAAGAAAACATCATGCTGATTACCAATCCCTGGCCTCCTACAAATTCCCCTAACTTATGAATTAGTTCACATCCTTGTTGGACATGAATTGAAAGAAACCAAAAGACAGATGTTGCACTCTGGTTGGGAAGCTTAAATTCCATCACCCAAAGTGGCTCAGCAGCATCAGTACCAACAAATCTGACTGACCCCTAAAGGATCTAACTTAGAATGAAATCTAGAACAGACAACAGGGAGATCAACAAGAGGGAAAAAGTTTCTTGACCTTAATTGCACCAATCTACCTGTCATGCGTGTCTATCTATGACAGCATTGGTAGGAATGACCACTGCATACTCCTTGTAGAAATTAAGCCCTGTTTTCATATTGAAGTTAATCCCCATTTTGTGTTTAACACTACCACCTTATAAAATTTGATAGATGATGAACACATCTAGCAACTCAAAACTCAAACCTCGCCTCAAAGCATGAAAGACTACAGGCTATCAGCAGCAGTAAGAATTATATTGAACCAGCTCAGCCATCCAACCAATCTATAATGTTATGACACAGCATATCCCCCATTTTATCATTAACTCTTCATTCCTGATTTCATTGCAGAATAAGCCCAAACAACCTTGGACAAAAGAGCTGAACTCTAGAGATGAACACCTCCGATGAGGATACAGCGACTGTACTTGACACAAACACATTGTTTGACTGAGTCATCCATCAAGATATCATAGCAAAACTGGACACAATGGAAATTGGGGGATTACCCTCCAGTTGAGTCATATCTAGCACAAATGAAGATAGTTGTGGTTGTTGGAAATCTGCCATCTCAGGTCTCTGTCGGATTTCCTTAGGGTAATGTCCATTGTATGCCAGTTTCTGTTGCTTCTTCAATAACCTATTCTCCATCAAAATGTCAGAAGTAAGGATGCTCACTGATAATTTCACAATATTTGCTACCATTTTCAACTCCTCAGATACTGAATCAATTCATGACCATATACAGCAAGATCTTGATTTGATTTTGATTTGATTTGATTTGATTTATTATTGTCATATCTACCGAGATACAGCAACAAGTCTTGTATTGCATGCTATACAATCAGATTGTACCAAAGTGCATCAGTGTAGCAGAACAGTGTTACAGCTGTAGAGAAGGTGCAGAGAGTGAGAGATCAACACTAACCCTAACATTTGAGAGGTCCGTTCAAAGTCTGATAACTGCGAGGAAGAAAGTGTTCTTGAATCCATTTGCACGTGTACTCAAACTTTTATTTCTTCCACCCGACAGAAGAGGGTGGAAAAGAGTATAACTGGGTGGGAGGCATCCAGACTTGGGCTGTTAGTGGCAGATAGTATTTATGCCATAGAAGCACCATGCAATGAACAATTCCAAAAAGATGTTCAATAGCATTAGCTTTGCAACATCCTGGGAGTTACAATTGACGAAAAATTGAACTGTACCGGCCATATATATACTGTACCCAGAAGAGAAATAGAGGAATCCTGCAATGACTAACTCACCTCCTGTCTCCCAATGCCTATACATCATCTAAAAGATGTCAGAAAGAATGAAAGAATACTCTCCATGTGTAGATCATAGCAATCTTTGGAATAGTGACTTCCAGAGACACAAAAAAGTTAAGAACTTTACTTAGTCTGATCTAGTACACAGGTTCATTCATACTTCACATGTCAGAACACATAGCAAATTTATGAGAGCTGATGAGAAAAGATGTTGAAAAATGGATTTGGGCAGCATGGTGGCTCAGTGGTTAGCACTGCTGCTTCACAGCGCCAGGGACCTGGGTTTGATTCCAGCCTTGGGCAACTGTCTGTATGGAGTTTACATGTTCTCCCTGTCTCTGCGTAGGTTTCCTCCAGGTGCTCTGGTTTCCTCCCACAGTCCAAAGATGTGCAGGGTAGGTGGATTGGCTATGCTAAATTGCCCATAGTGCCCAGGGATGTTTGGGTTAGACATGGGAAATGCAGGGATAGGGGAATGGGTCTGTGTGGGATGCTCTTCGGAGGGGCAGTGTAGACCTGTTGAGCCGAATGGCCTGTAGGGATTCTATGAACTATGAACTGAAACAAATCTATCAGATTCATAGGGTGTAATCTGTCACTCTGCGAGTAGGTATTTCTACCAAACAACTGGCAGCATCCCTGGTATGAGGCAGAATACTGAAGAATTCATATCCTAAGCTCTAACATCAGCCAAGGCAAATTATGTTAATATCCTCCAGAGCAGACCCACAGGAAAAATCTGTGTAGGTCACCAGTACTATAGCAGAAATTACACTTGAGGCTTCATAGTTACATTTTCTACTCTGAAATAGAAGCCAGGAAGAGGGGTAGTGCTAGAAAATGCCCCATTTCAATTCTCACCATTGGGAAAACACGTGATAAAAATCTAAGTAATCTCATGAATGGAAGATCACTGGAAATTAGAAAGGAGACCAGTAAATTCATAGATTGTTACTACCTCAATGGGGAAACCATGAACCAAGATAACCAAATTTAATGAATAATACACAAATGAAGAAACTAGTGACAATATTTCACTTTTTGTAATATTTATTTTAAAATTATTTAGAACAAATGTAAATGAAACATGAATTAATAGATGATGATACATTAAATGGAAAGATGCAATTCATTCCAAGTAGTTGTTACCAAAAAGATATGTCATAAGTCTCTTACAACCACAAGCACCTCCATCATACTCTGCAAATATCTGGTACTTTGTAGCTACTCAGCTTCATAATATGTTATTCTTTATTCACTCAAGGTAGATCAGGAGTCCAATTGGGTGATAGCATTCACCTCCAAGTTTCACAGTCATAATTGTAATCAGTCAGACACACTTCTAAAACCTTCTCTCCACCTTGGATCACAATAGTTCTGATGATTACACTTTCCAAAGTTTCTTTCCAACCAGCCAACTAGTAATAACACAGTTCATAGCTTGAGATAGCAAGAACCACAGATGCTGGAAGTCAGAGTCAATACAGTGTGGAGCTGGAGGAACATAAAAGTCAGGCAACATCAGAGGAGCAGGAAAGTCGGTGTTTTGTGTTAGGACCCTACATCAAGACTCTTTATGAAGGGTCCCGACCTGAAACATAGACTTTCCTACTCTTCTGATGCTGCCTGACCTGTTGTGCTCCTGCAGTTCATAGTTTGGTCAGTTTTGGGAAAATACCCAGCTTTTTAGTGTATCAAGGCTGTTCAGACAACTTTCCATGTTTTAGAACTTTTTAAACCACATTGCACAAAGCCTCAAAAAAAAAACTCTGCTGATTTCTTTTCCGTGAATAAACACCCCTTCCTGCAGCCCTCCTATTTTTCTCAACAGTAGTAGCTTCTTTGTATCAGGTCACATAACTGTTTTTCTTAAACATACTATCTGTTATCGAGCACAAGGAATTCCTGGCTACATGGTTCCATATTTCTTATTATGTAAATAGAATACAATTTCCCACTTTACAATTGATGGAATCTCTTAAAAGTTTTTTCCAAATATATTGAAGCCAATTACAGGTTTCACAGACATCTTAAAAAAGATCCTACAAATTTTCTTCAATGTACTGATTCAAAGTCAAAAATCATCACAAAACTGCTCTCTCTTGATCTGGGAATAGCCTAATAACACTGTCAGGAATATGGCAGTATTGGACTATCAGAAATTAAGTCATATTAGATAATTGCATTCTGCTAGGCAGTTCCAGAATTATCCAAATTGATGCAGAAAAAATTTCTCCAGAAGACATGTGAAAGCCGCAGGGTATAAGCTCAGAGCCAAATCTGTGTTTTACCTGTGTGCTAGAGAAACACCTACAAAGACATCAAAATAATGATGTCCACGTACATGTAATGTGTACCAAATAACACAGCAGTGAAAGAAGATAATAGCTGCTGATGGAGCACAGGCTATGACAACCATTGGAGCCAAATTATTCACACATAATCAAGAATAGTATCTTACTGTCGCACGTTATTGTTCAAAGTTCTCTTTTATCTGAAACACATCTGCAGAGTTACAACAGTCATCACAGCACTGTGAGAACTGCTTGCTCAGCAAGGGATCAGCAAAGAAATAATAGGTGGCAATGGAACACAATTAACCTCCATAAAATTTAAGGAATTTACTGAACAGTTTGCAGTCAATAGCATCACTATATTATCTAAAGAGAGACGTGCATTTATAGAAAAATGGATGAGCAAGAGAACCATAATCAAATTCTCAGAGTAGAAGAAAGACCCAAATCTTGTTTTCTTGCCATCCAATAGATACCCCTCAGATTGATATGAAATCATCTTCAGAGCTGAATGAAAGAAGGTATAAAATAACTCTGCCAAGCAAGGTACTCCCCCTCAAGTGAGCAGTAGGGCATAAGACTATAACTCACTGATGCATTTGTGAAAAGAGATTAACACTTCATCAAGCGTATCAAATCACGACCTGAATTGTTGAAAATACAAACGGTAAATCTACAGTATCCAATCATGAAACACTCAAACTCAATGATAGTTGTTGACGGTGTTGAGACTCCAATATCGTACGTCACTGGGACTGAAACCAGTGAGAAGTAACAGTCTGAAATCGACTTACAGTTATAGAGTCATAGAAGCACAGAGATGTACAGCATGGAGACAGACCCTTTGGTCTAACTTGTCTATGCCAACCAGACATCCTAAATAAATCCAGGCCAATTTCCCAACATTTGGCTCATATCCCTCTAAACCCGTTGTATTTATATATCCATCCAGTGCCTTTTAAATGTTGCAATTGTACCAGCCTCCACCACTACCTCTAGTAGCTCATTCACCACACACCACCCTCTGTGTGAAAAAGTTACCTACTTAGATCCCTTTAAGATCTTTCCCCTCTCACATTAAACCTATGCCTTCTAGTTTTACATTCCCCAACCCCAGGGAAAAGACCTTGTCTACTTACCCTTTCCTTGATTTTAAACTGGTAAAGCAGGAAAGATCATTAACAACACACCGCAACATCAGTAACTAGTAAGACGACATTAACAGTATCACCAGCAACCGGTGAAACATCAATAGTGTCAACTGCAAATTGTCCAACTTAAGTACCGTCAAGTGCCAAACCTACACCACGAGGAGCAATGTGTAAAATTTCACTCACACTGCCTGCCAACTAATCGCTGAGACCAAGGAATGCCAAATGTACAAGATGGAGGAACAATATCCTATCGTCTACCATACTGTGAATAAGGTTTTGAGGAAACCATCTGTAGTAGATTTTAAAGTTGTTCAGATTAATTATTAATGCTGATGGTTATTCTTCTTTAGTTAGTTATAATACAAAAAAGTTAATGACTGAAGAATTAATGAGGTGTTATAGATTGTGAAAGGATGAGAAAAGTTATATGTTATATTATTCATAAAGACTTAAGGACTAATTATAATATGAAGTCAGGTACTGAACAATAATGTATCAGTCCACCAGTCACAGAGAGCTGGAAGAGTTATAGTGCAGTCAAGCACCAACAATTTAAATTTGTGATTATTTCAAATTGCTGGAAACCAGAGCTGGGGAAGAAACGAGTCGGACGGGGCCACACATTGTGCTGTTGTATTTATTTGGAATCATTTGATGTTCAAGTACCTGCTAAATTGAGGCAAATATCTGATTGAAATGACAAACCGATCAGTTAAAGCATGACTGAGAGTAATTCAACAAGCAGTTTAAAACCAATAGAGGGTTTTGTGTGACATCATGAAGTATAATAAGAAAGCTCAAGTGGTTAAAGGAGAACTGCTACTATTTTCATCTCTATCACCTCATAGATAAACAGCACAAGGACGTGTTTATGATGTGACACTTTTCAACACAATTCCTACTGTTGTGCTGAGAGTTTAGAAAACGACCAAAAAAGGCTTGCTGAATAGTTTGCATAAAGCTTGCATCAAGTGAACTCAATGATTTGGTTGCAAACCTTTAAACAGAACATAATGACACTGTTGAATTAAAACTAAAGTTGAAAGTTACTATACTATCTGTAGATGAATAATTCAGATTGATAGGGGAGTCTTGTGCTGTAGTGAGTTGCATCCTTGTCACATAGGCAAAAGCCTATGGCTTGATTCCCGGTCAGGACTTGATGGCACCAAAGTTGTGTTCAGATGTGTGGGGGTACACATTTGGGTTGATTGAACATGAGCCAAGACCTTCTGGACCAGAGGTAGGGATGCTACCACTGTACCACAGGAGCGCCACTCAAAAGGTGTGTTCATGATGTGGCTAAAGAGGTTGACTATCAACCTCCAAATCCTACTCAAGTGCCTATGGCAAGTGGGCAAGAGCAGTAGTGGTTCCTGGTCTATCAGAAACATCAGTTTGCAGCAGCACAACAACTTCCTTATATTACAAGACTCAAGGTGCAGGGTCCTGCCACAAGTTGTACTCCAAGGCCAACATCATTCTCATTTTGCAAAACTAGCAGAAAAAAATAATTCAGGCAGACACTGGTTTGTAGATTTAGGGTTGAGTTTCATTCAGCTTCTTAAAAATCAACTCTAGTTCATCTAAAATTTGATGCAGATGAAAGGAAATTTCTTTCAGTGATTAAAGTTGTTTGATCAGAAGGTACCTCACTATAGTAGCATTCAGGGACTGGACTTGAATAAATCAAATTAACTTTAAAATGGGAAAATTTATGTAATGAAAGAATCTCTGAAAGTCGCTGCTATCCTGACAACAAGAACCCCAAATGACTGATACAACTTCAGAATAACTATTTTAGGCCATGCAGGTTAACAGAACATATTTATCAATTATTTAGCAAACAAAAAGCATTAAGGCAAACAATAGGTCCTATGTGACCATTCCTTAAAGGGTCAGGCACCCATTTTCAATTAAGGCAACTTTTAAGAATTTTTGCTTGTTTAAAAGTATCTGGAAGTACTGTGGAGTATTTCTGCAAGTGCTGTAATCAGTTCCCACATTTGGCAGGGACAAACACACACACACACACACACACACAGGCACCCAAGTGAATAGCAAAAAAGGTTTTACAACTCAAAAGAAGTCTCATTGCTTTTTACAGGGCTGGCAAAAGAGGCGACCTTTGGTCCAATAAAAAAGGGCAGTGTTGGAAACGTTCAACATTACCTGTGCAGAGAGAGTCTGAGGTCAGTGACCGTTTGTCAGAACTAATGTATCTGAAGCATTAATTCTTGCAGTATTTTCTGTTTACATTTCAGATTTCCAGCATCTGGCAAGTTTGCTCTCCTATTGTATTCTCCCTACTAAGCATTTGTAAGTTTGTGGGTAGCTAAAATTTAAAATGAGAAAATATTTATCACACAATGCAAAGTATAATTTCTCTTTATTAAAGTTTAAAGGGGCTAAAAGGGTCTGGAAACAGAAGTACCATGATTTTTCTCTACAGCCCTGCAGATATGAGGGGAGAACCTGCAGTGCTCCTTGATCTTTAGCCCAACAGCTAGGTAGACCACATATTATGGAGAGGACTACAGTTTTATATTCCAGAATTTTATTGAATACAAAGGTGCATCTGCCAATTTGTAGCCAGATCCTCAATGCTGCTTGAATATAACATGAATTGACTGGCATTCCAGCAATTAACAATCATAGTGTACGTATCCTCTCATGTATGCTTCTTGTTATATTGGGCTCTGAGCAGTTGAGGTAAAGTACTGCCATCAGTTCTATCTATTCTGAGTTGAAGGGCCTTTCTAATTACTTATGGTAGGGGATAAACTATTAGTGAGTCTTAACACATCTTGCAAAGCAAAAAGTAGACAATTGCATGATAGTGAGAGTACAAGTTCCCTTGCCTATTTATACATTACATTACAAAGACTAATAGAAGATTTAGATCATACATTTGTTTCCATTGGATCCTCATGTTAACCTGACTAAATCTCCATCCAAAGACTTTAAAATATCATCTGATTGAGTGGAGCTAAATGTAATTTCAGCATCAACTTTTCCAGAACCATTACTTTAAGCAACATCATCCCCCATGTAACCCCCACCCCACCTCCCGTTGTTAACATTTGTACGTTCATGTATAAAATTATATTTATCATTACCTCAAGGCATTGTGCAGTTGTGGCGAGGGATGTAATTCTTCCACTTTTAAAACTGGGTAAAGTCTAGCAATAGTGAATCAATTGCTGGTTTCACAATTAGCCAGCTGATTGGAAACTAAAATCAGATACTATGTGACGCAAGTTGCTGATTCACAATTGCCTATATTTTGACTGTCACTGAAGATTGAAATTACTCTATAGCATCTATTTCCCCACACATGTTTTATTCATTCACAAGATATAGGTGTCGCTTGCTAGGCCAGAATTTGTTGTGCATTCCTAATGGGCCCAAGGGGCAGTTAATAGTCAGCCACATATCCATGGGTTTGGAGTACGTGCAGGTCAGATCACGTAAGAATGGCAGATTTTCTTTTCTAAAGGACATTAGTCAAACAGAATTTTTTTAACAACAGACGACAATGGTTACATCTCCACTATTAGA
This sequence comes from Rhincodon typus, assembly GCF_021869965.1. Taxonomy (NCBI): domain Eukaryota; kingdom Metazoa; phylum Chordata; class Chondrichthyes; order Orectolobiformes; family Rhincodontidae; genus Rhincodon; species Rhincodon typus. Next base: position 105,270,066 of record NC_063333.1, on the reverse strand, counting down.
CCAGTTTTATATTCCAGAATTTTATTGAATTCAGATTTTACCATTTGCCACAGTAGAATTCAAATCCATGTCTCCAAAACATTGATCTGATGTTTTGGATTGCTAGTCTAGTGACATTACCACTATGCCTCTGCCTCACCACCATCCCTACTGGAGATTTCAGAAACATATTTGCTAACGAAGTAAATGTAAGACTACTGACAATCCCCATCATTGATGATCAAGTGGTACAGTAACTTTGATCTAGGACTAAAATCTAGCCATCTGGATTGCAGTGCTCTGCCATTAGCTTCATAAAAATGGCATCTTGGTGTCACATTCAGAATTGTGATTCATTGATTAGAGTGAAGAAGCTGCATTTACATGATTGATAGGAAGTAACCTCACCATAGAAAGTTAATTGTTTTGTCAAGTGTAAATATCTTCTTAACAGATTTATAAATTTTAAACATGGTTTGTCAACCATTTTGGCATTGAAAATTAAAAGTGTGTAGTCTCATTCCTTTAGATATTATAATTACTTCTTTTTTCTCTCTCCTTTAATGTTTCTTTTCCTCTTTTTAGTTTTCTTTCTGTGTTCAATTTGGTATTGAAATTACCCAATTTATTCACCTTCCTTCAATCTGATTGCTTGACAAATGACCATGGTTGTTCATCTTGTTCACTCAGAGCCTGAATGCCCTGTTTCTTTAGCTGTATCAATTTTAACACACACTTACATTTGCCACACAAGTTCAGGCCTTACACTTTGTCAGGAAATCTAATTCCAGAAACTGTTAGATGTCCATCTCCAGTACAATTTGGTCCTTTGTTTCTCGGGCTACTTTAGGTTCTAAATCAAAGACATAAGAAATTGAAGCTGGAGTCAATTCATTCTGCCTCTGGAAAATATTCCATCATTCAATAAGACAACAACTTCTCTTTTATGTGAAGTCTAATTTTCTGAATTATCCCTTTATTTCTTGATTCCTTTAGATTTCAAAACTCCTTCAATCTCTGACTTGAAAATATTCAATGACTGAACATCCACAATTTTCTAGGATAAGGAATCCCAAAGTTTCACAAACTTTCAAGTGAAGAAATTTCTGCTCCTATGAGACATATATTCTAAGGCTATGTAAGATTAGAAGGTGCAGCTATGGATTCAACTCACTAAAATACCCAACAAATGGAAGATGTAGTACTGCTTGGAGATTTCAATTGACTACTTTAGATACACAAATAAGGGTCAGGCAGAAAAGGTGGGAGGCCTCAAAGAGACTTTTATTGATGCAATCAATTATTGTTTTTTTTTAATTTAGTAAATGAGGTACAACACTACAGGGGATAATATCTTGGATTTGATGTTCACTAATGAACCATAACTGATTCATGAACTCAGGTTGGGAAGCACTTAGCAGATTCAAACTACTCTATTGTAGAGATTAAAGCAAGAGGTAAACCAATGATTAATATGCTGGTGCTGCAAATTGAAAAGACGTGTCTTCCAAAATTAAAGATACACTTATGGATCTAGTGATGGTCAAACTGGAGATATATGATGATGACATTCATATAGTTTCATAGAGGTTTGCTTCAGTTTTTATGGTCCAAAAGAAATATTTTTAGACTTACGAGATGGCAGGGAAAGGCATAAAAAAGAAACAAACTAAATAAAACGAAGTATTTCATTGCATTCCTGACTTGCGTCTTATTATCAGTAGAAAAGTGTTTTGGTGATCAGGCAGTGAGTGATCTAGCCTGTGATCTGTTCTTGTACACATTGTGTTTAAGTTATTTCAGTTGAGTTTTTCTTGCCAATGTGCTTCTAGAATATTGATGGTGGAGGGTCAAACATTGGAATGTCATTGAATAGTAAGAAGAGATGATTAGCCTCTTTCTTGTTGAAGACAGGTCATCGTCACCCTCTGCAAGTTCCGATCCAAATCAGGCATCTTCCTCACTTTGAAATGCATCACCATTCCTTCACAATTGTTGAGTCAAAATTTTGCAAATTCCTCATTAACAGCATATAAACTACAATAGTTTAGAAAAGCAACTCACCACCACATTGCCAACCACTATAAGAGATGGGCAATAAATGTTACCCACGTCAGTGACACCCATTTCCATGGATGGATTAAAAAAAATTACATAATTTTCTTTGAGGTAATCAAGCAAGCTATCTGTATTTCAGTTTTATGCGCTTTACAAATGGCAGATCCAACATTCTTAGCTATAAGCACGTGACGTATCTGTTCAATTTTCATGTTATGTGTTTAGGAAAATGTAGTGCCAGATCGTTAAAGACAACAGAATTCTAGGTGCATGCTAAACAGTCAAGTCAACATAGACTAAATCATATGTTATCTTGGTTCTGGTCCCTTGATTCGGGCAGGAGGTAATTTATCTTTGAGAACTGAAGGAAGCAACAGAGTTTGAATGATTTCCTGGTGAATAGTTTCAAAAGTTCAATAAAAAGGAAATAAAATACATTACTGGAAAAAGGCATATAAGGCGCCTCACTTTATATCGTAAATAGTCAAATTAACCCTGAGTACTGTAGAGCAAGGAAATAATTTTGTCGTTGGATGATAGTGTAAAATGATCCTATTCAGATCAGATGCCTGACATATATTTCTCCCAAAATTAAATTTACATTGTCCGTGGATAGCTAATGAATCTTCACCTGGTTTATAATACTGTCCAAATTCTTGAACATACCCATTGCTTTCAACTTTGCTATGAAGTAAATGGAATACTCTTTCTGCTGATGTTCAGAGGGCAGCATAATTATAAAAGAGAGGAGGTATGTAGAACCTACTTGCCCCTAATTAACACTTCATTAGGCTCCTTCCGGAGCTGTTAGCAGGTTAGAGAGAGAGTGAGAATGGAATTTTCAAAGTTAAATTCGCTGAACCTGAAGTTTGGTTAGAGCATGGCTCTCAGGTTCAATAGAGTAGAAATTTTAAAGTCGCTTATGTTGAATATTTCAGAATTGAGAGAACTTGCATCAGAACATGTGTATTACATTCTGTTTTTCTCCATTTATCCATTTTTGTGTTCGGTGAACTGCTTTCCCTCCATGATACTTAAGGCAGGAACATTTTGTCATTTTGAACATTCTCAGCAGGAGGTGCAATGGCTTTAGTCACTGATGAACTTTTAATGTTGATGCCATCTGTTCCAGACAGCTCCAAAGACACAAGTATGCCCTTCCTCAGCCAGTTCTGGGCTAATATCCTCCTGTCTTGTTTGACCTTGCTCTGCTAAGGAAGGAGAAAATTACCAGTGAGTGCCAAGCAATGTGCATGGATGATAGCCGGATAGCAAGAGGTATGTGGAACCTGTAGAAGAGATGATTGTAAGGCTGATAGCATTGGTGAATGGACTGGAAGTTAGTAATTCAATAAGTAGGAGATACACTTTGTGTTCACAGACCTTGACAGCTCATGTGAGGTCATTGATTACTTTCTGACTCTTCAGCCTGGTCCTTATGGCCAGATGCGTGAAATATACTTAGAAAATAGATATACATGGAGAGTCATAGAGTGATACAGGATAGAAACAGGCCCTTCAGCCGACCAACAAATGCCAAACTACACAAATCCCATTCACCTGCAATAGAATCATAGAGTCATACAGATAGCTCATTGACTACATGGTCACTTTCCCTTTCAGGGTATGCTGGATTTCCTTGCTCCTGTTGAAACATGACCTTTCTCCTGCTTCTGACTCCTCCTGGACTAAGTACTCCAGCACCACTTTCAGAGAGCCTCGGAGACTTCCTTTGTCCTGTGCCTCATTTCCATTCCTCCATCTTCCATAAAAACACTTGCTGACATAGATTCACTGGCAACTCTAGCTTGAGAGTGTTTTCCAATAAGAGAAACAGATTACCTTTCAGAACTGCTGGCTCACTGTACAATATGCTAACCATATATGCCTCTTTGTCAGCACTGACAGTGCAAACAGTCAGTGGCTTTTTTCAGGCTGGGCTGAATGCTACAATTACTTGAAAAGCACAAGGGGGTAGTGCAAAGTTTGCTTGCTGCTTATCCCAAAGGGATTGAGTGTGAAGTAATCACATATCATGATCCATATACTCACAATTGACCCCAATTGAAAATATCAGCAGGATGTTTTTAGTCTGTAAAGGAGTTCAAACATCTTCTTTTGGAAAAGAAATTAAATGCTAATAGCAGAAAGAAAGTTAAACTAATTATTCTAGAAAATAACTAATGGGTTTGAGGGCTTCTGAGACTTGTCTGATTGCCTGTGAGAGGTTAAAGGATTCTTTTGAGATTCGATTCCTACGATAAATACAAGTAAGTGCTTTTCTGACTTTGGTAAGAGGTAGAGAGAAAGGATAACTGCTACATGGGAATGGTTCCACAAAAAAATAGAATGAGCAAGAGTTATATATTGCCATTCTAGGTATATACCACTTTAAGAGTTACAGTCACTGAGAGGGAAAAAATGGATGATGTAGGTAATTCCAATTTGTTTTGTGGTACACTATTCTGTATTGGCAAGGATTTTACAATTCTGTATTGGTTATTATAGAAGACCATGGCAGTTGCTCATTAACAATTTTCTAGTTGTTTTACTCATTTGTTATGTACATATCCTCGATCACATTAGGAATTATTTAGTTGTTATAATTCAATTGAACTTGTGTTGTGGACAAGGATGTATTATGGAAAATAAATTTATACATAGACAATGAGACCATAAAATATAAGAGGAGAATTAGGCCGTTCAGGCCATTGATTCTGCTGCACAATTCGAACATGACTGTTTTGTTTCTCAATGTCGTTCTCCTGTCTTCTCCCTGTAACTCTTGATCCCTTGCTAATCAAAAACCTATCCTACTCTGCCATAAACACACTCAATGATTTGGCCTCCACAACTTTCTGTGGCAATGAGTTCCACAGATAAACCACGCTCCAGCAGAAGAAATTCATTCACATCTCAGTTCTAAAGAGTGGTCTCAGGTCCTCATCTCTCCTACTTGTGGAAACATCTTCTCCATGTTCACTCTATTCAGGCCTCTCAATATTCTGCAAGCTTTAGTCCTTCTGCAGCCTCCTCATTCCTCAACAAAACCTTTTCCTCCATCTATCTTTGTGTCATCTGCAAACTTTGCAACAGTGCCCTCAGGTCTTTTGACCAAATCATTAATGTGTAACATGAATAGTCATGGTCCCAGCACTGAGCTCTGCAGACCACGAGTCACCGGCTGACAATCTGAAAAAAAAATCATTTTCACCTGCCACAAACATTCCCACTTTCCAGAATAAGAAGCTGTAATCAGATCAATGAAAATCATTTAGCGATCTTTATTTTGTTTGTGAGACTTTTCTTGAATTTGACACACTGAAAAGATTAGGTTCACTGTTCCCGGCCCTGCAGGAAGCCGCTCTGTGATTCTGCGGACACAAAGTCAATGAAGTGAGTAACTATCTGATTGGGAATCAGCCTTGCTGTTGAAAGAAGTGATGTTCTATAATGATTGTCACAGATCAACTTTTTCCCTTTCTGTTTATAAATATGAGTTATAGAGGTGTCCTCATTGTCTCAGGGCACAGCAAACTAGGCAAAAGAGACAAATTTCCTAAATATGTAAATCTCTGTATTATTGAATGCGTCAGATGGGCGGCTGTCATCTCCCAGTGGCTTGCCCATCGAAAATTGCTTTATGCCCCTTATGATTTCTGCCTGAGAAGGATTTAGAAAGTGAGGAGAGTGGGTAAAGAAGCGGCAGATCAAATATGACGAGGGAAAGTGTGAGGTCATGCACTTTGGTAGGAAGAATAGAAGCATAGACTGTTTTCTAAATGGGGAGAAAATTCAGAAATCTGAGGCGCAAAGGGACTTGGGAGTCCTTGTCCGGGATTCTCTTAAGGTTAACTTGCAGGTTGAGTTGGTAGTTAGGAAGGCAAATACAATGTTGGTAATTATTTCAAGAGGACGAGGATATAAAAGAAGGGATCTACTTCTGAAACTTTATAAGGCTCTGGTCAGAACACATTTAGAATATTGTGAGAAATTTTGGCCCCCTTATGTCAGGAAGGATGTGCTGACCCTGGAGTGGGACCAGAGGAGGCTCACGAGAATGATCCCAAGAATAACATATGAAGAACGTATGAGGACTCTGGTTCTATATTTGATGGAGCTTAGAAGGATGAGGGAGGATCTAATTGAAACTTACAGAATATTGAAATGCCTGGATAGAGTGGATATTGGGAAGATGTTTCCATTAGCAGGAGAGACTAGAACCAAAAGGCACAGCATTAGAGTAAAGGGAAGAGCTTTTGGATTGGAGATGAAGAAGAACTTCTTCAGCCAGAGAGTAGTGAGTCTATGGAATTCATTGCCACAGAAGGCTGTGGAGGCCAGGTCATTGAGTATATTTAAGCCAGATATAGATAGATTCTTGATTGTTAAGGGGATCAAAGGTTACAAGGAAAAGGCAGGAAAATGGGGTTGAGAAACTTATCATCCACAATTGAATGATGGAGTAGACTTGATGGGCCAAATGTCCGAATTTCTGCTCCTATGTCTAATGTTCTTATGATTAAGTACAAGTTTGTCTAGAATGTGTTACAGTTGATCTGATTCAGTGGTGTCATTGAGCTCTGCAGATTATTCGGGAGATTAATTTTATGAGATTGTTAAAGTGCTCTGGCCAAAGAGGGAGACTCTCATTACCACTTTTTAAAAGCTGGTTGCCATCTGCTGAGAAAATGGATGTCACGCCGTTGGCTTTAAAACTAAAGGCTGATCATAGACTAAGGTTTTGGAGTAGATTTGTAGCTCGGGCTGTGGGTGTTGAGGTTGGTTGGCTCACCGAGCTGGTTTCTTGTATCGCAGACATTTCGTTACCATGCTGGGTAACATCCTCAGTGCAGCCTCCGATGAAGCGTCGGTGTGTTTTCCTGCCTGGTTTTAAACTCTGGAGTCCGTTGAGATGGATTGCCTCACTTCTGGTTTTCCTTCATAGTGGAGTGTATATGGGGTCAAGTTCTATGTGTTTATTAATGGCTTTCTTCGTGGAGTGCCAGGAACAAGAGCAAGACCACAGTAAAAGCATCTCTACAGACAATATGCTCAAACTACTGGACATATGCCTCACCACCCACTTCACTTTCAACGGCCTAACATACGAATAAATCAACGGGATAACCATGGGATCACCTATCTCCGGACTCATAGCAGAGGCAGTGATGCAAAGACTAGAAAGGACAGCCCTTCCGCTAATCCAACCAAAACTATGGATACGCTACGTGGACGATACCTTTGTCATCATTAAACGGACCAAACTAGAGGAGACACACAAACTTATAAATAACACCCTCACCGGAATAAAATTCACCAGAGAGGAGGGGAAGAACAAACTGCTCCCATTCCTGGATGTCATGGTAGAGTGCAAGACAAATGGGGAACTCCAAATGAAAGTACACAGAAAAGCCACACCCACGGACCAGGTACTGAACTTCAACAGTAACCATCCCAACACACACAAACGAAGCTGCATGCGAACACTATTTAAATGGGCAACAACACACTGCAGCAACACAGAACTACGCCAAGAGGATGAAGAATATCTCTTCCAGGTTTTCAAGGATAATGGATATCCAAAAAACTGGATCAGAAGATGCCTACGCGAACAATGTCAGGAAGATACCACACGCCCCACCACACTCATCACACTACCCTACCTCAGGAACACATCGGAACTAGCCACAAGACTCTTATGACCGCTGGGCATCAGAGTGACACACAAGCCCACATCAACCCTATGACAACTGCTCACCTGAACTAAAGACCCACTCCCCATCATGGACAGGACCAGTGTCATCTATGAGATCCCCTACAGAGACTGTGAGAAACACTACATCGGACAAACAGGAAGGAAACTAACAACAAGGGTACACGAACACTAACTGGCTACAAAAAGACACGACCGATACTCACTCATCTCAATCCACATGGATAAGGAGAACCACCAATTCGACTGGAACAACACCAAAATCCTGGGACAACCTAAGCAGAGACAGGCACAGGAATTCCTAGAAGCCTGGCACTCCACTAAGAAAGCCATTAATAAACACATAGAACTCGACCCCATATACACTCCACTATGAAGGAAAACCGGAAGTGAGGCAATCCGGCTCAATGGACTCCAGAGTTTAAAAACCAGGTGGGAAAACACACTGACGCTTCATTGGAGGCCGCACTGAGGATGTTACCCAGCGTGGTAACAAAACGTCTGTGGAACAACAAACTAGTTCGGCGAGCCAACCAACCTCAACTGATCGTAGACCTTCATGTAAAACGTTCAAACAGCTTTAATCAACAGTCACTTGAAGCTCATCTGTCTTGTGTTCCCAAGATCAGCTCTTCATCGCTCTTAATTTGGCCTGCAGCATATATTTTGCATGATGGTATCTGGCATTCCTTGCCGGTGATTTTACGTCAGATATGTGAAATCTAAGAAGCACTACATCTGGAAATTTGGCTATGGTGTGGCTGGTGTTGTCAAACCAGTTTCGTTGCTTCCATTTAATGAATCCTTGGAGCTCAGGTGCCAGGTCTATCAATTTCTGTGGTTAATTTGTGTTCCAGCACTTGTATCTTGTCCATGGCCTTACAATCAATTGCATTAAGCGTCCTTGTTTGAGTCTGTGCTGGAGTCCTGAGATTTAATCTTCAAAAATGCAACACTCCTGACAAGCCAATAGTTGACCAGCATTCTGCATCTCCAAGATAGTGGGTAAAGTGCATGCCCTTGATCATTCAGACTATTACATAGTCTAACATTTGCCACTGTTTGGATCTGGGGTATGTCCATGTTGTTTACAGTTTGTCAGATTGTTGGAATGCTCTGTGCTGGTTAGGTAAACTTATTGCACTCAGAAAGATCTGGCCATTGGAATTTGCTCTGCCAATACCATGGTGCCCTGGTAATCATCTGTAGGTATTACAATTTGTGCACACTCAGACTTCAAAATCACCAAGAATAGTGAGCTTGCCCTGGTGGGGTTCTCCTCTCATTATTTTGCTGTGGTTATCATAGAATGTTTCTTTGACCATATGTGTACCTGTCATTGTTTGAGCATAGATGCTAATGAGCATTATATACTGGCTACTGACAGGACTTGTAATAAAAACTATGAGTTTATCCCTGATTCCTGTTGGAAGTGAGTCAAGCTTACCTGTCAGTACAGATTGAATGGCAAGTCCTACACTTAAATCATAGAATCCCTACAGTGTGGAAGCAGGCCATTCAGCCCGTTGAGTCCACACCAACCGTCCAAAGACCATCGCACCCAGACTCACCTCCTACCTTATCCCTGTATTTCCCATGGTGAATCCACCTAACCTGCACATTTTTGGATTGTGGGAGGAAACCGGAGCACCCAGAGGAAACCCATGTAGACATGGGGAGAACGTGCAAACTCCACACAGACAAACCCAGGTCCCTGGCATTGTGAGGAAGCAGTGTTAATCACTGAGCCACCGTGCTGCCCTAATCTGACTAAAGCTGGTCTTTGGACTTTCTGATCCAGTAGAACCTTCTCAAGCTGAAACTCTTCAGCAAGTCTTATGTTACCCAAACTGGCTATATTTACATTGCACCTGCCAACAGTTCCGCTGTCTGGTCTTGATTTATTGTCTAGAAGTGTCATGACACTCTATGAAGCAAACTCCATATGATAATGAATAATTTTGTTTTTTACATTGCAATTCTGACCAGCCAAGAGTGATAACCCAGCAGGTGTACGGAAAACTGGTTGTGTTTTGGGTTCCTTTACATCCCCTTTCTGAGATTGGGGTTAGCAGTGTTCTACCTAAAAGAGTCTGCCCTGTCACTGCAGGAGGGTGTGAACTCCACATCTGCCTCAATCTGGGGAGAATGATTTTCACCCTGATGCCCCCTATACGCAGGATTATAACCTGATGAATGTCAGTAGCATCATTTCCTGTCCCTGTCATCACTTCCCCATTGTTATGAGGCTTGGTGTATATGTTTTTGTTGATGACTTGCTGAACACCCTGCAATTGGGTATCTTGAAGAGGTGGGGTTTGTGTGGAGCCTTTCCTACTCCCTTAAACAGGGCTACTAATACTACACTGGTGCAATACATGACACTAGTGTAACTGGCAACAGTGTTCAGTCTATGTCAGCTGCTACATGTAGTGGCATGCATTGCTCAAGTGTAGTATTAATTTCACTATTATTAATTGTCAGGTCAAAAGCAACTTTCACAGTCTCACCTCTTCTGTGCAAAATAAATTAACCGTCTTCTTTGATCTATGAATTACTAACTTATAGGCTACTCAATTTTATCTGATGGTGGAAGACTCTCAATTTTGATGACATTCTTGTATGACATTTCCTGCACTTTCTCAAGTGTTTCAATATAATTTTCCAGCATGGAAACCATTATTATGTATACTCTCCAAACATGGATGAACCCTCTGGACACAGGCTAATAAATGGGGTCTACATTGCCCTTGAACAAATCAAAACTACTTTGTCTTCAAATCCATATCAGGATGGAGTCCTCTCTCCTCCTTCCTACAGCCTCAGCAGTATCCACCTCTGTCAGCACTGGAGTCCAAGCTTCTTGCTTGTCAGCCCTCTTGTCAGTCTTGCAAGCTGCCATCCTCATTTGGGAGCCAACTGACTACCACCCACAAAATGCTACATAGATTCACATTGCCCACACGTACAATGTCAGGTTCAGTCTTTGGTTTTGACACTAATACTACTCACCTATTGAGAAAACCTAGTCCATACATTTGGTATTGCTTCTAGAAATGAGCCCCAGTACTTTGTCCACAGTCTTTATGGCTACATCAATTTTATTTGACATGAAAGTGATCTATATATCTATTAATTACGTATTCCTATGTATACTGCATGTAATTTATTACATGTCAATAAATATGGTCCTTTTATGCTCCCTTCCAAAGTGAATAACCTCAAACTGTGCAATATTGCATTTCATTTGTCATTTATCTGCCTTTTTTTTTGTAATTCATTCATGGGAAGCATTATTGCTTGTCGGACCAACATTTAATACCTATCCCTAGTTGCTCTCGAGAAGATAATAGTGAGCTGTTGTCTTCAACTGCTAGAAACCATTTGTGGTTTTTCACTATTTTGGTAATGTCCTTCAAGTTATTTGATATATTAACTGATCTCCACTTTTTGCCTGATCCCTGAAAAATTTGTATCATATTAAAATTTTAATAGCACTCCTCCAATTCCTGAATCAAATTCATTTATACGTTTGGTGAAAAGCGATGGCCCCAGTACACCAATAATGCAACCCCAAGGATTTGATTTGCTGCATGCCCATTCGCTTGTGTGGGTGGAAGCTTACCAGCAAGGGAAGGATGCTGAGAAGAGATTTTCTACTCCATGCATAAACACTTTCTAACAGTGATCAAAACAAGAATCCATGTCCAATTTGTACTTTTTAACCTTGGTGCACTAAAAACAATTGTAGCACATTTATGCTACTTTGGCTAGAAACGACTTCCCAGTGCTCCCCAGTTTACAAATAGGTTCCGTTTCTGAGTATGGCTCAAGTTGATTGTATGCAAGTCGGATCACAGTACAGTACAACATATATTATCTGTTCCTAAATACAAGTGAACTTTTGCATGTTGGATCCTTAAAATTAGTAGTAATATGGGATCTTGTTCATAAGCACAAGCATTTGTAAGTTAGAAGTTCATAGGTTGGGGACCAACTATACAGATAGTTTGATAAAATGAAAAGAGAAAACTTACATATTAGTGTTTAAGTACAACTGTTGAGACTGCAATTATCACTAATTTAAGAACAAAATATTGCATAATGCACGTTCAAATGATTTAACCAATTATTCATCACATCCTTTCAAGGTTAGAAACTAGGACAGATGCAGTAAAGAAATGAGGATTTCTGTTCCAGCACATCATCATTAAAACTAAAATTGGATAGTTTGTCAAGTAAGGTGCCTCGGGAAATCCATGCACTGAATATTTTTATTGGGTATGATCTCCAGTATAATTTTTTAAAAACTTGTTTAATAAATCACAATCAATGAAATCAGTAACATCAATAATGTCTTCTCAACAGGACAATTCCTAATAGTTTTTTCCTCACATTGTTTTCCCTCAATAATTCTTGCTGTACCACCCAGCCATTCCTTGATAAATTTCCAGGACTTGTCCGGTGTTTCTAGTGAAGAGTTTCTGATGTTGGGTACGAAATGAATGTACATTATGTTGACATAGTTTCTGCTTCATATTCCTACTCAGCATGTGCCCCAGGTAGTCTTAATGTGAGAAATAATTGAAGAAAAATTGATTTTCTACAATTCATGTTATATGTAGAGTGAGATGGTAACAGTAATTTGGAACAGTCCATGACAGATAAGCAGTTTTGGCATTGCATGGACAATGGGCTATTGCAGTAATGTTCCAGAGAATCTCTGTATTAGTACAAGGAATTATTTAGGGAAATAGCTGATTTAAATTCAGGAAAGTCCCATTCCACACTGTAGACAGTTATGTGGATTATATGAAAAAAACTCATTGTAGTATTACATGTCGAAATTAGTCAATTAAGAATGTAAACAGCTCCAGAAACAGGAGCATGCAGGCCTCCAGCCATCTGCTTTGTGTTTTCCTCCCAGTTTTCACTGTAGGCATTGATTTTTGTTCACTCAGCCAGATGATTGTCTTCTTAGAATCAGTCAAGAGTCCCATTGTGGTAGTGAGTTGGGAATGTCAACAGATTGCTCTTCCTTCCGGAGGGGATTCGGGGCTCTAGGCTCAGCAGGGATGAGCAACTGCAGCAGCTGGTGCATCCCAGGACCCCACTTCCATCTTCACTTTTTATTTAGCTACAGATGTGATGTGCAGCCCATCTTGTCATTATTAGCAAATGTACCCTGGCTATAACCCTTCTTCCGTGGCTTGATTATAATTGTGGTGAAGACAATGTTCCTACACCAATGACCTCTGTAGCTTCATAAACAAACTGAATACTTAAATAAAATGAAAGATGTGTAGTCAATTACACAATGTTACCAATCCTTTTAATAGAATATAATAAACAAAGTCATATGAGCTATTAAATGTAACCAGCATTCAAGATCTGGACAAAAATTGCCCCGTCTAGCTTTACATGAGCAAGAACTTGTGCTCATTTTGGATTATGACACTTATATGAATTTCAAAAACAGATGGTGAGTGGACAGAAGCAGAGTTCATTGACTGTTCTCTGTGATTTAGAATAGGTTCACATTGAACTTTTGTCTACTCTTTCACCAATGAGCAATCCAACATTAGTTATATCCATGACTATTTGAAATATTGAATAATTTCATTGTATTTGATATGAAAATAAACTAATCAACAGTCCTTGTTGAAATATTGAAATCCTTGCATTGTCAATACATATTTAGCTTTGAAGCCAGGAAGTTGTTTTTCTAAAATATAGTGTGATGACATTCCTGCAGAGAAAATTGCTGGTGTATCAGAGAGTGAACTGACTGTTAGCCACAGGCCTTGGAAGCTGTGTTCCAATTGAGTCCAGACTGATGGGATGAAAGGCTCCTCTGTCTCATGATTGTGGGATTGTCATGTAAAATGAGTTTAGGCAGTTTCAACCGAGTCCCTGGTAATCATGGATTTATAGCAAAAACTGATCCTAGTACAGCACTAATTGACAGAAGATTGTCAACCTCACTCTCAGTTAACAATTTTACAATCTAGTCATAATGATGCTAATGTCACATGACTTTGGGTTATATGCAGTCATAACTATTAACACTTAATTGTAAGACTTTATATTTATGCAGTTGTTTTATTACTAGAAATATGTTGCATAAGTAGAATTGCCAGCTTAGAATTTTTTGAGTATACAAAATTAATTAAATTTCCAGGACCCAATTTTCTTTTTCTTCCTTATTTACCGATCAATGTGAAAGTTAAGAGAAGATTTTCTTGACTAAATTTCCTGCCTAACAGAGAAAATGATGCAAATGTAACTTTTTGTATGTTGCTGCAGTGATGTAGTTAAGTTTCCTAGACACTGATGTAAAGAATTAAGCTAGTTTACAGTTCACTTTGGTGAAAGTGTATCATAACCTAGATATATTCTATCCAAAGACAAAAGTTCAACGTGAACCGAGTCTAAATCACAGAGAACAGTGAATGAACTCTGCTTCTGTCCACTCACCATCTGTTTTTGAAATTCATATAAGTGTCATCCTATTAAATGGGGAATAAAAGTGAAGAGAAGGAATTTCTTCACACAGAGGGTAGTTAATCTATGGAATTCCTTGCCCAGTGAAGTAGTTGACGCTACTTCAGGAAATGTTTTTTAAAAAAAATAGATTTTTTTTGAACAATAAAGGAATTAAGGGATACGGTGAGAACGCAGTAAGTGGATCTGAGTCCAGGAAAGGATCAGCCATGATCTTATTGAATGACGGAGCAGGCTCGAAGGGCCAGACGGCCTACTCCTGCTCCTAGTTCTTATGTTCTTATGTTCTAACTGTAAACTAGCTTAATTCTTTATATCAGTGTCTAGGAAACTTAACTACATCACTGTAGCAACATACAAAAAGTTACATTTGCATCATTTTCTCTGTTAGGCAGGAAATTTACTCAAGAAAATCTTCTCTTAACTTTCAGATTAACATTTTACTTGCATAATGACAAAATGAAATGGTTAAAACAATTGAAAGGGACTCCACAGAAATTGGCTGCATTTTCCAAGAATTGGCTGATGCAAACAGACAATTTTGAAACTCAAGCCCAAAAGAGTGAGAGTAAATATCACCTTTGTTATGTTTTAAAGTCAGTGTCAGCTTAGTTGAAACTTATAAAAATGGCAGCTTTGCTCAGTTGGGCACAAAGAAAGAGAATATTATAATTATGTGTGACCTTTCAGTTTGTAATTAGAGTGACTTTATCCTTTCAAGAATCACAGCAAGCTCACACCACACAGGAGTTTAGAAATGGCAGGCTCACAAATTCAAGATTTTGATGCTGTTAACTGTTAGCCGGTTTTACATAAATCCTGTGAGCTGTTTTCATTTCTTTTGTGGTAATGATGGTGAACTTCAAAATAATTTCACAAAACTTTTAGTATCTGTTAAGCATGACACATGGAAGGGAAAAAACCCAGCATTCCAGAATGCCATATTTAATCAATTATCTTAAGTACATGAAGATGATATTTTCCAACAATGTTTCACATATTGAATCTAGTTCTTAATTACTGAAGTAAAACCAAATTTGCAAGGTATATTTCTCAGAACAGAGATTTTCAAATTTAGTTTCAACTGATCCTAGGGGCTTCTACCTGGATTCTGAGGTCGTCATATTTCTTCATGAATTAACTGTATTTTAATAGTTGTTTGGCAGTACAGGACTAGAGTATTTCTGAAAAAAATGCATTTTGTTGAAGCTTTTCATCTTGTAATCATTAGGACAATTTACAAGAAACACTGATGCAATGGAAAAACAACCTAATGTATAGTGTATGAGAAGAGAGTGCTGATTGCTTGGCAACTATACTCTGATTGGTGGAGGTGCTGCCACAAAGAAGATGCCAGTTAGCTGATTACTGATGGTTAACTGCCGTGCTTTGTTTAGACTTAAACAAAACAGGCTGACTCAAATTGAAAGATCACGTATAATTATAGTTTGTCAAGACATTGCCCTGAGAAATGAACCTGAGAATGGATGTCAACATTTTTCCTGAGTTGGCACAGGCTCAATGTGTATTTAAGTTCTTACATGAATATATGTAGTTTACAGTACACAAAAGTATGGATCACTGTAAACCTGACCAACAATCTTAAATTGGTTTTCAGCATAATTCTTAGCACACTTGGGATTATTCAGCACGTTTTATGCAATCAAAGAATCATTTCTAATGTTAGGTATCATGGCTTGAGTTTTGCAAGCATGTTTGGTAGGGTACGGTCAATACGTTGATTGTAGCAAACATCTGATGGGTTAGAGATAGTAGGAACTGCAGATGCTGGAGAATCTGAGATAACAAGGTGTAGAGCTGGATGAACACAGCAGGCCAAGCAGCATCAGAGGAGCAGGAAG
>NC_063333.1:105176150-105238947 GCF_021869965.1 Rhincodon typus | reverse complement strand
TGTGTTCATCCAGCTCTACACCTTGTTATCTCATTAATTGAAGTTGAATGCCTTAGTACCTCTGAAGAGTCCAAGATGCCTAAAGTTGTTGCCTTAGGTCTGGTTCATTGTTCCTTTAGGGCTGAGGCGTGAATAGGATTTCTAACTGAACCATGATTCCAGACAGCTAGCCCCGTGATTGTGTATTTCAGAGCATAGCCCAGCTGCCTTTTAAAAAAAAAATCCAGGATTTTGGTCCAGTATTCTAAATGACAGGGATTTTTGTTGTCTCCTATAAAACTTGCCACATTAATTACCTGCCCCATCCATTTGGCATCCTCACATCTGATTTTGGCCATATCTCATCATGTGTCACTTTCAGAACATCTCTCCACTCAATGGATATCCAGCAAAAGGCTGTATTCCCTTGCACCGCACAATCTTTAGAAGGCCGCTATGCACACAGACCAGCACTGGCATTCTGAAGCTGTCCCGTTCATCGACAGACAGGACATGTTGGAGAATGGGGATATGGCACTGCACTTCTCTGATAGGGACCTGGAGGTCCTGGTCAAGGGGGTGCTCCAGAAGAGGCCCCAACTCTTCCTAGAGGATGGGCAGAGGGGACCATGCTGCCAGACACTGATGGTGTGCTCCCAGGTCCCCACATAGTCTGTGCCTTCTTCACAACGCAGAGGAATGACCAACAGTGCAGTAAGCAGGTCAATGATCTTCTCTAATTCATCAAGATAAGTGCTACACTTTTCTCTTCACAGCCTCACACTCACCCTATCTCTGTTACTGCACGAACCTCCCACCGAGACTCATGCCCTGCCAATCTCATTATTGCCAGCAACATCTTCCTTCACCAGGTCTCATCCACCCCTTCTTCCCACACCTTTAACCATGTATGCCCTCTGTGTAGCCTCCTCACTCCCTCTGGGGTTGCCTAACCAAATCTCCAGAGCTAACAGGTTCCACTGTGAAGCTAGTGCCCTCCACCACAGTTATGGAACCAGGGACTACACTGTAATGAGAAGGACAGGAGGGAATAAACATATTGAGAGCACTTTGGTGTTACAGATTAGATTTGATTTGATTTATTACAATCATGTTTACCTAAGTAGAGTGAAAATCTTTCTTTGCGTGCAGTACAGGCGGATGTGCTTAGACGGAGTGAGGCACACAGGTTACACTGCACAAGAGGTGCATGAAACAAGCATTAACAAGATCGATCAATATTATTTGAAGTTAGAGAGTCCATTCATCAATCTAATAATGGCAGGGAAGAAGCTGTTCTTGAACCTGCTGGCGTGTGTGTTCCAGACTCTGTATCTTCTGCCTGACAGAAGTGGTTGTGGGAGAGCATTACCGGGATGAGAGGAGTCTTTGATGATACTGGCAGCCTTTCCATGGCAACAAGAACAGGAATGAGATTACAATTGATTGCAAATGATTTTACAGCATTGCATACATTTCTGTGCTTTACTTTACATTTGGTTGTTTGTCTTTCTGTATAGAACCAAATGGCTTTGTGATAGCATCATTTCATGGTGGAAGAAAGAGACTCATGGGTACAGGTCTGTGCACAGAACCCACTACGTTATCTGGAAGCAAGTGCAATGAAGTGTATACTCACATTGGGTCACGCTGACACCGCTGGCCCTCCTCATATAATATCTTGACGGCTCTATCCAATAAGGTTAGTTGTCAGTTTGTTGTTCAACAATGTCTGTGGCAGTAAGGTGCAAGGAAATGGCTAAGGAATAAGGACACTGCCACTCTATGGCCTACACAGTACATGGGTCTGTGTGACATGTCCTTTCATTTTAAAAGCTCCAACATTGATGGGTGCTGTAGCCCCCTCCCTCACGGGTCAAGTCACTTCACCACTCTAAGCATGGTCACAGCCATTTTCTTCCCTTTTGCACGCTTATAATTTCCACCATGATGAAATGCCACAGTGAATACTACTCCTCTAGATTGCAAGCTGAATGTCTTGGTAAGATCCAAACATCCAAATTCCCTTCGTTGTAGCCCTTCCCATAAATTGCATTCACTTCACAACTCCACAGGGCTCCACCTCACTCATCTACATCTGCCTACATGCTTACCTTCCATCCCCTCCCCTCACCAGCTCTGGCATAAGAGATGACCAGATCAGGTGTGGTTGTTCACTGCAACATCCCTTGAAGCCAGGTTGCTCCTAATCATGAACAAATCTTGCTTCGAATTGAAACCCTTCCCAGACATGTGTTACAGTACCCACACCCTACTTCCTCCCTGCAGCAATGGCCACCAATACTCTCCACTTCCACCCCCCAAGAAAAGTCTCTTTAATCTTTGGTTATGTGGAGAGAAGAGACAGACTAACATTGGTTCATTCCATTTGGCGACCTGACCAGACAGCCGTAGACCAGAAGTGCCAGACCCCTGATTGGTGGCAGTACATTTCCTCACCTTTGTTACCCCATATCTCTCACCCACAATGGACTGGCCGTTGCTGAGGCACAGTACTGACCATGACCTACTCCCCAGACTACAAAGGCATGAACCACTGAATGAAAATACCTTGATTGGATGCCTAACCATGAAACTCAGTCAGGACCACTTACCTAAGACTTTAAGACAGGGCTACTTGCTTGCTGCGAATGTAATGTTTTTAAGCTGCCAGCACATAGTGTAATTTTGAGATCGATGTAGCACACACTGGTGCACTGCAAAGATGTGTGCCCCCCACCTTGACTAGCAAGGAATGTTAGCTGGTTGTGTGGCTGTGCAAATCCACTCCGTAAAGAAGGGTAAAACAATGGATGGTATGAGAAAGTAGATATGCACTAAGTCAGTGATCACTAAGAGAGCATCCGAGCTGTTCTGAAATACAGCCTGGTCTAATCTGTGAGCTATGTCCCTGTCTATCCATGCAAAATGTCCTTTCTGCAACCTTCCACTTATTGTTCCTGTGCATCCGAAATTCAAATCTGTACTTTCAGAGTAGCCTGCCAGTGTGGTGTCATGATGGTTGTAAGAGGTTTGGAAATCTCAGATTTCAATGTCCAGCAAGAGAGGTTGCATGTAGCTGGTGCCCATAGTCCAAACCTTGAGCTATAGGTTGATGGAACACATCATGGAGAAAGTTCAGACCAAGTGGCAAGTTGAATCTATGAGGTACCTGCTCTGGATTCCATGCTGGGTTTTCTAAATGTCTAGCTTGTTTGATGATTTTGGTAAAATAGAAAGCTAAATATCAATGAAGTGGGTTGAGCCATCAGCAAGGCATTTAACAAGCAATAATCCCCCCTAATCTTACTTAGCAACTTACTTAGCACTGCCTAATGATAGTCTCATCACATTGCTTATAAAAACAAAAAAGGTGGTGCGAGATGCTCCTGACATTGAGAATGGCCTCTCAAGACTTTTAAGATCCCCATAAGACCATAACAAATTGGAACAGGAGAAGGCCTTTTGGCCCCTTGAGTCTGCTCCACCATTCAAGAAGATCATGGATGATTCAAGACTCCTTATGACTACTTTCCTGCCTTTCCCATGACCTTTGATGTCCCTACTGACCAAGGATCTATCTGTCTCAGCCTGAAGTATACACAAGGACTCTGCCCCAAAGGCAAGGAGTTCCAATGACTCACAACTCTCTGAGGGAAGAAATTCCTCCTTATCTCAGTTTTGACTTTGCGCCCCTGAATTCTGAGACTGTGCCATGTGGTCCTAGCCTCGCTCATGAGGGAAAACATCTTCTCAGCATTTACCCTGTTGAGTCCTTTAAGAGTCCTACATGTTTCAGTGAGATTTTTTTCATTCTTCTAAATTCCAATGGGTAGAGTTCCAACCTATTTACCATATGCTCATAAGACAGTCCCTCCATACTGGGTATCATCCTAAAGAACATTCTCTGAACTGCCTCCAATGAAACAATATCTTTTCTTAAATAAGTGCACCAAAATTGCTCCCAAAGTTCTCCAAAAAGTACTCCAGATGTGGTCTGATTCTGCCACAAGTCACAGCCTATATTGCTCAGACCCCAAGATTCTACCCTATGGTTTGAAATCCTTGGCTATAATCTTTAAATCTAAAGCTTGGCTGGTTTTAGTGCTGCAAATATTTGTGCATCAACAAAGTGGTGTGTCTCTGCTCCTGTGCTGTCTGTCATTTTCAAGCATGCAACAGGTTGGGTACATTGTGGGTACTCTGAAACCATCCAAATTGTTATGGCACTGAGTATCTAATGCAATTTTCTGTTCAACCTGCCATTTCCAGGATCACAGGTTGCGTTAACACCTTTTTTTTTTACAATATCTGTCATGTGTCCAACTCACTGCGGAATCTGCTCACCTTTCCCCTACATTATGATACTTCATGAAATTGTTTAGGCGAGGTGCTGTTAGCTTCTTTTTTAGTATTATAGGTTTAGTGGAAGCACAGTGTACTGTGTCTTTGACAGAATTCATAAAGGAATTCTTTTCATTAGAAGGAAGTGCATTTAAAAGATCACTTGTTCCCAGTCAGTTGTTATTATGCCTCGTTCTAATGATTGATATGGAGACAGACTAAAGAAAACAGAGACATGCAGCAGAGGGAGGAGGAGGAAGACATACCTTCCTTTATAGGACATTTCTCCTGTCTGTACCTCAGTCAAGAGCAGTGTCTCAGGTAGTTGGGCTTCAGTAGAAGGTGGTGATTGAATAGTATCATCACCTTGGATCAGACCTGCAACTTCAGGCTGATGACACCACTCTTCATTCTGGTTACTGTTGGCCTCTATTCCTATTGTGGTGGAATCTATCAGGCTGGAGCTAGCACCAACATAGCTCAATTTACTGTGCAACACTGCATTGAGAAAGTTAGTGAAGCCCTGTATGTTGGGTGTGAGGGTGCAGCTGTGAAGAGGATGCAGAGATGCTTCATTCTGATAAGGACAATTTGAGTGAGTGGGCAAATGAATGGCAGATAAAGTATAACGTGGATAACTGTGAGTTTATCCACTCAAAATTAAGAAGACAGATTACCATCAGAATTTGAATAGCTTAACAAAGGGGAAGGTGCAACAAGACCTGGGTGTCATTGTATACCAGTCACTGAAAATACATATGCAGGTATAGTAGACAGTGAGGAAGGTGAACAATATGTTGGCCTTCATTGCATGAGGATTTGAGTACAGGAGCAGAGATCCCTTGCTGCCCTGAAAAACAACAAATACTGGTGATCACAACGGGTCAAACAGCATCCATGGAGAGAGAGCAAACTAACATTTCGAGTCTAGATGACTTTTCATCAGAGTTGAAGCTGCAATTGTGCAGGGCCTTGATGAGACCATACTTGGAATATTGTGTGCGGTTTTGGTTTCCTTGTTTGAAAAAAGGATGTTCTGGCTATGGAGAGAGGGCAACAAAGGTTTACCTGACTGATGTATGAAGAGACACTGGATCGGTTAGGACTATATTTCCTGGAATTTAGAAGCATGAGGGGAATCTCATAGAAACCTATAAAATTCTAATAGGACTAGATAGGATAAATGCAGGAAAGATCTTCCCAATGACCATGGAGTCAGAACCAGGGATCACAGTTTACTGATATGGGATAGGGTCATTTAAGACTGAGATGGGGAGAAATTTCTTCACCCTGAAAATGATGAACTTGTGGAGTTCACTGCCACAGATAACAGTTGAGGCTAAAACATTGAATGTTTCAAGAAGGAATTAGATATGGTTCTTATTGACAAAGTGACCAAATGTCATGGGAAGAAAACTGGAAAAGTATCCTGATTTGGACAATCAGCCATGATCACATTGAATGGCAAAGCAGGCTCAAAGGGCTAAATGGCTTATTAATATTTTCTATGTTGCTATATTTTCTGTTATGCTAGAAAAGGACTTCATATGTTCTCCCTAAGCAAAGAGAAAAAGGAGCATGCAAATGCCTTTGTTCAGGTAGCAAGGTCACTTTTGGTGTAGAAAACATTCAAATGTATGCATGTGTCTCTTTGGGAATCTTATTGGTAAAACGTCTCAAATTTAAATGGTTCCATTCCCTAAATGTGAAGTTGGAATTTGATCTTGTACCATTCTAGCAAATGCATTTGTGTGCCCAGTGAGATCTTCAGGTGAGGGCTTCATGAAGACTGAAAAGTCAGAGTCTGATGATTTAGTCAGACCCTGATGCTGCTTTCATGCTGTTTTTAAGTTGTGTCATGAGGTGAGCATGCATCATCAAACTTATAAGAGAACCCCAGTGTTGAGGAACAGCCAGAACAAAAGAGGATAAAGGGTAATCTCATTATATTAGAAAAAAAGTAAGAATTCTCCTCCTCTCGCCTCACAAGGAAACATAGGATTCCTTGCTCTCAGGCTTCTTAGTTCTGAATGTAACCTTTGATAGTGAACATCTCTGTGGGCTTCTAATGGTGGCATCCTGCCTTATTCACTTGTTTCTGAATACTGGTGGCATACCATCATGACACTTGAGTTCAGGCAGGAGTCAGGTTTCACGTACAAGATCTGGGCTTTAACATAACTTGGTCTTGTGTTAGCAGATTTGGGTGAGAATTAAGTTTGCCATATAAGCTCCATGCTCTCCCTTTGTCCCCATTTAAAAATAAAGCTTACATCTTCAACTGGTGGTTAAGTGTTTATGCACCAACACACCCACCGTTCCTAACCCAGGCAACAACTTGCTGAACAAGCTTCCATATTCTGGCTCAGTTATTGATCAAAAGCCTGCACGTAATTTGCAAGCATCTGAATTTTGGTCAAGGTAACTGTGCTTCTTTTTTAACTTATAATATTGATTTTTTTTTTGCTGTTATCAAAGTCATAATGGGAATGTTAACAGTACTAATTTTATCAAAGGGTTGAACTTTAATAGACTTGTCTGTGTGTTGTCTTTACCGATCTTTTTTATCTTCATTTGAGAATTGTAAAAATTGTGATAACCAGTTTCTCCTTGATTATTCCTGAATGTTCATGGAAAATAATTTGCTTCTAATCCCTATTAACTATTGGCTAGATTAACTGTGATCCATCCCAGGAACATAATTTCAACCCATTCCTAGTTAAAATCAAATAAGGCATTTCAAACCAAATGGTGGTGTGAAGCTGATAGCACAGTTTGTGGTCTTTGCTCATAGGAAACAGACTTGAGAGCCATTAGCATTAAGCAAACGTCAATGTTCCATATGTTATCCTGAAAAATAGACAACAGCAGTGGAAAATGTAGTGCACTCATTTATTTCATTCTGTTCCCTCACAGCAAAGAGTACACAATGGATCTTCTTAAGTGCAGTCAGAACAAGCTAAATTATTCCTAGATTTTCTATATAAGAATCTCATCATACAAGTGCATACAATTTGTCTCATGGTACTTTTTTTTTCCCAATGAAGCCAAGAGCAGTAGTGGAAAAGAATTATCAATTTTCCATCAACAATTTTGAAATTAGTCAGTTTGACAACTAATTCTAAAGTCGGTGATAACAAATTAATAGCTGGTAGCGTGTCAAGAAAATAACATTGCATGGATATCTGTTGTCAATTCTACTCACCATCAGGCACATGAATGTGTAACTTCCTTTATTCTGCGATGAGTGCAGTGAACTACCACTAATCAAATATTAAAACAAGATGCTTTAGCATCCTTGCTAGAAAATGGAGGACAGATAATAAAAGGAGTAAAATTACAGCAATATCTATGAATCAGGATGTTTGCAGAAATTTTACAATTTTATGCATGTATGTCTGTGATTCTGTATCAACACAAGTAGTATTCTACACAATTTTGTTTATCATTCTTAAGATCTTCCATACAATGCACCATGTTTAGAACAGCAAATTCACAAGGGCTGGATTATTGTAATGATGATTTGGTAACTAATTGATTATGGCTCATGAATAATCAATCACTAATGTTCATAATCATTACACCCGTAGCAGCTCATTTAAAAAATCTGTTGTAGACATCTGGTCAGTATCTGACTGAGATAGATGAAGGCAAATGCAATGTTCATTGTTGGCATGATTTGGAAGTGTTTGCCACACAGTCACGTGCATTATAATTTTTTTAGAAGACTGGTACATTGCACTACAAGCTAGTGTTCAATAATATTTAGCTTGCTACAGGCATAATGGGGAATATCATTACTCATGGGATGCAAGATGTCAGTATGCAGTATCAAGGAATGATAATTCATATGTGAATTGCTGCTTAGTGGTTGGCAGTCGTGCCCAGGAAGCTGGAATCATTCTTTAAAGAAGCAATTGAGGTTTTATGCAAAAATATGCATCTGCAGAATAATATTTTTAAAATGTCACCAATAATGCAATTCAAGATGTTGTTTTACTACTATTGAAGCCTGTGGTGCTTATCAAGTTTGGATTCTTTCTTTCTCTTGTTAACAAAGGACCTGTCATTGCTCACTACATATACTGTAAAAACATTTACTTGGACTGAGTTGTCAGAGAAGCAAATGTTCTTCATCTGGTTGGTAACATTAAACAAATATTTAGCTGCAAATTAAATGCATAGCTGTGACTAAGGCAGTACCCCTGTGTTATTCAGTTTTCATGGTCATGCTGTTCCACTGAGTATATCAAAATAGTTGGGAAATGTGACTGTAAGTGTGGTGGCCCATGGGGTTAAGGCTATCCTTCTGATGGCTTCAGTAAAGTGTAAATGTTAGTTGTATATATTTTTCATTAAATACCTTAGGACAGATATCCCTGAAGGATATTGGTGCAAGAGAGTCAAATATTTCTTGTTCCAATTTTCAAAAAGGGAGACAAAGGAGTGCCAGGAAACCACAGGCGTATTAACATTGAGGAGATCATAGCGATACTCTATATGATAATTTTGACTGAGAAGGATTCAGCAGGCATAGTCCGATGAATTCTGAAAAAGAAGGTCATGACTTCCTAATTTGAATGAATAAGTTTACAAAATAGCTAAATTGATGGGTAAGAGTAGATCATTAGAGGTTGGCTACCTGGATTTTCAGAAAGCATTCAATAAAGTCCCTTGCAAAAGATTGGTCCATAAGATAGAGTCATGTGGTTTTCATGGGGAGTTGCTATAGTCGGTTAAACATTAGCTGCCAACCCCACGAAAGGATGCTATCAATAGCTATGGATCAACTTGGAGACCAGGTACGACAATTTTCCACAAGGATTGGTGTTGGGCCATTAATCACTTTATATGTGATAACCGCTTCAAGGCCCATGTGAAATTACTAATTAATCTCCCTGTGATGCAGGTTGAGTATGAGTTTCTTTGGTAACAGGAAATGGCCTACCTAGCTGAAACTCATCACCTGAGACCTTCATAAAGCAGACCCAGGGATGCGTCTGCAGAGCTGTCCGTCCCAGACTAGGACTAGCTTATGTACACCATAAATAGTGGCTGAATTTTGGTGTTAAGCAATGAATGATGCTCCTTTCCAGTAGGGCTTTCTGAGCAATTATGAAGTATACCGGTGAATCTGATGAAGGTGTTGAGAGAATAATCTACCAAACTACAAATAATATTTGCATCTATGCAGGTATTAGTACCAAGCAGGAGACAAAATGACTGCAAAGAATACTTGATATATTTAAGGAATTGTATTATATTTGTAATAAAATCACACAGCCTACAGAGAGACTATTCTGATCATCAAACGTGTGCATATTTTTCATAAAGTGATTGATATAGGCTTTCATCTTTGCTCTCTCCCTATTGGCATACAAACTATTCCCTTGGAAATGGAGAGGGATTGAATGTCCATTGTTAAAAGGAGATAGTAAAGACGTGGAAAACAGCAAGTGTTTAAATAATGAAGGTGGGCATTGGAAGAGTTATGAATGTGGCTGGAAAGAGACAGGACAGGAAGAGAGAAGAAAAACATTTCTAGAATTAGAAATATGTTTCCTTTAGTGTGTTATCGATGATTCATACATCATAGGCTATGGGTAATAGGTTGCAGAATTCTGGCCAACTTTCCTTGTTGCCTGACTGTTTGTTATGTTTGAATTTGTATGTAGTAACCAACTGATGCATTAGAACTACCAGCTAAAGTGAAGTGAAATAGCTCACAGTATAATGAAAGGCTCATATGATGAATATCTATTGAAGCTTTCATTCAAATAAAGCTATTTTTTGTTAGAGAAGTAGTTCAAAAGGGGGTTATGGAATCTCTTTAAACAAAAATACATAATTTGGTAGCATTTTCTATCCTATTTGAGGATAGAATAATTATAAAGAATGAAGAATAAAAGAGGAAATGAAAGAGGTCTCACGTCACAGGCAAATTAACCCCCTAACATTAATTGTAGACTGTTTCAGCAGTTAATTATTATTTACAATAGTATACGAATCAAAAACATGGGAAAACAAATATAACTCAGAATAATATTGCTATTCACCATACTTACTTTAAATTTTGTTAAATCATGCTTTTGTTTTTGCTATTTTCCATTCAATTTCATCATTGCCCCAGATTAAGTGTAGACCAAGAATTTCTTCAGAGCTGTGCCTCATTTACTGCTGTAACATCAGTGGAAATGTGTCAAAAATCACATTTACATTTACACTGCACTTGTATCACAGCAATGGAGTGGGACCAGCTCCAAGAAAGTTCTTGACCATGAACTCATGCTGAGATGCAACTCTACCACATCTGCTACTCTGTCCAAGTAACTGTTTTTTACTTATGAGTCTAGACAGTGACTGTTGGCGGGCTGTGTGCAGCTGATTCTGTTCTGCCCTCATTTTGATGACTACTTACACACACACACACACACACACACACACACACACACACACACACACACACACACACACA
Source organism: Rhincodon typus (assembly GCF_021869965.1). Lineage (NCBI taxonomy): Eukaryota > Metazoa > Chordata > Chondrichthyes > Orectolobiformes > Rhincodontidae > Rhincodon > Rhincodon typus. The sequence goes on along the minus strand of NC_063333.1, from coordinate 105,228,149 downwards.
CACACACACATCACCAAACAGCAGTCCTGGCTGTTTTTCTTGCCCCTTCCTACAAAACTGGGACTTGTTACATTTAGCTCTTGTAATGTCATTGCAGCTGACAGTAATTAATTCAACAGAAATGGTACTGAAATTGGGATTTACCTGGTCTATAAGCCTTGATTACAGTCATAGTCATAGAGTCAAAGAGCTGTACAGCATGGAAACAGTCACTTCAGTCCAACTCATTCATGCCAACCAAATATCCTAAATTAATCCAGTCCCATTTGCCAGAATTTGGCCTATATCCCTCACAACATTTACTATTCATTTACCTAACCAGATGAGTATTAAATGTTTTAATTGTACCAGCCTCCACCACTTCTGGCAGCTCATTCCATACATGCATCACGCTCTGCATGAAAATGTTGTCCCTTAGGCCCCTTTTAAGTCTTTCCCCTCTCACCTTAAACCTATGCCCTCTAGTTTTGGACTCCCCCAGCCTGGGAAAAAGACCTTAGCTATTCACTCTATCCACGTCCCTCATGATTTTATGAACCTTTATAAGGTCACCCCTCAGCCTTTGAAGCTGCAGGGAAAATAGCCCCAGCCTATTCGGCCCTTCCCTATAGTTCAAACCCTCCAACTCTGGCAACATCTTTGTAAACCTAATCTGAACCCTTTCAAGTTTCACAAAGTCCTTCCTATAGCAGGGAGACCAGAATTGAATGCAGTATTTCAAAAGTGGCATAACCAATGTCTTGTACAGCCGTAACATGACCTCTCAACTCCTATATTTAATGCGCTGACCAATAAAGACAAGCATATGAAATGCCTTTTTCACTATCCTGCCTACCTGGGACTGCACTTTCAAGGAACTATGAACCTGCACTCCAAGGTCTCTTTGTTTAACAATACCCCCCAGGACCTTACCATTAAGTATGTAAGTCCTGCCCTGATTTGCCTTACCAAAATGCAAATCATCACATTTATCTAAATTAAATTCCATCTGCCACTTCTTCGCCCAGTAAACCATCTGATCAAAGTCCCATTGTACTCTGAGGTAACCTTCTTTGCTGTCCACTACACCTCCAATTTTGGTGTCATCTGCAAACTTACTAACCGTACCTCCTATATACACATCCAAATCATTTCTATGAATGACAAAAAGCAGTGGACCCAGCACCCATCCTTGTGGCGCACTGTTAGTCACAGGCCTCCAGTCTGAAAAGCAACCCTCCACCACCACCCTCTGCCTTCTACTTTTGAGCCAGTTCTGTATCCAAATAGATAGTTCTCCCTCTATTCCAAGTCATCTAACCTTGCTAATCAGTCTGCCATGAAGAACCTTGTCGAATGATTTACTGAAGTCCATATAGATCATGTCCACCATTCTGCCCTTATCAATCCTCTTCATTATTTCTTCAAAAAAACTCAATCAAGTTATTGAGACATGATTTCCCACACATAAACCCACATTGACTATCCCTAATCAGTCCTTGCCTTTCCAAACACATGTAAATCCTGTCCCTGAAGATTCCCTGCAACAACTGGTGTCAGGCTCACGGGTTCCCTTGCTTTTCCTTACCACCTTTTTTAAATAGTAGCACCACATTAGCCAACCTCTAGTCTTCCCGCACCTTACCTGTGTTTATCAATGATACAAATATCTCAGCAAGGGGCCCAACAATCACTTCCCTAGCTTCCCACAGAGTTCTAGGCTACATCTGATCAGGTCCTGGGGATTTATTCACCTTTATACATTTTAAGCTGTCAAGCACCTCCTCCTCTCTAATATAGACATTTTTCAAGCTGTCGCTATTTATTTCTCCACATTCTCTATCTTCCATATCCTTCTCCACAGTAAACACTGATGCAAAATATTCATTTAGTATCTCCCTCATCTCCTGCGGTTCCACCGTAGGTGGTCTTGCTGATTTTTAAGGTGCCCTATTCTCTCCCTTGTCACTTTTTTGTCCTTAATGGATTTATAGAATACCTTTGGATTCTCCTAAACCTTATTTGCCAATGTTATTTCATGTCCCATTCTTGCCCTCTTGATTTCCCTCTTAAGTATTCTCCTATTCCCTTTATACTCTTCTAGGGATTCACTCAATCCCTCCTGTCTATACCTGACATAAGCTTCCTTTTTTTTTCTTGACCAAAACCTCAACTTCTGTAGTTATCCAGCATTCCCCACACCTACAAAACTTGCCCTTCATCCTAACAGCAACATACTGTCTGTGGTCTCTCAATATCTCATGTTCTTATAAGGCCAGATAAATTTTTGGACAGTAAAGGAATTAAGAGTTACGGTGAGTGGGCGGATAAGTGGAGCTGAGTCTCAGAAAGATCAGCCATGATCTTATTAAATGGCGGGGCAGGCTCGAAGGGCCAGATGGCCTACTCATGCTCCTAGTTCTTATGTTCTTATGTTCTCATTATCTCATTTTTGAATGCTTCCCATTTTCCAGCCATCCCTTTACCTGGAAACATCCACCCCCAATCAAATTTTGAAAGTTCATGCCTAATACCATCAAAATTGGTCTTCCTCCATTTTAGAAATTTAACTTTTAGATCTAGTTTATCCTTTTCCATCACTGTTTTAAAATTAATAGAATTATGGTCACCGGCCCCAAAGTGCTCCCCCACTGACACCTCAGTCACCTGCCCGGCCATATTTCCCAAGAGTAAGTCAAGTTTTGCACCTTCTCTACTACGTACATCCACATACTGAACCAGAAAATTTTCTTGTACACACCTAACAAATTCCTCTCCATCCAAGCTCTTAACATTATGGCAGTCCCCGTCTATGTTTGGAAAGTTAAAATCCCCTACCATAACCACCCTATTACCCTTAAGATAACTGAGATCTAAGGTTTGTTTCTTAATTTCCAGCTGACTATTGGAGGGTGTCTCGTCCAATTCCAATAAGGTGATCATCCCTTGCTTATTTCTCAGTTCCACCCAAATAACATCCCTGGACATATTCCCAGGAATATCCCTCTGAAGTACAGCTGTAATGTTATCCCTAATCAAAACAACACTTACCCTCCTCTCTTGTCCCCTCTTTCTAACCTCCCAATGGCATCTATACCCTGGAACATTAAGCTACCGGTCGTGCCCATCCCTGAGCCACATCTCAGTAATCTCTGTGACATCCCAGTCCCATGTTTCCAACCATGCTCTGAGTTAATCTGCCTTACCTGTTAGGCTTCTTGTATTGAATAAATGCAGTTTAATTTATCAGCCCTACCTCATTCTCTGCTTTGTTCCTGCCTGCCCATACTGTTTGACTCAATCCTTTTCTCAACTGCACCAGTCTCAGACTGATCTCTTTTCTCAATGTCTCCTTCCCTCCCCCCAACCAGTTTATATCTCCCAAGCAGCTCAGGCAAATCTCAACGTCAGTATATTAGTCCCCTTCCAATTGAAGTGCAATCTGTCCTTCTTGTACAGGTCACTTTTACCCTAGAAGATATTCCAATGATCAAAAATTGTGAATCATTCTCCCCTGTACCAGCTCCTCAGCCACGCGTTCATCTGTTTTATACTCCTATTCCTACTCTCACTAGCTCGAAGCACTGGGAGTAATCCAGATGTTACTACTGTCAAGGACCTACTTTTAAAATTCCTGGCTAAATTCCTATATTCTCTCCTCAGAATCTCTTCCTATGTCATTAGTACTAATGTGTAGAACAACCTCCTGCCCTCTGCCCTTTGAGAATATTCTGCACCATCTCTGAGATATTCTTGATCCTGACACCAAGGAGGCAACACACCATTCTGAGGTCTCATTGTCAGGTGCAGAAACGTCTGTCTGAGCCTCTGACTAGAGAGTCCCCTGTCAACATCGATCACTTGGAGTCTGGCATATCCGTTGTTACAGTAGAGCCAGTCTCGGTATGAGAAACCTGGCTGTCAGTGCTATATTCCCCTGAGAGTGCATTGCCTCTACATTTTCCAAAGCACCATACTTGTTTGAGGAAAGGGATAGCCACAGGAGACTCGTGCACTACATGCCTACCCCTCCAATCTTTCCTGGATGTAACCCGTTTACCTGACTATATCTGCCTTCCTGCATCTGTCATCCATCACATCCCCTAGCTCCTGTGAATTCCTTATTGCCTCTAAATGCTGCTCCAACTGATCCACGCGATCTGTTAGGATTTACAACCAACCACACTTCCTGCAGACATAATCATCAGTAACATGAGAACTCTCCCTAATCTCCACATTCGACAGGAATAGCACATCATTCTACTAAAGGCCATCTTTACGCCTTAACAACCTACAGACCCAGAAAATAGCCCAGTCGTACTGCTGTAAAAACACTACTCCAGGCTAGTTTAGTACCTATGTTTTATATTTTTAAAGTTTAACTTTTCAATATCAATAAAAACAATCTCATCTCAATAAAAACATTTAATCAAAAAAACCCACTCTGCTCACTATTATAGAATGACAAAAAAAATGCATCAAGGTTACACTTTAAAAACCAGCCACTTAACTATTCCCCTGCTGTGAGCTCCCCAGCAAAGGTTTCTCCAAGGTTAGCTGTGGATTTCACTGTTTGTTTATTTTTCTCAGAGGAACTCAAATGTCCAGAGATACTTCTGTGGATATGTTGGCCTAGATTTTCAGATCTCTGTAGGAGACCAGATGTTTGTCAGGTGCAGGTTAGAACTCCTACCATGGCTCCAATGCAGTGCCCTCAGTGGGAATTGTCTGGGAAATTTGAAGTAGACTTGGACATTTACTTGCTCTCCAGGACCCTTCAAAAAGATTCCGACTGTGAGTTAAAGTGAGACCTTTCAGGCAGTTCTTACCAATTTATCTTATCTAGGGAAACACTAAGTATAAAAATCCTTGTCCATCTTCTGGGTAACTATACAGCTGATCTACCACTCACAATGATATCAAAGCCTGCCTCCCCACCACTACCTCCTAACTCGACCTGACCTCCTGACCTGACAAATCCTTCACGCCCAAACTGACATGACAAACCCTCAAACTGACCTGACCAACTCCCTACATCAACTAACCACGTCCCTGACTTGACCTGGCAGGCCCTACCACTTAACCAGACTAGACCCCTGCCTAACAATGGCTTCTGGCCAGACCCAATTTGACCCAACCCAATTACCCTGACCCACCTTCTACACTCCCCACTCACCATTATTCTCACTTGTCACTTTACCAACGTGCCACCTGAACCACCTGCCATCCTACCCACTTACCTGGCCTATGCGACTACTGTCTTCACTTGTCCTACCATCATGACCATTCAATAACATTCATCCTTAAGACCACAAGTCATCAGAGTAGAAGTGGGTCATGTGGCTCATTGGCCTGTTCCACTATTCAATGAGATCATGGTTGATCTGATAATCCCTCAACTCCATTTTCCTTCTTCTTTCCCATAACCTTTGATTCCTTTACTGATTAATAATATGTTTATCATAGTCATGAATATATTGAACAAATCAGCCTCAACAATCCTCGCTGGTAAAGAATTCCACAGATTCACTACCCTCTGAGAAAAGAAGTTTCTCTTTATTTCTGTCCCAATTTAGGTGATCCCTTATTCTGAGATTATGCCGTCTGGTCCTAGACTGTCTCACAAGGGGAAACAATCTCTCAAAGAATCTTGCATGTTTCAGTAAAGTCATCTACTCAACCTGTCCTCATATGACAATCCTTCCATACACAAGACGAATGCAGTGAATATTCTCTAGACTGTTTCCAATGGTAGCATATGTTTCCTTAGGTAAGGAGACCAAAACTGTTCACAGTATTGTAGATGTCATCTTACAAGTGCTCTGTGTAGTTTTGGCGAAACTTCCCTATTTTAATTCTTAATTCTCTTTGAAATAAAGACCAACATTACCTTCCCTATTACTTATTTGTATGCTAAACTTTAGGTGGCATGGTGGCTCAGTGGTTAGCACTGCTACCACAAAGCACCAGGGATCCAGGTTCAATTCCACACCCTGTGTCTGTATGGGTTTTCTCCATGTACTCTGGTTGTTTTCTCCGTCAGTCCAAAGATGTGCAGGTTAGGTGGATTGGACATGTTAAGTTGCCCCGTGATGTGCAGGCTGGGTGGCTTAGCCATGTGAAATGCAATGTTTATGGATGGGAGTCTGGGAGGGATGCTCTTTGGCGGTTCAGTGTGGACTCAAAGGGTCAAATGGCCTGCTTCCACACTGTAGGGATGCTATGATTTTGTGAATCATGCAGGAGGACACTAAAGTCCCTCTGTACTGCAGCTTTCTTCAGTCTTTCTCCTTTTAAATAATATTCAGCTCCTCTTTCTTCCTGACAGAGTGCATGACCTCAACATTTCTCACATTAGATTCTATCTGGTGAATTTTTATCCGATGATTTAAATTGTCTATATCCCTCTGCAGGGAATATGATTCTTTGTGTCATCCTCACCACATGCCCTTCCACCTATTTTTATGGCATTCATCCATTCGTCAATTCACAATTCACAATGAACATTTGAATTTACCTTATAGCAGCTAATAGTGAAGGTAGGGGATGTGGCTTGTCTTCGACCCCACCCCGCCCCGATGCTACTTTGCTACTTTGGTGCTCTCCATGGAATTGTACATTCCACATTTTGGGATTGGAAGACTTAGCCAGAGCATCAGCACAGTGCAGGAAAATAGGACAGGAATGAAAATTCAACAGTGGTTTCAACATCACTGTGTTTCAAAGTCATTAACAACTGAGATACTGGAGAGGTGCACATAGCATCATAGAGTCATAGAGATGTACAGCATGGAAGCAGAAGCTTCAGTCCAACTCATCTATGCCACCCAGAGATCCTAAATTAATCCAGTCCCATTTACCAGCATTTGGTTGGTGTCCCTCTAGACCCTTCCTATTCATGTACCATCCAGATGCCTTTGAAATGTTGTAATTGTACCAGCCTTTGCTGCCAGCTTGCCCACCCTCTGCATGAAAAAGTTGCCCCTTAGGTTCTTTTTAAATGTTTCCACTCTCACCTTAAACCTATGCCTTCTAGTTTTGGACTCTCCTACCCTGGGAAAAAGACCTTGGCTGTTCACTCTATTCATGCCCCTTATGATTTTATAAACCTCTATAAACTTACCCCTCAGCGTCCAATGCTCCAGGGAAAATAGTCCCACAGCCTATTCAGCCTCTCCCTAAAGCTCAAACCCTCCAACCCTGACAACATTCTTGGAAGCCTTTTCTGAACTCTTTCAAATTCTAAAACATCTTTTTTATAGCTGGGAGACCAGAATTTAACAGAGCATTTCAAAAGTGGCTTAACGAATTTTCTGTACAGACAAGACATGCCCTCCCATCTCCTATATTCAATGCACTGACAACAAAGGCAAGCATTCCAAATGTCTTCTTCACTATCCTGCCTACCTGGGACTTGACTTTCAAGGAGCTATGAATCTGTACTCCAAGGTCTCTTTGTTCGGCAAGACCTTACCATTATGTGTATATGTTCTTTTTTACCAAAAGGTAGGACCTCACATTTATCTAAATTAAATTCCATCTGCCACTGCTCGGTCCATCTGATCAAGGTCTCGTTGTACTCGGAGGTAACCTTCTTTGCTGTCCACTGCACCTCCAATTTTGATGTTATCTGCAAACATACTAACCATACCTCCTACTTTCACATCCGAATCATTGATATAAATGACGAAAAGCAGTGGACACAGCACTGATCTTTGTGGCACACCGCTGATCACAGGCCTCCAGTCCGAAAAGCAACCTTCCACCAACTACCCTCTGCCACCTACCTTCAAACCAGTTCTGTATCCAAATGATTAATTTTCCCTGTATTTCATGTGATCTATCTTTGTTAACCAGTCTACCGTGCCGAACATTGTTGAATGCCTTACTGAAGTCCGAATAGACACCCACTGCTCTGCCATCATCAAACCTCTTTGTCATTTCCTCAAAAAACTCAATCAAGTTGGTGAGACACGATTTTCCATGCACGAAGCCATAGTGGACAGCAGGAAGGTACAGAAAATGGAACCTGCATTGTACTTTCAATTATGTTGAATCATATTACAGAAGATGTTTGGGTATTTTTATTTAAATTTCCTATCATTACAAAAGTGTTATATCTGATCCTTTGAACACATAATAGCAGCTTTTACATTACAAGAATACAAGATCAATAGGAAACATTTACAATTATACTATTAATCCTGAGAATTCTTAAGTTATGTTTTCAAATAAGTCTGTTGGATTAAACATTAATCACAATATCTAACAGAATCACAGCAACAGCCAATTCAATATGCATAAGGCCTGTTATTGTGGTATTCAGCTACTGATCAAGATGAACTTTTCCCATTCAATCCACTCACGTTCCCTGCTACAAACAAAGCTGATACTGTATACTTTTATTTTCTCCCTTCCATCTCAGCTGCTGGACTATTTTGAAAGAATGACTCATCACCTTCACACCTGTGTAATAACACCTCAAATTATTGCTGTTGCAGCTGCAAGTAGCCCCACCTGCAGGGAATTTTTTTTCAAGAACAAATCACATAATAGAAGGTTTGTAGGCAGAAGTGACAATTAAGCCTTAATGAGAAAACAGATATATCCTTTGTCCTTGATATCATATGAAGTTGAAACTGTTGTGCGGTCTAGAAATCCAACTATTTCCATGAGTGGACACAATCTTTCTCAAACTTGAAACTTTTAGTAAAAGTGAACCTTCTAGCCAGCTATATAATGTTTAAGCTGATTTCAGACAGTGCAAGATGAATTTGAAGTAAGAAGTAATTGAGGAGGAAGAATGGGGCTTCATGCTGATTAGGACATCCTTTTATAAACAGCAGGATAACGATCCTCAAATAATTGATGATCTCACTACTATAACTCTAAACCTATGTGGTCTGTTGGGGGCCAGTACATACCTGTGATAAAAGTAAACAAAACTGGTTATATAGGAATTGAGAGCATGTAAAATTGTTTAATAAGCTCAGATAAAGGGACAGATTATAAATGTGAGTTATTTCACAATCTACCCAAAATGTAATAGTATATATGAGCACCGCTCAGTGTGGTGCTGGAACATTTTGAATCAGGAAATTCCTGCTTCAGTTTCTGGTCTATAGTGAGGTAAGGTGGATACAAGACCATTAATATTAGTACGGACACCTCTGCACTGAGAAGGAGATCGATCAGTGACTAGGGTCAAGCAAAGGGTCAAGTCTCTTAGGCTTCTCCTATAACCTGTCTTTGGCATGGCCCTGATCAATTGAAGTTCAGGGACAGGCCATTGTCTTTCATTCTATATCCTTTGTTGGCTTGTCCAGCAGGAACAAGAGTAGTCATGGAACACACGGTCCCTTCTAATTAACATGGGAACAGCAGGCCTAGTCCTACTGCAGCTGCAGGCTCAGCTCTGTCCAGTTGAATCTCTTAGAAATCTCTCCCAGGAATCATTAACCTCCTTCCCTTTTCTTTTCCTGAAAACAATAGCCGAGGAAATGTGTGTGCTCTAGAAGTAAGTATAAGGAAAGTCAATGCTAAAGTTAGGGTCGGCTGTATAATGCTATCAGTGTCGACTTTCTGACGTTACACTCCCATCAGGGATTCTTACGCTTTAGATGCACATGTAAGCTATTAATAATTAATTTGGGAGTGTTACCAAAATTTGTAATATGTGGAAATATAATCCAAGCATGCTTGGGGAATGGTACCTAAATTCCCAATGTTGCTTTTACTGGTTAGAGTCTGACTGTATGGGCATTCAAATTAGGAAAAAGTACTTGGTCTACTTTATTTTGCTTAACTATTGCTCCAAAAGGTAGTGTTGAATCTGAATCACATCTCAGTTCTGCCTTATAACAAGAAAAGCCTTTTTTTAAAGTCAAAAATGGCCTGGACGTTTTGCTGTCCTTCCAAATCAGGAGTCCTTCAAAATGACCAACTTCCAAGACTCCTGCCCCACGTACCATGTTCCAGCCATGTGTGCTGGCACAGAATAAAGGTGTGAGTCATTCATCCATTGGTGGCATTCCCACCTGTGCCAGCTCCAGTTCAAACAATCCCCCAACAATTTTATGCAGTCAGCCTCTTCTGTAAGAATTTGTGGTTAACGGCACCTGGGAAGAGTCATGAACCACATGAGGATTCTAGTACCAAATGAGAAATCAGAAAACAAAGAAGTTACCTGTTCTTGGAATTCCTTCATTGGTGGCCTTTAATTTGCTAAAAAAAAATCGAGATTTTAGCTTAAATTGTTAGTTTTTTTAGCTGAATGTATTTTCACAGCAGTTATTAATTATGCAGCTCTGTTCTGCAGATGTTAATACATTCATCAGCACTATGTAAGTGTTGGAAAGTATTAGAGTACTTTTCTCATCAGAAAAATGATACTAAATATTCAAAACATAAGAAAACACTGTTTAGAAAAATGCATAACATGATCTGAAGTAAATTAAATTCCCAACTTTTTAACATTTAAAAGCCTTCAACTCCACCTTACATGAGAAAAGAACATATGTTGGTAGAATGTAGGAATTGACAGGCCACCTGGTGTAGCATTACATTCTTTTAAAAAACCATCTTAATTTAAATAGGCTTCTGCAATTCTGCAATGACAGATGAACCTATTATTAATGCTTGCGTTTGTTTCCATAGCCACAGAACCACTTATCTCACCTGGGATGTATGTGGGCAATTTGACCAGTCGTTTCAACATGTTATTAAAGAATTGATGTGGGAAGTAAGCATTTGTTTTTACCTACATTGGCCACTTGAGGGGATATATTTTTAATTGGGAGTTTCCACGCAAGTTATTTTCAGTATGAAGTGAATCGAAATGACAGCTCTTTAAATGTCCATTTCAAAGCCATGGCTCCTGCAATGTGCCCACAGTTGGAGCAGGCTATGTGGTTATGGAGGGTTAAATCAAATGCATCAGCAGACATAAAGTGAGGATAGAGAGGGCTGGGAGTTTCGAGGCTCGATATTCATCACTATAAGTGGGCAGGTATTGCAGTAGCTGGAGGAGGAGATTCTAACCTATAAGCTTCACTATCTGCTGGCCTTTGTCGGTTGTCTTAGGCCTGAATCCACCTCACCCTCAACTCCCTGAAATGAAAATGCAGCAGAGATGGGACCTTTTAATGGAAACAGGTCTGCAGTTTTCTAACATGACTGTCTCACTTCCTCCATGAAATTCTGGCAGAATATCTTAAGAGATGCAATGTTGTTACACAAGTGTTGTTAATAATGGAAGACATAACAGATTCACATTTGAAGGATATGTTAAATGTTTTGTACAAAAAAAGTTGTCAAATGAATGAGATAACAAGGTGTGGAGCTGGATGAACACAGCAGACCAGGCAGCTTCAGAGGAGCAGGAAAACTGACATTTCGGGTCTGGACTGCTGTGTTCATCCAGCTCCGCACCTTGTTATCTCAGACTCCAGCATCGGCAGTTCCTACTGTCTCTAACCCCTTGTTAAATGAATGACAGTTATTAAAAGTCTAATATTCATAAAACAATTAAAATGGAACAATCCATTTAAATCACTATCAAGATAGGTTTAATTGATCAAAGCCAAGCCATACTTGAGTTCTGAATAAATTGCAATGTCCTGCAAATCAACAGGTTGCAGACTGTTGACCTAAAGGGAAGTTTTCTTTTGCTCATAATTTTGAATTCAAATATAACTTTAAGAGATAGCTCAAATTTTTGAAGCTGTTAGTGTTACATGGAAACGTGATTGGCAGAGGAGTTTGATAAGGCTCAAGGATGGGCCTGAGGAATCACGAAGCATAGTTAATTTTTACTTATGCAGACACCATGCAAACTTCATGCTCGAAGGAACATGGGGTGTCAGGCATTAACTCTGCACAGAGGTTTATGCAGTCCTCCAATTCGTTATTAGGATGGGTGAGGTGCTACCTTATTAGAGTGGTAGTCGTTCTTTGGACCACAAACATGTTGTCTTCTGTCAGGATGACTGCATTCATCCTCCCAACACTACCACTTAACCAGGTTCTTTGCTGTTGCTGGCCAGTTATGTAGGCCAGAAACTGGCCTTTTAGGATCATAGGTCATCCTGCAATAGCATGTACAGTCTCGCCCTCTGAAAGTTAGCGGTCCTCCATCAACTATAATGCAGCCATTGGGGTAGCACTACATCGAGCACAAGGCCAGGAAAGGCATAGAGAAAACAGGAACTAAGCAAATGCACAAGAAGGGTTAGTTGACATTTGCATGGAATACTGGATGGGTTTTTAATTGGTTCAGAACTGTGGTTTCCAATGTATAGATTGTAATTGACTGGTGGATTGCAGAGTCTCTGACAGTTTCTCTCAGTTCCGTCTGCACTCCCTTGCTACATGCACATTGATCATCATGCACTTCTGGAACTCTGCCACGCCCCACATCCAGTATCTGAGCAATGCAGGCTGACATGGGGCCCCAAAACAAACTGTGACCCTAAGTGACCTCCCGTGCCTCCACATTAGAAAGCAGCCAGCAATACTCTCAATGTACCAGAGGCATTGATCCATAGTCTGACTTGCAGCTTTACCAGCAGGAGAGCGACTTCATGAATCACAAGGTGAAACAATAACAAAGAGTGATGAACCTGGACCATCTACAAAGAAAACAAAAACATGCAACTTTCACATGGAATGAGAAAATTAATTTCTGTTAAATCTGTGAAAAATTAGGGTGTTTGTCTTATATACTACAAAAGTACGTCGACAAATATAAAGGGGAGTTTGGAATTACACCATGCAAGGATGCATGGTAAATTCAAGAATATTTTGCTTCAAACAGTATACTTTGGACAAAGAAAGCTGATGAGCTGAAGGGCATTTGGAAAGCTCAACAGTCATTTTTTCTAACTCAGCAATAAAGGGTAAGGCCTGCACTGAAGCATCATTTTGTGTTTGCCATCTTCACAAGAAATCATTTACAGATGGTGAAGTAATTAAAGAAGCAATAATTGTGACCATTGACTCTTTCTTCAAAAACTTTAAGAGCAAAGACGAAATAGTAACAGCAATCAAAATAAGAATATAAGAGCTAGGAACACAAGTAGGCAATTCAGCCCCTCGAGCTTTCTACACCATTTAACATGATCATTGCTTATTTTATGTTGACCTCAATTACTGTCTGCACTTCCCAGCCTGTCAACATATTACTAATTTAAAATCTTTCTATCTCATCCTTAAATTTACTTCATGTCCCAGCAACCTCTGTACTCTGGGGTAGTGAATTCAGCAGATGCACAGCCCTTTGAGAGAAGTAATTTTTCTTCATCTCTGTTTTAAATCTGCTAGAATGACCTCTCGTTCTAGATTGCTCCACATGAGGAAACATCCTACATTTTCTTTGTCAATCCCTTTAGCATCTTATGTATCTCAACTAGATCTCTCCTCATTCTTCTCAACTCCATACAGTACAGGCCTAAACTGCTCAATCTTTCCTCAAAAGTTAAACTCTTCATCTCTGGTATCAATCTAATGAATTTCCTCTGAAATGTCTCCAATGCAACTCCATCTCTCCTCAAGTAAGGGGACCAAAATTGTATGCAATATTCCAGGTAATGTGTCACTAACGTTTTGTACAGTTGTAACAGAGCTTCCCTACTTTTATATTCTATTTTGTTAGCAATAAGTGTCTGCCTTCCGTATTACCTGCTTTACCTGCATACTAATTTTCTGTGACTCATGTCCAAAAACGTCAAAATCCCTCTGCACCAAAGCACTCTGAAGTTTCTCTCCATTTAGACAATAAGTTACCTTTCTATTCTTCCAAGAAAGTAGATGACTTCGCACATATTTATGTCAAACTTTATCAGTCAAACTTCAGCCCATTCACCAAACGTACCCACATCCGTTTGTAAATTTCTTATTTAATTGTTGCAACCTACTTTCCCACCTATTTTAGATATCATTTGCAAATTTGGCTGTAGTCCTTTATATTTCTGCATCCAAGGTATTAACATAGATTACAAGTAGTTGGGGTTCAATGATGGCTAATCCGTTACTGTGGAGGAAACCCACACTAACACATGGAGAACACATAGGGAAACTTCACACAGACAGTTACCCAAGGCTGAAATTTTACCTGGGTCCCTGGTGTTTTGAATTAGCAGTACTAACTACTGTGCCACCATACTGTTCCCCAGTGACTGATGCTTAAATAACTGTTTGATAAGCTTTTCTGCCTCCCTCTCATTTTGAGTTAGGGTCTTATATTAGCATTTTTCCAAAACACTGGGACATTTCCCACATCTAGGAAATTTTGGAATGTTAGAACGAATGGATTTGCTACCTCTGCTGCCACTTGCTTTAAGATCCTAAGATGTAGGCAATCAGGCCCTGAGGGCTTATCTGCCTTTAATCTCAATAGTTTTCTCTGTACCTTTTCCCTAGTAATGATGATTGCTGTAAGTTCCTCACTTTCTATAATTTCAGTATTACCTGTTACTATTAGGGTAATGCATGTGCTCTCCACAGTGAAAGCTGAAACATTATGTTGGTTTAGTGACATCACCATTTGTGTTCCCCACCATTAACTCCCCAGTCTCATCTTCCAAGTGAGCAACTTTCACTTTAGCTATTCTCTTTCCTTTAATATACTTATAAAAGCTTTTGCCATCCGTTTTTATATTTCGCACTAGTTTTCTTTCATGATTTATATGTGTTCTTTTTATTACTTTTTTAGTAGCCCTTTGTTGATCTTTAAAAATTTTCCAATCTCCAAGCCTGCCACTTGCCTTTGCAATATGGTAATTTTTGTCTTTATAATATCTTTAACTTTCTTGCTTAGTCATGAATACTTTCTTCCCCTCTTACAATCTTTCATAGCAGTAAGATAAGTAGAAGATTTTTTTCTGAAGACATCTTTCAGTAGGAGTTGAAGGACTGTGAATGTTTCTCACTGTGATGTTTGTTGAAACTTCTGATATGTCTGACACAACACATTTATTTCAGTGAGCGTAATTTTTAACGTGAAAACAACTAAAGAGGATCGTCTCACATCTTCTGCTGTTTATAGAGAGGATAAGTTGTGAGGATACCTACAATCAGTTCAAAGGTACATACTTGAGAAAAATATCCCAATCGAGAAACTGATTTCCATCTTAACTGTTAGAGTACCAGCCATGCTTTTATCCTGATTTTATCTTGATTTTGTCTCGTTTGTAATTTACCACTGTATCATCCAACAGCAAGTTATGGACTTTGCTCATGTAATAAAAAATGTAAAGCTTGTAAACTTCATTTGAGCAAGAGCCCTTCTCGCCACTTGTTTAAATCCTCACTTGATGAGCTCTGTGCAGCCCACAGTGAACTACTTGTCCAGGCTAAGGCAAGGCGGTTAAGTCAAGGGAAGGCCGTGTAAAGGATTTTAGATCTGATGCTTGAAATTGACACTTACTTTAAATTAAGGAATTAAGTGTGCATTGAGATGTCAGATGTCATGGTTGCTTCATCTAGGCTTCTTTACAGAAAAAAGGGCAAAAATGAATGAGCTGAACTTTCAACTGCAGGGAATGGACAGAGACTTAGCACATATGGTTAATGCTGCAAATGCACTCAAATTGAAACTGGGTCAGCGGTCCTTCCAATTCAAAATCAAATACTGCAAAATCTCCCATGTCTGGAGAAAATAAGAGAAACTTAAAGAGAAAGATAAGCAGTTAAATTCAGAAAACTTCTGTGCATACCTGAGGAAGTTAGGAAAGGAGTACAATAAACAATTTCGGGAATTACATGTGATGGAATAAATGTCATGTTTGTCTCAGATCCATTCCTTCAAGTAGACATTGGCGAGTGGGCTACCAAATCCCATGAAGTGTTTGATTTACAAAGTAATGGAGTTAATATGGAAATAATTACCATTCAAAATGATATTTAACTGAAAGACAGATCAAGGTACAGTGTGTTTTGGAGACTTGTAAACAGGGGAAAGCACCTGCTGCAATCATCCTGTGCTTTTAATGTGAAACCTTCCTTTGCCTCCACATTTCTTTGTGAGATAGTGTTCTCCAGAAAGAAGATTATCAGGTTGAAGCATCGCACCCACCTCAGATACCCATTTGATACAATATAAATGACTAGCTGTTTCAAAGTGCAACACAGACTTCAAGGCACTGGCAGATAACGTGCAATAGTTGGGGTCAAACTGAGACTTTGGTGAGTAGAGGGCTAATGTATAATCGTTTATACTTGGTTTTGGGCTTATGTAGTACACAAAAAAAGCTTTATTCTTTATTTTCTTAGGGGTAGATTCTGGATTGCACTTAAATTCAAAAAGTGATCTTGTGCTTAAAACGTTTGGAGACCACTGATATAAAATGTTTGCTTTCTACATTGTGATCAAGAGGCTACAATGTTAATCAGTAACGAAGGAACAGTTAGGTGTGTTATTGTTGTTCAATGGGGGATTGCGGTTGTGTTCATTGACACTGTAGTTTGTACCCTGGTGCATATTGAAAGGCTCCTCCAGCATGGTCCACACAGGCAAGGTTATGTTTAAGCACCATTTTATTACACTTTTTGTTGCAGCATGGCTTTTCTTTTATATGTATTCTGGCTCTGTGAGTAAGGTCACATACTTGAGTTATATGTGACATGATCAATGGAAGGCCCTTCTCGCCAACAGGCTACTTTCTTGTTTCTTATGGTAACTGAAACAGAGTTGGCACATTGGACTGTTGCAGAATTAATGCATCCTGATGGCTGCCAGAATATTGGACATTGACCTGCATGGGCCAAGACTGGCCACACATCAGCTGGACATTAACTGTCGAATTTGTTCCAGTCCTGGTATATAGCAGAATTTACATGTGATCCCCACAAAGTGAGTTTTGTACAATCAATGCATCACGCCACGTCCTTATATTTCTGATGCCCTAGTCACCTTTTTGGTGCTATCTTTCTTTCTTGGCAAAGGTCACTTTGCCTGCTTCTCTCCAGCAAAATAATACGAAATGTGCTCATCTCTCTTTGCATACAGAGACCTCAGTGACTTACCTAATGTAACAGTGGACAGCGAATTGGAAAATATAGCAAATATTGCCTGCTGTAACTTGGAAGAATCTTGATGCAAAAGCTTTCATAGTGACATTCACTTCCATGGGCTCGTGGAAATGTTGCCCTTGCCTGGCTGTCAGTATCTGTTTTGGGCTGTCCTATGGTGGATTTCAGTGAGCACCTACTTGGTAAAATGAAGGTATGTGCTGCATTTTTCACACTAACTTTGAGATAGAGAAATTCTTTCTAATGAACCTGGGCAGACAAGGGCACCTGCTCTGAGTCTCTTTATCCCTGCTGCTTCTCATTCCTTGAGCATCTTGTCCTTTTTCTCAGTTGCTTTATTATTTTCCCTGCCATACATAAAGTCAAAGGGGATAGAAACTATTTCATGTCTGAAAGAAAATGGTCTGAGTAGAATCCTTGAAGTTAGAATTAATGCCTTCACCATATGCTACATCACTCCCTGAAGACTGCTGCAAATTTAAACAGTAGTACAAGCCATCAAACATTTTGAAAAACTCAGCAAGAGCCAGTAGAAATCAATCAGCAACTTGCCTGAAAGTAGTTGATGATCCCTTTAAATAGCCCTGGTGGGGGGGTCCTTTATCCTGCTGAATGCATATTCAGCTGTGCGAGATTAAGCAAAGGACATAGCCAGAGCTTTTGGTTTGAAAATGGCACTGCTAGCTAGCAACAAGTTTTGTTAAACACTGACTAATGTCACAATCTATCTGCTATGCATGCTTTGGTACATATTCCCTGAGTCCAGCAAAATGATAACTGGCGCATCAGGAGTATATAGACATGGAATAGACGCTATTTTAGATTTGCAACTGCATCAAAAATATTGGTATTATGTGACCAAATTTTGCACCTATTGTTTCTTATCAGGTCAAGTGCTAAATTGCATCTCTAACCTAAGTGACTAAAGGTTAATTCATATAAGATCATTTATCTTATGATCTGGATTTGTTCTTTTTCCATACCATGTAAAGGGATTCCTCGGTTTTTCATTCAAATTCCTTCCGTGTTCTTTATTTCTCATGAGAAGTATAGCTAAAAATGACCTCTTTTATAAGAATGTGAAGGCAAAGTCTGATAATTTATAAATAGTAATGTAAACATATGGTAATGGCCACTTTTTAAAGCTTAGCATTCATTCATTTTAGCAGATACAGCACCTAAATATAATAAAAAGTCATACTCAAGCAAGTGTCTGCTTTGACATTCCTATCAGATACTGAACCCAGTTCATGCCTCTTTCTCCATTTCACCCACACACACATACACTCGCCATCCAACTGATTTTGCCTGCAGCAGTTGACATTTAACCCAGCTGGATAATCGAGGAATAACATTTGCGTTACAATTTAACATGACCCCTGGCTTACAGCTCTTTTATATTACCTTCCGAAATGGCTGCTGACATCCTGGTGAGGCAAAAAGGAACTTATTATTACAATGCAGCAGTCAATGTCATCAAGAGTGCTGCTGCCCTTTTCAGTTACAGACGAGCAACTATTAAGGAAAAGGTATTAAAACAAAAAGGAAGACTCTGAGGCAGGTGACATATGGGTTAAGCTAAAGCAAAGGTTAATGGATTGACTGTTACCTGTGCGTGGAGTTTAACACAACCCTATACACAAGAGAATTGCTTGCATAGCTTATTTTCCTGTAAACCAAATTGAACAGTCTTTTTTTTAATGCTGTCAAAGCATACACTGACTTTTTAGTTTTAAATTTGTGAGAATTATGGTGAAATGTTGGTGCAATTGCAAAGAAAAGTTATTTTGTTAACCCCATTTGAAAAAATAGTGGTTTTTAACAGTTGTGGGACCTTACCTACTTGAATTGAATATTGATTGATGGAAATTTTTACGGAAATAATACATTTTAGAGTACAGAGACACACAAAGCTATTCACACACATCCCTGCTTCCCCGAAAAATGACTCATTTAGTCCTATTGCACTGATTTTTCCTTTGCCCATGTATTCTCACATTTATCCTCTGCTTTTTAAATGATTCCATTACTGGTAGGTGTTCTACATTGGATATTTCACATTGGCTATTTCTCCTAATGCTTCCAACTTCTTGGAAGGGCAGGTACTCTCTCTTCATTCCTCAACATTACAATGTTGAATTGGTGCACTTTATCTGTCATCTTTTGACATGTTGCATGAAGTGGTATTACTGTTGTTAGAGCTGACAGTCAAATATTATGACTGCTGCACTTTCCTGCACTTCCATCAACCATAGTTGCTTCACTCACTTTTTGATCAGTTATTGCCATTCACAATTGTATTAGCCTGTGGCCTTTCTTTAACTTTCATTTAACTTCGTGAATTAGTGATCCTCTCTTTTTCTTCCACCATTCTTTGCAGTGACTGCTGTCATCATGTCAAAAGCTGAAAGAGCTTCAACTAAAGATTTCGTGAACCAGTTACAGTTTAGAAGCTGAGTGTACATAGAGTCCAAAATGTTCAGAAGAACCAATTCTTTTTGTTAAACATTTGTGTGCATTTGTTTTATGCCAATTATTGTCAAGAGATGGCTGGGCAGAGTCAGTCATATAAACTGTTCTCACTGGGGTAAGGATCAAGAACAAGTACGCAAAGATTCAAAGTAATGGGCAACAGGAGCAAAAGTGATATGAGAAAAAAATTTGCACTGCAAGTGATTAAGGTCTGGCATGCACTGCCCCAGAGTCTGGTGAAGGGCCGGTTTTAGTAGGGCATTTTGAAAGAAATTTAGCTGATCAATGAAAAGGAAGTATGTAAAAATTACAGAGATACAGCTGGAGATTGGCACCAAGCATAATGCTCATTTATACAGCAGCCTGATGGACCAAATGTCCTCCCACTGCAGTTTAAAAATGCTGTGATTCTGTGAATACATTAAGAATTCCATTTTCTAAGTAACCAGTGGGAAGACAAAAACTGTCTCTCTTGTATTTCAGGAGTACTGGTGGAATCTGATTTAACAGAAACATTTCTCAAATATACAATTGCCAATAATGATAGTGAAAAATTTCCAAGTAGAAGGGAGAAAAATATAGATTTGTTAAACAACGTAAAAGATTTGTTAAACAACGTAAAAGATTCTTCATGAACTGCTGGTTAGTTACACAATAGATGTTTCAACAGAGTAAGCTACATTACAATAAAGATTTTTTAACATCATTTAAAGATTAAGAGCAGAATATTGTTCACTCATAGTATGCATATTGAAAAAAAATTACAAAACAAAATAGATCATTCTCAAACACCTCCACCTTACAATGCAGTGGTGGAAAGAGCTTAGGATCAGGTAACATCAGTGATATCAATTGCTGCTTGTGGAAGAGAATGACAAACTTCTATCATCCTTCTTGTGAAAAATGCGTTTCCTAAAGTAAATCACTTTAAATCAAATTACAGAGAAGATGCCCACAAAGCAGAGCATCAAGACAACAATGGAAGTCCCCATGTAATCAATGTTTGCTAAAACATGCTGTTCGTCAAAGTAAAATGAAAACATAGTGACACAGTAAATATCTGAAAGATGTCGTTGTTTTACAATTTGTTGACATCTTATGATGGCTTGACTTGTTCAGTAAAGGGCATTAAAAATGTGGGAGTTAGCTCTGGAAAAATCTAGTAATCTTTATCTGTCTAGTGTGTTGTTTTTGGATGAGCATGATACAGTCCACCATGACATCGATGCAGTCAAATATCTTTTCCATGTTTCAAACCATAATTCTAGAGCATTGCTGTGGCTTCAGCTAGTGAAACAGGCAGGTGAGTGGATAGATATTCACTGAATTCTTGGGTCATTAGCCTCCTCACCATACTCGCAGGCTCTTACAGAGAGATTCTGAAGTCAAATGGTGACTTGCCCATAGCTTTGCATTATAGAATGATCTAACTTGGCTCCAATTATTTGCCATGGTCAAATGACAAGCTGGCACAAATTCAGGTAAACTGAAACTTCAAGGATCTTAGGCCTCCTTCTATCAGACATCAATCCTTTACAAATTAATAGTGGCTGTCTCTGATCAACTGGAAGTTTTCAAAGCACTTCTATTCAGTCACTTTTTCTTAATTATTGATCATAGTAATTTATTGCCAACGATAATGGGCTATCTGATCTACTTGTCCAATTTCCTCAATGATTGAGTAACATGCAATATTTTTCAAAGTATTGATTGCTGAGCTAAGAAAATTTTGGAAGATTATAATGAAGAAATGTGCAATGTTCTCACCAACTGCCTTTAACAGTGAGGAAAATGGGAATGGCTCAGAGAGCATTGATGGTCTTACCATCCTCATCTCTATTTTCATTTACCTGACTGCAGACATGGGAAGATTGTATGTCCCAAAAGAACCAGGGGTTTAAATTACCCTGGTCCTTCTGTCTCCAGGTGCCGTGGTTCCCCTTAGTCCTGATCTCCATCCCCGAATCTACACTTTTCTTGGGCTCTGCACAATGGCTTGACTCTCCCTGTACTCATATGTCACCCAAGAATGTGGGTTTCATCTATCATTAATGATATTCTTGCTGTCATTGAGGACAGTCAAGACTTGAAAAAGACTTAAGTGGTAAAAAAACACCCAGTCTCATATAGGGAAGAGGACAGATGCTTCTTTATTCACCTTATATCTTGCACCTGCAATTTCTTCACCAAATTAAAAAACAGCCCTGCAGAGGTTTGAAATTACTTTGTAACTAATTACTTACTTAGTGACAACTATTTCCATATTAACAAATGTTGTGCAAAAAATTTGAATAAGTGCTTACATTTTACTCTGTATAATGTAAATGTCATCAGTAATACATAGCCCAGCCTGATAATTCTGAGAAATCAGATTTTGACTTTGCTCCATCTTTCCATCTACCTTACCTAAAGATCATATCTCTGTATAGACAACAGCATTTGCAGTTGTTTTAGTAAATATAAATATTGCACATGCCATGTCGGTGAAATATCTTTGTATTTCATAGAAAGACTTTGGCATTCAGAAATTTAATTGATTCAATCTTCTCTTTACCTCTTTCCTTCCCAATTTCAAAATAGAAAAGACAACTTCTGTTCTTCAGTTCAACTCTAAAGTAGTTCTTCTTCTATAAACAACTTACTTATTGAAAATGTAATTCAATTTTAGACCCTGTTATTTTATTTTCTTAAATCACCGCATCTCTATTCCCCCATTCCTCTGCTGCTGAGATATTGTGCTGTGTCAGAATGCCACATTTTCTGATAAATGACTGAAGACTGACTGGTTCACTTTATTAAAAAGTAATAACAATTTTTGTTCGCACCCTTCATGTTATTGGGGGACCATGAATCAAAGGACAGTGCCTGTCTGTGGCTGATAAATGCATCGTTTACCAGCTGAGGAGTTATTTAGGACTGGCTATTAATTTAAATCACATTTATCTCCTCACAACTACACTGAATAGGAAGGGGGGTGGGATGGCTGCGATAGGACTTCAAATGACCAATGGCCACAGCTAGCTGCACATTATTTATTACTTCAACTGGCAATGCGAATCACAATACGGTGAAAAATAATCAGTGTGAATTACCATGGTTAATCCAATAAGGCAACTCATTTTACCATGCCATAAAATACATTCCTGTGAAAGCAAGGGATATATCTACTGCGCTCTTTAAGTTAATGATGTCGTTAAGAAAAAGCAAATAATCCTAGGATTATGCCAAATATGGAGTGAAAAGATTAGCTTGTAACTATGTGGACTGTTTATTCACCAACTCCACTTAAAAGAGAATATTTCACTAAAGAAAAATGATTGAAAAGTACAATTGTCTAATTCATGCTTAGAACATAGAGCAGTACAAATTTGGAGAATACCTGTATTGTTGATAAAGTATAATGAGAGATTGCTGCAAGCCTTCAAAAATGAAGATGATATGCTTCGGATTATTGTAATCGAAACTCAGAAGACTTTTCAAAATGTATTTCACTTTCAGAATTATGGTAACATTAAAACTTAAGAAGTGGAAGCAGAAAGCGGCCATTCAACCTGTCAAGGTGGTCCTGCCAATCTATAAGATTGTGGCTGATCAAACCTCAACCCCTTTCTCATGTTAAATCCTCACATTCCTCAACTCCTCGATATTTCAAGACTCTATCTACTTCCTCTTTAAATACTTTCAGTGATCCAACCTCCACAGCTCTCTGAGGTAGAGAATTCCAGACATTTATTATCCTCTGAGAGAAGAACTTCTCTTGCATTTCAATTTTAAGTGAGCAATCACTGCAAACCCCCCCCCCCCCCAATTCTGTAATCAGGTCCATGATTTCCAAATTCTCCAATTTTCTCAAAATCTGCTCTACGAAGCCCCATCAGATTCTTATATATTTCAATAAGAGCAGCTCTCTTCTAACTCTAATAAATAAAGGCCTAACCTACTTAGCCATTGTCAATAAGTCAACCCCTTAGTCATGGGAATCAGGTTAGTGAATCACTTTTGAAATGCCTCCAATGCCAGAGAATCTTTTCTTAAGTATGGGGATGATGACTGAAAGCAGTGCTCAGGTGCAGCCTCACTAACATCCTGTATAGTTGTAACAAGACTTACCTGGTTTTAAACTCCAAACCCACCCCCACCCCAACCCTGCGCAGTAGTAAAGACCAAAATTCAGTTTGTCTTCTTAATTGCTTGCTACACCTATATTCTACCCTTTTGTATTTCATGCTCAAGGACACCCAGATCCCTGCGTGTTAACGCATTTTTTCAGAGTCTCTCTCTATTTAAGTAATAGTCTGTCTTATGATTCGTCTGACCAAAGTGTAGGACTTCACACTTTCCTGCATTAAACTCCATCAGCCAATCTTTTGCCCATTCACTCAATCCATCTACATCCCCTTGCAGATTATATATATCCTTATCATAATGTAACCTCCCACATATTTTTGTATCAAGTGAAAATTTAGATACATTACACACTGCCCCCTCCTCCATGTAATTAATATTGATAGTAAATAATTGAGTCCTTAATACTGATCCTACTGAGAAAGAAACTGTAGTTGGGTATTTCATTTGGGATCGTGAGGTTGAAGAACATGTTAAGATTAACAATGAGAAGGTATTAGATGTTTTAGTGGGCATAAAGTGCATAAATCCCCAGGCTCTGATGAGATGTATCCCAGGTTGTTATGAAAGGTAAGGGAGGAGATTGATGGGGCCTTGGCAGTTATATGTAATAGTAGGTGAAATGCCAAATGACTGGACAATAGCTAGATGATTATTCAAGAAGAGCAGGTTAGGTAGTCTGATATTAGCGATCCGGAAGTTATTGAAAGAAATTACGAGGGACAGGATTAATCTACACTTAGAAAGACAGGATTGTTCAGGGAAGTCAGTGTGGATTTATTCAAGAGAAATCTTGTCTGACTAATTTAATTGAGTTTTTTGAAAAGGCAACTAAATATGTTAATGAGGGGTAGAGCAGTTGATGTAGTTTACATGGACTTCCATATGGCCTTTAACAAGGTCCCACATGGAAGCCTGGTCCAAAAAGTCAGAGCCCAAGGGATCCAAGGAATGTTGGCATACTGGATCCAAAATGGCTTACAAACAGGAGGCGAAGGGTGATGACGGAAAGACGCTTTTGTGATTGAAAGCTTGTGACCAGCGGTGTACTACGGGAATCAGTGCCGAGACCCTTGCTGCCTGTTATGTACATTAATGACTTAAAGTGAATGCAGAAGGGATAATATGTAATTTTGCAGATGGCATGAAAATTGGTGGTTTTTGATGGTGAGGATGATGGTCTCAAGCTACAGTCTGTTATTGATCAGCTGGTAAATTGGGAAGACCAATGGCAGATGAAACTCAATCCTGGCGAGTGCACAATGATGCATTTTGGGAGGTCTAATAAAGAATGATATATACAATGAATGTTAGGTTGCTAGGGAATACTGAGGAACAAAGGAACTTTGGTATGGAAGTTCATAGATCCTTGAAGGTGTCAGCACAGGTGGACAAGGTGGGGAAGAAGGCATACGGGATGCTTGCCTTCATTAGTCAGGACATAGAGTATAGGAGCAAGGAAGTCTTGTTACAACTTTACAAAACATTGGTTAGGGCACAGATGAAATACTGAATGCAGTTCTGGTCTCCACACTAACAGAAGGGTGTGATTGCATTGGAGAATTGTAGAGGAAGCTTACAAAGACATTGCCTGAGATGAAAGTTTCAATTATGAGGAGAGACTGATTAGAGTCATAGAATCATAGAGATACAGAGCACGACAACAGACCCTTCAGTCCAACTCATCCATGCCGACCAGATATTCTAAATTAATCTAGTCCAATTTGCCAGCATTTGGCCCATATCCCACTAAACCCTTCCTATTCCTATATATATCCAGATGCCTTTTTAAAGTTATAATTGTACCAGATTCCACAAATTCTTCTGGCAGTATGCATCACCCGCTGTGTGAAAAAGTTGCTCCTTAGGTCCCTTTTAATTCTTTTCCCTCTTACCTTAAACCTATGGCCTCTAGTTTTGGACTCTCCCACTATGGGGAAAAGACCTTGTCTATTTACCTTATCCATGTTCCTCATGATTTTATAAACCTCAATAAGGTCACACCTCAGCCTCTGTCGCTCCAGGAAAAATAGCTCCAGTCTATTCAGTCTCTCCCTGTAGGCTGGGTTTATTTTCCTTGGAGCAAAGGAGCTGAGGAGGGATCTGACTGAGGTTTACAAAATCATGAGAGGCATAAATAGAGTTGTTCATGATAATATTTTCCTTATGGCAGACATGTCTAATATCAGAGAGTATAAATTTGAGGAGTTAAAGGATATCTGAGAAATAAAATTTTGACCCTGAGGGTGATAGAAATATGGAAAGTGCTGACTTGGATGGTGGTGTAGGCAGGTACTGGCAACATTTAGGTAGCACTTAAAATGCCAGGGCATTGTAGGTTATAGACCAAGTAGAGTTAAAAAGATTAGTGTAGTTTGGTTTGTTGCTCAATATTGACATGGTGGACTGAAGGGCATGTTTCTACGTTTCTATTGCAATATTCATCACATTGTTTAACTTGAAATTTGTTTCTGACTGTTGGTATAAACATCAGCTTGCCGAAATGTAAGGTCTGGATCATCAATTTTGCTTCAGAACACTTCAGATATTTCTCATATTGTAGACTGTTTAACTTGAGTAATATTGTTGCTTGGGTAGCGTCTTGATTTCTTTGCCTGAGTCGGCTAGATGGCTGGTTTGCAATGCAAAGTGATGCCAACAGTGTGGGTTCCATGCCTGTCCTGGATGAGATTACAATGAAAGACTCTCCTTCTCAACCTCTCTCCTCACCTGAGATGTGGTAACCCTAAGGTTAAACCACTACCTGTCATCTCTGTCTAATGAAAGGGCAGCCCTATGATCTAGTATGATTATAGAGATATTACCTTTACTTTATTTAATTTCTTGCTTTTCTGAAATTAGGGCAATCTCCTGCTCACTTTATGAAAATAACCTACGATGTGACCGGAGCGAGCTGGCTGAGTCCCACGGTGGACGGGAGTGAGTAAGGGCCATGTCCCATGGCAGAACCAGCACAGGCAGTACGGCCTTGTGTTTTAGGGCCAGTAGGCATGCCCTGTGACCCATAGAACACCGCGAGCAGTGAGCCATGGAGCAGCACATGGGCTGCGAGCCTTGATATTTTCCTATTTTTAACTTATTTTCAACTCTGTAATTAAGTAACTACTTTTATTCCTCTGCTGTATCCAAGAATTGTACCTAGGTACTTGTAGCTAAGATGTCACCATAAGAAGGCAGACATTGTAAAAGTTTTTCACTGCACTCCTACAATGGAATACACGTAACAATAAAAGGATATTGTATATTGTATTGTATATATTGCATAATCCATTCATTTTTAATAGCTGGGCACTGTTTGTATGTGGAGGTTTCTTTGCTTCACAGTGCTGAAAAGGACTTGTAGCATCAGGCAACTGTCCTGCACACTGCATTAATTTTTCACATCTGCTCATTTGTATCCTTATGCCTTAAAATTTAAATGGACTCTGCTGATACTGTGTCAAGATTTATTTTCTTCTATTAGGATTGATCTGCTTTGCTTACAATTGATTGGCTTTCTCAGGGGTCAGGTTTTGTTTGGACTGTAATAAATCTGACAAATACTCATTAGCAATTTCCACAACCATTCTGCCTTTTATGAATCATGACTTTAAGTGACCAAAGTTTCATTTCTGCGTTAATCTGTAAAGGTCATTAAATTTTGCACATTTAAGCATTTTATTAGAGAAATTTTATTTTATTAGATTGAAGTAATTTTCAAAGCTTCACAGTACTGAAAATATCTGTTGTTTCTTTTACACCTTGCAAGTAATAATGTCATCAGCTGTGCTTCAAATTATGTATAGAAGTTTATTTACTTCTTAAGCTTTTTATTTGGTATCTAATTTGGAAGGTGTTCCATGTCTCAAGTATTGATTTCTCCTTCATGTACACTTCTGTGTTTGATCTGACAGATCTCCAAAATTAGCTCTTGCAAATATTATTTCAGAAGCTCATATGATTCTATATTTCGCTTTCTTAAATACTTTTATTTTGCAGTAGTAGCAGTTCTGCATCTCTCCTTTGCTGCCATCCTGGAGAGTTTTCCCACATTCTTCAGCTAAAATGGAAGATTTATGCCCTTCACAGTCAAAATAGAGGTTTCCCACTCCTCATGGATTAAATGGAGCATTCCTGTCTTTTTCGTGGCTTTACTATGTAAATCTAGCTGTTTGTTACTTAACAAATGATTTCTGTTCTTTCACAATTTGCCAAAGACTCCTGCTCTCTGTGGCTTTAATAAAATATTCTTTCTTTAATCATCATTTTACTGAATGATTCCTGCTTCTCTTGGTTTAAAAATGTGATTTCTGCCTTTATCGCAGCACTTATAAAGGCACTCCTACCATTCCACAGCCTGAATAAAGTCTCCCAGCTTTCTCTGAACCTTAAAACAGGTTTCCTTCAGCTTTTAACATGTTCAGTGTTCTGACATTAATTCCTAGTTTTTCAATGTCCCTGGGTCTGCAACATCAGATTCATATTTCCTTGTGGCCCTTTACTTCCATTTCTGCAGTTATGCCACATGGTACTTGCTTACAATGGCAGTGATGCTCTTCTCTGAGCTATGAGTACGTTTTTCACTTCTCACTCTTTCAGCCTGGATTCCTGGCCTCATTTTAAAATTTCTCCTGTCCAAGCAGGAATTTTAAGCTTTTTCCATGGAGCCCTGAATGTCATTTATCTCTCTACTTCACTCCGACTTGGGACTGCTCCCTCAGACATTACATTGCAATGCAACCTTTATCTGTTTTAATGTTACAAATTCTCTTCTTCAGAGAGTTGCAGCATTTCTCTTACCAAATTTGGAATTTTATAATTCATTTGAGTGTTCTTCCTCATTGAAGATTGCCCTGAAGGTTTCCTCTGTAGGGTTCTTATACCTTCACCTATTCCCCACTTCTGATTATGCAAGTTAAAACTGAGTCTGGAGATCTTATAGTGTTCCTCACCATATAGTATGAACAATCAAATAAAGTCCACTCCATAGGCTGCCAAGCTGTACGTGCAGGCCAATCTTTGAACTGCTGCTTATGATAAGACGATTACACCATAAGATATAGGAGCAGAATTATACCATTTGGCCGATCGAGTCTGCTCCATTATTTCATCATGGGTGATGTGTTTCTTAATGGCATTCTCCTGTCTTGTCTCCATAACCCTTGATTGACTTACTACTCAAGAACCTATATCTATCTCTGTCTTAAATACTCTCAGTGACTTGGCCTCCACAGCCTTCTGCGGCAATGAATTCCACAGATTAACCACCTTCTGGCTGAAGAAATTCCTCTTCATCTCAGTTATAAAGGGTCACCCCTTCACTCTGTGATTGTGTTCACAGATCCTAGTCTCTCCTATAGTGGAAACACCTTCTCCAAATCAGCTCTATCCAGGCATCTCAGTACTCTGCAAGTTTCAGTGAGGCCCCCCTCTTTCTTTTAAACTCTACCAGTACTGACCCAGAGTCCTCAACCACTCCTCATATGACAAGCCTTATGTTTCCAGAATCATTCTTGTAAACCTCCTCTGGAGCCCTTCCAATGCCAACACATTCTTCCTTAGGTCCAGGGCCCAAAACTGCTCACATGATGAAGGTTTATGCCACTCCTCAGTATTAACCCTTCAAGTGAACATGATAATTGCCAATAAAAATCTTTGAATGTTTTGTGTAAAATAAAATTGCTACATATGTGCAAAATGTTGTTTTTTTTGTTGCTAATGATTTGGAATTCTTCAAGTGCATTGAAATTGTAGGATTATATAGAATTTCATAGGATATATGGCAGGCAATTTAACCTCATTAGTGCCTACCAGTGTTTATGATCCACCAAGACTTCTCCCATCTTTCCCTATCTAACTCTATCATCATAACCCCCCATTTCCTTCATCATTAAATGTTTGACTATCTTCTTCTGAAATGCATCTTTACCATTGTTTCAGCCAGTCTCTGCCCCACTGAGTTCTACATTCTCACCAATTTTCAAGTAAATTTCTTCTAAACTTTGTTGTACTGATGGTTTCTGTACAGCATGAGTGTGTAGACAAGGTGGTACAACACATCTTATAAACCACAGAACATATATTCCAATTGATTTAATCTATCATGTTGGCCGGTGTGCCTTCTAATCTTCACATTTTTTATGCATCTGAATAAATCAATTTCTCATTTGAAACAAAGTTTTAATGGTTTCCCACTGGGAGCTTTTAAGATAAGGACAGACCATAAGACCATAAGACACAGTAGAAAAAGTGGACTATTCAACTCATCAAGAGTCATAGAGTTATAGAATTGTACAGCACAGAAATAGACCTTTTGGTCCAACTCATCCATGCAGACAAGATATCCTAAATTGATCTAGTCTCATTTGCCAGCATTTGGCCCATATTCCTGTCAACCCTTCCTATTCATGTACTCATCCAGATGTCCCTTAAATGTTGTAATTGTGCCAGCCTCTAATGCTTCTTTTGGCAGCTCATTCCATATATACACCACCATCTGTGTGAAAAAGTTACCCCTTAGGTCCCTTTTAAATCTTTCTCCTCTCACTTTAAACCTATGCCCTCTAGTTTTGGACTCCCATACCCTCAGAAGAAGACTTTAGCTATTCAACATATCCATGCCCCTCATGATTTTATAAAACTCTACAAGGTCACCCTTCAGCATTCAACGCTCTAAGGAAAGTAGTTCCAGCCGATTCAAATCGGTCTATAGCTCAAACCCTCCAATCCTGGCAACATCCTTTTAAATCCTTTCTGAACCATATCATGTTTAACGTCTTTCCTATAGCAGGGAGACCAGAATTGCATGTAGTATTCCAAAAGTGGCCTAATCAATGTCCTGTACAACTACAATACAACATCCCAATTCCTATACTCAATGCACTGACCAAATAAGTAAGCATACCAAACACCTTCTTTACTATCCTGTCTACCTATGACTCCACTTTCAAGGAACAATGAACCTGCACCCCAAGGTCTGTTTGTTCAGCAACACTGCCCAGGACCCGACTAATGATGGTGTAGGTCCTGCCCTGATTTGCCTTACCAATACGCAACACCTCAAATTTATCTAGATTAACCTCCATCTGCAACACTTCATATTTATCTAAATTAAACTCCATCTACCTCTCCTCGTCCCATCGACCCATCTGATCAAGGTCTCATTTTACTCTGAGATAAATTACTTCACTATCCACTACAAAATCAATTTTGGTGTCATGTGCAAAGTTACTAACCATTCCTCATATATTCACATTGAAATCATTTATATAAATGACAAAAAGCAGTGGACCAGCACCTACCATTGCAGCACACTGCTGGTCACAGGTGTCCACTCTGACAAATAATCCTCTACCACCATCCTCTTTCTCCTCTCTTCAAGTTAATTTTGTATCAAAATGGCTAGCTCCCCCGGATTCCATGTGATCTAACTTTGCTAACTAGTCTACCATGCAGAACCTTGTCGAATGCTTTGCTGAAGTCCATGTTGATAATATCCATCACTCTGCCTTCATCAATCTTCTTTGTCACTTCTTCAAAAAACTCAATCAAGTTTGTGATATATGATTTCCCACACACAAAGCCATGTTGATTATCTCTAATCAGTCCTTGCCTTTCCAAATACATGTAAATCCTATCCCTCAGAATCCCCACTGACATCAGGCTTACTGGTTTATAGTTCCTTGGCTCTTCCTTACCACCTTTCTTAAAAAATGGCACTACATTAGCAAGCCTCCAGTCTTCCGGCACCTCACGCGTGGCTATCAATGATACAGAAATCTCAGCAAGGTGCCCAGTAATCACTTCCCAAGCTTCCCACAAAGTTTTCTGGGATACACCTGATCAGGTCCTGAGAATTTATCCACCTTTATGCATTTTAAGACATCCAGTATCTCCTCCTCTGTAAAATGGGCATTTTTCAAGATATCACTATTTACTTCTCCAAGTTCTCCAACCTCTATATCCTTCTTCACAGTAAATACCGACACAAAATACTCATTTAGTATCTCACCCATCCCTGCGGTTCCACACATAGACTGCTCCACCACTCAATGTAATCATGACCTATTTGATACTCTTCACCTTCACTTTCCTGTATTTTCCCAATAATCCTTAATTCCCTGGCTGATTAAAAATCTGTCTATCTCAGCCTTGAATATATATAATACCCAATCTTAACAGTCCTCAGTCGTCAGTAATTCCATGGGTTCACTACTCTTTGAGAGAAGAAATTTCTCTTCATCTTTGTCTTAAATGTGCGATCCCTTATTCTGAGATTATGCCCTCTTGTCCTATACTCTCCTACAAGTGGAAAACAACCTTTTCGCATTTATCCTGTTAAGACATCAAAGCATCTTGTAGATTTTAATAAGGTGGCCTCTTATTCTTCTATATTCCAATGATTACTGTTCCAATCTACTCATCCTCTCCTGATAAGATAATCCCTCCACACCTGATATCAGCCAAATGAACCTTCTCTGGATTGTCTCCAATGGGGCCTCAAAAGTGTTTACAGCAGTGGTCTGGTTACTGCCTTCTACAGTTTTAGCAAAACTTTCCTGCTTGTACATTTGCATAAATGGCCCTGAGGTGGAATAGATCTGGGAAGCAGTATGCCAGCTGGTGTTCATTTTTATTTCCACTCACATCCAATCTCAGCATTTGTAGAGGATGAAAATTCAGCCCTGCAGACCACACATTCATGTGATTCTGTTATAAAACGGAATATGCTGGGAATTCTCAGCAGGTCTGGCAGCATTGATGGCAAGAGATATAAAATGAATGTAGATGAGCATCGGAATTGATGAAAGGATGTTGAACTGAAATGTTAACAGATGCTGTGAGGCTGACTGAGCATTTCCAACACCTTTTATTTTGATTTGTTTTCTCAAGTCTGCACGATTTTTGTTCATGGTGTCTTGAGTTTGGAGGAAAATTTTTGGTGAAAGAGAGTTGGGTTTGAGGTCTCATTCACATTGATTTTTTTTACTCTTAAAGTCCTTCTAATTCTTTGGGAACATTCTGCACAATGATTTGGGAGCAAATTGTTGTGTATTTCCAATAGTACGCTTGACTGTCACTTTAAGAATCTGATCATGTGATGTCATGATGATGTCAGTAGCCATTTTGGGGGTAAATAGGTCAGTCTAGCTTGCTGCCTGTAGCACTAACACTACTTAATAAAATATCTTGTTGTTTTAAAAGATACAGCCCCTAGACTTTCTTGAAATGTAACACAAGAAGCAAAGTGGTAATGAGGATGGGACCTAGAGGTATGGTCAGTGTGGATAAAAAGGAATTCACCCAGGGAATAGGTGAACAGTCTTGAAGAAGTCTGCCATGTGCTCTACCCTGAAATGAACACTATGAGTACTTTATATAGGGTTCTCATTAGCAATCAGTTTTGTTATGATTATTAAAGCGGTTTGAATTGCTCCTAGACCCCTTGGTTCTGGACACTGGACTTACTTAGTGAATGTGAAATGAGGAGTAGACAGATGTTTCAGGGCAAAAGAATCTCTACGTTTATTTAAAATGCAGAAGGATAGATATACGAAAACAGGTAATGCCATAAATCAAGGAAATTAACACAATCAATAATGCAGAGAACAGTAATATCTTAAATGCACCATTAATTAGGTTAACACTATTAAAACACTATCCTACTGATACACACACAGAGAAAAACATCAGTGTTTAATTTGCCTGTAATCAGAATTCCCATCCTTGATGTCCCAATGCACTGACACCACCCAACTTCCCCTCACTGCTAACTAGGTAAGAATTTTGAGGTCTTGGGAGTTTTAAGCTCACCAATGAGAAACACAGTTTTGAGGTGCACTTAGCTGTTCATGCTAGCCATACCCAGAGCCTGGATGAAGATTTCAGACTGCACAGGTTTATCGGTGTGGGTTGATTCTGCTTATGCGGTAAGGTGCGTATTGGATCTATTGGGTAAGTTCCTGATTTTCTTTACTTTCTGCTGGTTTTCTGGGCCTGGTTTTCACCTCAGGTTGTGTCCGAGGACTTGTAGAGTTGGTCAAGTTGGTTGTTTCTCAGAATTGTTCACTCTTTAGTTCTGCTGGTTGTGGTCAGTTGTCTTGGTTCTCTTGATTCAGAACAGGCGTTTGTCTGGAAACTCTTGTTCAGATAGCACTGGTTGAATTCCCTCTCTCCGATGTCTTTTGTTCCAATGAAGCCCTTGGTTTGGCTTCCCTGTTCTTGGTTTGGCTTCCCTGTTCTCGGTTCAGCCTCTGTGGTTCTTGATGGAGCAGCTGTTCATGCAGAGGTTTATTGTTGAAAGGACCCCTCTGGTGAGATCTGGAGTGGCATATATATCTTGATCTTCTCTTCTGAAGTTAATTGGCTTTCCGATAGTTAAAATACGTGTGAATGAGCTTTGATCGAGGTTGAATGTCAATTATCTCTGTAGGCCCTAAACTATCTGCGCTGTGTAACCCGAGGTGTGAAAGCTGTCTCGGACTAGGGTCTGTTGGTTTTGGTCAATTGTTCTTTCAGAGAGGAGGTTTAAATTGGGATGCTAGGATGAGCAATAGTCCCAGACAGTACTGTCCATTCTGCTGGTTGTGTTGTCTATTCCTCAGTCCTTTTTTGCTTTTAAAGGTTTTGAAGAATCCAGGGTTTTGTCCAGGATTTTAGATATTGGAAAGTCCAGGGTTTTGTCCAGCACTATAAATACTGGAATTTTTACTCAGTCCTATACCTATATAGAGAGAAATGAGCTTTTGAGCTGGGGGTAGACATGAAAAGAAAAGGCATCTCCAGGAATACTTTGTTTCAACTGGGAAGAACTAAGTTAGTCCTCAGATTTTTGTGGTGCATCATGCTGCACAGGTGCTTTCCAGTCTAAAAAAAAATATAAAATGGCAAGAAGATTTGGGGCCATAGGACCTTGTGATGAAAACACGGAGCTGGAACTTCTCCACAGAGAGAATCCGTTTTTTTGTTCAAGCTAACAAAATTGAAGCGGTTATAATCTTCCCGGCATTCCTGAGCATTATGGGGTTTGGGGATGAGGAGGGGAATTTTTAACTTCTTGAGGAGTCTGGCACAGCCAGAGAAGTTTGGTTCCAAAATTTATGAAGAAATAGTAGGAATGCTGCAGGACTGCTTTCCATCAAAATGATTGTCAATTTCTGAAAGGCTCTGATTCCATAAATTCAACCAGCATGATGGTGAATGTATCTCTCAGCTCATAGCAATTTTAAAGATGCCGCCAGAATGTTGCGAATTTGGAGAGAACTGTTATATTATGTATTCAGGGACAGACTGGTATTGGTTTGCAGAAGATAATAATGACAGAGTCAAATCTAGACTTAAAAAAAGCACTTGAAATAGCAGTCTTGATGGAACTAACTGCCAAGGAATCTCAATAGCTAAGTTTGACATGAGAACTTACAAAATGGCAGCCGAGAGAGTTCACAAGATGATGGTTCAGAGACGCACACTAATGCAAATTCAAAACTGCAATCAGTGTGGAAAAACAGAACATACAGCACTAAATTGCTGGTATAAAGAACCTGTGTGCGGAAACTATGGCAATAATGGGCACAGTGGATGGGTGTGTTTAAAGAAGAAACACATAAAAAACAGAAATCGTACAGAAACCAAAAAGAAAATCTACACAGTACTAAAAGGGATGGGAAAAGCCCAGATTTACAGTCCAAAGATGAGCTGTCATTAAACATACTTGTTATTACTGGTGTCACTCCCTTACTGAATGGAAAATTGGAGCAAATGTAGATGGACATTGGAGCAGCAGTTTCATTAACTTCTTTTTATTTACTCTGTTTTTCTAATCAATCTGTTTAGAGATATTAATGCACACCTCTGGAGCAGGGAGGACTTGAATCCAGGCCTCAGGATCCAGGGGTAAGGATGCTATCACTGCACCATGGGGCCATGTAAATTTTTTGTTTAACCAAT
Organism: Rhincodon typus; assembly: GCF_021869965.1. Classification (NCBI taxonomy): domain Eukaryota; kingdom Metazoa; phylum Chordata; class Chondrichthyes; order Orectolobiformes; family Rhincodontidae; genus Rhincodon; species Rhincodon typus. Next base: position 105,192,599 of record NC_063333.1, on the reverse strand, counting down.
TCTTCTAATCAACTTTTTCAGAGATGTTGTTAAACACCTCTGGAGCAAGTGCGACTTGAGCCCCAGGCCTCCTGGTCCACAGGTAGGGATGCTACCACTGTGCAGCAAGAGAGCCCCAAAACAGTTTAATTGATACCTGAAATTCAGAATCAGAAACAGATGAGTCACATTACCCCTTCAAACATTGTACAAAGAATGTATGCAAGCAAATTAAGAGATTGTATCAATGTAAATATTTAGTTATACGGCCAGTCTGAAGATTTGTCCTTGCGCATTACCAAAGGAAATTTTCCAGGCTCACTGGGAAGTACATGGTTGGAAAAAATCAAACCTACTGACTTTGTGAATACGATTGTAAATATTTTTTGATGTGGGAGCGTCTGATGTAAAGGGGAAGGAGTGCTTTGTACTTCTGTAAATATACTGGACTGTCTCTTTAAGAGTTTGATTGAACCCGGGTCCCTGGCGTTGTGAGGCTGCATTGTTTTGATGATATCATTGGGCATTTTGGATTGAAATAGCTCAGTGTAGGTATGCTGCCTGTAGAATGAACAATTTGATAATTTGGCATCAGTAGTTGTTAAACGCTTTGGCCTCCTATCCTTCTTGAAATGTAACACAAATTAGGTGAATAATAGCAACTCATAAATATGCTAAGGATTGTACTATCTCCTATATTTTCCTTTTTTCTTAATCTGTACCACACACGACACTTTCATAGAATTTTGTTTTGGCATTTTAATTTCTGATTTATTTCCTTATTGAATTCAAAATCCAATAGACATTCAGGTTGCAGTAGTTCTGTGGTCGAATAATAAAATGGCTTTTGGATTCAAGAATTCTTTATTCTGTAATTGTATGTTAATCATTACTCTAAATAACAGCAGTATGGGTAGAAACAGCCAGGCTAATATATTACAAGTCAGTCAGTTAAGTGATGTCATTTTTATTGAAGAACTTGGAAGAAATAGTGGCAGAACCGAAACAAAGTGATTAATACTGTAGTAATTACTGAAACAAGGACTACTTTGTGATCTATCATTGGGTACATTACCAGATAACAGCTAACATTGTGCTCAGATTTGCCTTCCTATCAGGTATAAAAGATCAGTTTGGCTGTGAGTCTTGTACAGTTGTGTTATGTCATGTGCATGAATGCATTTGCATTACAAGAATTCTAAAGGCATTGGTAAAACCAAGTGATAAACTTGTTACCCAGTGACAAAATCGAAATCAAAATTAATGGATCAACACGTTATTAGGTTACATACTGGCCTTTGTTCCAGTTTTGACAACTTTCTTCATTCATTCTTGGGCTATCAGCATCACTGTCATGATGAGCATTTATTGGCCATACTTAGTTGCCTTCTAACCATTTGCTGATAAACTGCCCTTTTAAACAACCACAGTCCGGGAGTTGTTGGTGCATACAGTCCATTAACAGTGTAGGCATAGCAAGATAGTCCAAGTTAAAAATGCATGTAACTTGAAAGGGAGCTTGCAAATGGTGGTATTCCCATTTGTCTGCTGCATTTTTGACTTTCATTGTGATAGAGGCCTTGCATTTTGAAGGTGCTGTCAAAAGATCATAGCCAAGTTGCTAGACTGCATCTTACAAATGGTACACACTGCTGCTACAGAATACCAGTGGACGGAGTGAATATTCACAGCACTGTCAATCAAGCGGGCTGCTTTGTCCTGCATGGAGTGGCTCTTCTTGAATGTTGTTGTAGCAGCATTCATCCAGGCAAGTGGAATATAAAAAAAATCAAGTTGCTGAGAAAAAAACAGCACAGCCCTTTTTTTATTTACTAAGGTAGGTTAAATAATGACTGATGATGTTTGTTGTCACGGGTCATAAGCCAAAGATTTAATGGCACTTCAGAAACAGAAAAGCCTGAGGCTACTGTCACCAGGTATGCTTGCAGGTTTTGTAATGATGTCTAATGATTCTACATCTGCATCACCACCCTGCCCAAGTAATTTGAAATAAAGACCCTAAAAAGAATGCCAACCTATTGAATAGAGATTTCAGTTTCATGGTCTTTCCAAGCTGCATTTTTGACAGGCTAAACATAAAACTTTGAGGAGAGGCTACATTCAGTAAGTAAAATTTCCAATATGGGAATGTTGAATTAAAACCATTTGTCAAGCTTAGTGTGAATGTCTAGCTTTGTGAAGATTTCATGCTGCAATGTACTATGCACTACACATGCAATTCTTAGAACAGTATTTTACGAAACATTACATACATATGCAGAATTGTCTCAACATTAATTTCTTTTGTCCTCTCTAATTTCAGTCAATGATTTACAATCTCTGTCAGATTTTGACAAGTTGTATTTTTCAAACTAGCAAAATGAAAGATTTGCACAGTTCTGGTTTATTATCCCAATGATTGTTAACGATATTTGAGATCATATCTATGACATGACAATTTAATATTAGATTAAGGGCTTGGATGGAGAGGAATAAGCAGTCGGCAAGTTGTTGGAGGGAATCCTGAGGGACAGGATTTACGTGAATTTGGAAAGACAAGAACAGATTAGGGATAGTCAACATGGCTCTGCACGTGAGAAATCATGTCTCACTAACTTGATTGAGCTTTTTGAGGAAGTAACGAAGAGGACTGATGAGGGCAGAGCTGTGGGCGTGATCTATGTGGACTTCAGTAAGATGTTTGACAAGGTTCCTCATGGTAGATTGTTTAGCAAGGTTGATCACATGGAATACAGGGAGAACTAGCCATTTGGATACAGAACTGACTCAAAGGTAGAAGTCGGAGGGTGATGGTGGAGGGTTGCTTTTCAGACTGGAGGCCTGTGACCAGTGGTGTGCCACAAGGATTGGTGCTGGGTCCACTGCTTTTCATCATTTATATAAATAATTTGGATGTGAACATAGGAGGTACGGTCAGTAAGTTTGCAGATGACACCAATATTGGAAGTGCAGTGGACAGCAAAGAACTTCATCTCAGAGTACAATGGCATTTTGATCAGATGGGCCAGTGGGATGAGAAGTGGCAGATGGAGTTTATTTTAGATAAATGTGAAGTGCTGTATTTTGGAAAGGCAAATCAAGGCAGGACTTATACATTTAATGGGAGTGCACATTCATCGTTCCTTGAAAGTGGATAGATAAGATGGTGAAGAAGGCATTTGGTATGCTTGCCTTTATTGGTCGATTCATTGAGTATAGGGGTTGGGAGGTCATTTTGCAGCTGTACAGGACATTAGTTAGGCCACTTTTGGAATACTGCGTGCAATTCTGGTCTCCCTGCTATAGGGAGGATTTTGTGAAAATTGAAAGGCTTCAGAAAAGATTTACAAGGATGTTGCCAGGGTTGGAGGGTTTGAGCTGTAGGGAAAGGCTAATTAAGCTATTTTCCGTGGAATGTTGGAGGCTGAGGGGTGACCATAGAGGTTTAAAAAATCATGAGGGGCATGGATAGGGTGAATAGCCAAGGCCTTTTCCCTGGGTTAGGGGTGTTCAAAACTAGAGGGCATAGGTTTAAGTTGAGAGGAGAAGAATTTAAAAGGGATCCAAGGGGCAACTTTTTCATGCAGAGGGTGGTGCGTGTATGGAATGAGCTGCCAGAGGAAGTTGTGGAGACTGGTACAACCACAATGTTTAAAAGATATTCTGGATGGGTATATGAATAGGAAGTGTTTAGAGGGATATGGGCCAAATGCTGGCAAATGGGATTAGATTTATTTAAGATATATGGTTGGCATGGATGTGTTGGACCTAAGAGCCTGTATCTGTGCTGTACATCTTTAGGACTCTATGTGAAGCTAAACTTAAAGTATTGTCTGTTATTTATATCTCTGACTGTTGTGACTTTAGTTCCATATCCTATTGTGCTAAAATGTTGTCATATTTTTGCTAAACAGGTGCTAACTGAAGTGTCTGCCTTATTACACAAGTCATTTTTATTAATAATACAAATATTCCACTCTATAAAAAAACACTTTTAATACATACAGAAGTGCATCAGATCTAATATTATAATGAGATGTCAGAGTTACAGTTTATTATTGCAATTTTATGAATTGAGAAAGCTGATTTGCTTTAGCATGCTGTGTTCTGTAGTCTACTTTATAAAATTTGCCTTAGACATTTACAGAAAGAGATTTTTATAAATGGAATAAGGAGGAAAGCTGTGATTTAAAAGTACTGTAAATTAATAGAATGATCTTCATTTGAAATGCTCTTCATTGCTGACAGAATCATAGTTCAATTAAGCTGATGTTGAAGTCTCCAGGAATGATATGGCCAATCACTCCAAAAGAACATTCCAATTCAGGTTAATTGAACAAATACCACAAATGATATTGGTGAATGAGAAGGAATAATGGTATGTTTCATTAACAAAACTCATGCAGATCCATTAAAATGTAGTTATTCTGATAATGTACTATAATTTCCAGTGTTTTGCTTGAGGCTTATTTATTACACAAAGAATTAAGGAACCAAACTATAGTTATCATGAATTGAATGCTGAATCTTAATTGTTGAAATGCCAATGCTCTGCATTTGTCTTTGCTTATTTCCTTCCTGACATAAGAACAGCAAATCTCTTATCCATGTATATCTGTTCCAGGATGCCTATAAGAACTTAGTTAGCACACTGTGCAGGAACTCCCAAGGCAACTGTGAAAAATTGATGTCTTATTCTTCTTGGTCATCTTAGTTGATGCTGATTGTTGTGTGTATGGGTTCCTAAAGCCTGAAGTAATTAGTATGGATGAGACAATCACCTTTCTGACTAGGAAACTATTATTTATTAAACAAGTGCAATTTATTTCATTAGTATAACTATTTACAGATATCATGACTACAAAGGTTTTTTCAGAGCATGCTAGCCTCAGGTCTGTCTCCTACAAGCTCCTTCTTTACTCTGACCAAGTCATCTTGACATCATCTCAGCGGGTGATATCTATGACACTCGATCAAATATTAACCCTTGGACACCTTCTCTGATTCATTCACAAACTCCTCCTCAAAGTCCTCTTTTCTTCCTCATACTATTATTGTTATATATTTCTTTATAAGTTTATATTTGCCACTACTACATATCTCCCGAAGTCTTCAAATTTACAAATTCAGATGATCTGAGATATTCAGTATTTTTCCAAAGCATGTACTCTTTGGACTTGAAAGAGTGGTAGATTTTTGGGCATGGTCTGATTTGTGTAGTTCTCCTCTATTTCCAGGTTTTACAGTTCGGTTCATCAAAGTAGTAATCAGTGGATATTTCAGCTGTAATAGCATTTTTGTTATTACATAATAATGTAAGATCTCAACCGTGATAACTCCATGGATGAACATGTCTTTTCTATTTATATCTCTGAATCCACTCCTGTTGCCCAGCTCCTCACTCTGGCAGATGCATGATGGATTTATTGTAACCTGTAACCAATTCTGTGTGATAGGATTGCTTTTTATCATGTCCCAATTGATAACTGTGAAGACATAAGTCAGAAACCAATTTCTTCAGCGGGTATGAAACTAAATCTTCAATGTCCTTCCCATCAGTAGCTCTGATGGTATTGGGCTACAATGGAGTGATTGGGCCTATAATTCAACGGCGCTGTGTACAAATCAGAATTCTTCTTCTTCAGCAGCAACTTAACCATTCTGACATGACATTTGAAACCCTATTAGATTACTGACATATCGGTAAGCTTGGGACATACTCATATCCAGAAATGGCTGCAAAGTGGCTGAAACATATGTTCACCCATTCCCTGAAATTACTACTGGTCAGGGTCCCAGTACTGTCAATTCGGGTAGCGTCCACTCAGAGCCCAGCAGTTTTTACATGGTCACTCATCCAGTTTGGATGCTTTAGTCAAGGGAACCTCCTTCAGTACGGTCCAAGGGGTGTTCCGCAATCAGATCCAAAGGGCCATTATAAGCAGTCATGCGAATTGTGTATTATTATTCAGCAAGCTGCAAACATTGCAGTGAGAGATCTAATCAGTCATGTCTAGTGGTTATTGGTTGAAGTCAGTCAGAGATCTGGAATATATGCAGTCCTGGGTGTCCATCTTCCAACTTTGCAGGAGTATTTGGAGAGCGGGGTGCCTGTAAGGCAGTGGAGGAATCAATACAGAAGATGTGGGAGTGTTAAAGATGGAGATTGAAAAATGGAGGCATTTTGAGTAGTGAGGCTAATGGATCAGCCCTCATCTGCAAATTGTTCTGAGGTCTAAGAAACTCTTTCTTTCCTTCTGTGTCCAACTTAGTTCCATTCTACTGAGAGTAATGGGCTCAACCACTGGTGGGACATTAGTCACTGTGGCTTCCTTCCTAAGATGGATGCTTCAGATGCAGAAAGCATGGTAAGCCGGGAAGCATCAGCATGGCATCATGGAGGTTGAGGAGCATTCAGTTCACAGAGAAGTTATAGGCCCAATTCCAATCAAAAGGAGCTGGGTGCAGCAGACAATCTTTGACTGTAACATTTTGTGACCATGGCATAACATCTGGTTCACATTGTGGGGGCACAGCTCAGGCTCAGCTGGCTTAATTTCTGTTCGCTTTTCCTTTCTGTAGATAAAAGCTCATGTTTGTGATTCATTGTCTGTACGTGGTACTCCTCTACTAGAAAATGACAAGCTGCAGGTATTCAGTGGACAGAGGAAAGGGTAGTGCTAACTTGATGGTTTTCAGCTGGGTTGTAACTGTGGACAGGTAAAATATGTGGCCTGCTGGTTAAACTGTAACTAGGATGAGAGAATTAGTTGAAAGTATGTGTTACCCATGTTAGCGAAGTGCTGTGGGCAGCGTAGTTTTGTGGCTGCTGTGCCACGATGTTGCCAATGAGGGTCAATGTCAGACTGTTAACACTTGTCCAACACCTTTCAAAGATGGCACATGCTGTCAGTGTTAGTACAAAACATACACATGGAAATTAGAAATAAGAGAAGAGTCAAAAGAGATATCAGTAAAAAAAGGAGAACTGTGCATCACTCTCTGAATTGATCATGTATAAAGAGATGATTGAATATCGTGGCCATTGCTGTAGAGGTTTCCAGGAGGATTGAGTTTGATAGCTGAACAGTCAGCTTCACAATCCTTAGTTTTGTAGATTGGTTGAAATTCTGTAGTTCTGATGCCTTTCAAGTTAATTAAATTCAATTTTCGTTGTGTGAGAGAGAGTTCTTTCCTGTCCTATTTCCTGCATACGTGCACGCGCACACGCACACACACATTCTTTGACTGTGACCACTGCCGCATATTAACACTTGATACACAGGCTGATAAACAGGACAACATTCAATCCCGCTAGTCCAGTCTAATAGAGTTGAAACCACTTTTCTAAACTTTGTTCTTGTATAGTCTTGGAGGTTAAAACTGACATATCTGGAAGAGGTGGCTTTCTGCTGTCTGGGGAGGGATAGTCAGTGTTTCTCATTATCTTTTCTCATTAAGTCTTTCCCTGCTTGATGTTTCCCTGATTATTCACATATATGACATTCCATAGGCTTCACACAAGACTTTACCAGTCACTGAAATTAAATCTTCAGATTTCTTCTTTTAAAAATGCATTTTGGAACTAGAAGTAAAAATAACAAAAGCAAAAGTGTCTATAAAACGTTGGGTTCTTATCCATTGTCTTTTTGTAAATGTTATAATACTGCTTTCACCCTCTGATCATGCTCTTCTTCTGTTTCTCCATGGATTAACATGTTATTCATGTGCCATATGAAGATCTTGTAAATTGCTTGACATAATTCATTGAAGAATCTATGAGGCAGTTGCAATTCCAACTGGTAATGTGCTGATACAAAATATTCCAAATGAAGTTAAAAATGTAGTAAGCAAACTAGGTTGCTCATCCAGTGACAATTGCTAGGATCTGCTACTTGTGTTAAATTTCATGGTAACTATTCTTGGATAGTTCAGATGGTCTCTTACCAACAGTGGAAACAGGATGTCTTACTATTACCTTGTTGAGTTGTGTAAGGTCAAAGCAAATATGAATAGTACCATTAAGGCTAAAGTATGGTAACCATTCCTGAAAACTACTTTCTTGATTTTGTGACTTGAGAAATGACTTCTATTTGTGTGATCTCTATAATTTGGTACTCAAAAGAATAAAGGCATAACTGTTCAATATTTTTCAACAGTGCAATGCTGTACTTGGTTTTTTAACTTTTATAACCCTTTGAACAAATTTAAATATTCCTTTTCAAAGGAACTCTTTAGCTCCTGTTGCTAAACCACTTCCACCTTTTAAAAGAGATTAAAATATAAGACAATAGTTTAATCATAGAAAAGAAGGTCTGGAAAGATATATGGCAATTTGACACTTGTGCGTGAAAATAAGATGATAATCACCAGAAAATGCTAGAATCACTCAACAGTCCTCAGCAGTCGTGGCAGCCCCTGTCCTTGGCAGGCCCTGGTCTTTGGCAATGGCCAGTTCATGAAATCCAGAATCTGTGGGATGATCAAAAAATAATGTTTGTCTTAACATGGTCTCATTTATTTTAAATATGATACTTATGTAATATTTATGTAATTAAATGACGCTGTTTTTGAATTCACAATAAATTTCTATCTATCTATCTAAAAGATAGCAAGGATCCTAACTGGGATCAAGACAGTATTCATAAAGACGGAGATATGAAACATCTTCTACAGATAAACTTTTTAATGAAGAATTATTTTAAGATTGAAAGAATAAGAGAAAGATAAAAGGAATCTCCATATATGAGTATAAAACAACACAAACAATTTGCCTAGATGAAAGCTGACAATGTAATAAACAAACCTTCACAAATAATTAAGGAATCATTTTAAAGTTACAACATCACATGAGAATAAGAGAAACATATATACAGAGGATTAATACGCCCATTTACAAAGCAGGAGGCATTTGATCAATATAAAAATGTGACCATTTCACTGAAATGTCAGAAGTATTTGGAATCCTCAGATAATACTTCTCAAAAGACATGTTTTCCCCATTGGGCTTCAAGGTAAAACTTAACTTTAAAATTCTATTCTTGGAAGATGTTAGATGTTCTATTCTTCCTTATTTACAGGTATTCCTAGACATTCTTGAATTATTAGAAACAACATCAAATTTGATGCTATTGAATGTGGTATTATATCCTTCATTTTTGACATAGCAATATACATATTCCACTTAAAGTGCATTGTTTATTAATTTCTGTTAATAAAATAAAAAAATTAATAGACCCACCAAGATTTTCTGTTGTAACTTAAAAGAACCTGACAGTCTATATATTCCTGAAGTGGGGAAGCATATGCAGTGTCCTTTTCCCTCCCTCTTAGTGTAAAATGCCTGCCTACCACTCTCCCCACAGCCACACATACCCACACATATGCAAATACATACCCACATAGTCACACATGACACGCAATGCCTCATTCTCCTACACTGCAAGCCCTTTAGTTATTAGCTGGACAGGAGATGGTGGGGACAAGATTTTGGGCCTGGGGGAATGGGGAAATCAGGCCAGCAGATGACGGGTGCAGGATCTGTGGCAATGTTCTCTTTCAGCTTTGCAGCCACGGGGCTGCTGCAAGGGTCTGAGCATACCGAATAGTCTGTGGACACATTGATGTTTGGTTCCATAAGTTGCTGCTATGTATGGAAATATGGATGGGGTGAGGGTCAGTCTGATGGAGGGTGTGGCCAGCATCAGTGGGGTCAGGCCCCATTGTGGTTGTTAGGTCCAGGATATCAGGTCTGACAGATACAAGTGGATGTGAGGGACGGAGTTGGGTCATATGGGGATCTACTCAAGGGGCGGCTATCAGGGGTCTGGGGACTATAAGGATCTGGGTGAGGAATACATGGGTAGTGGGAGTCTCTCTTGTTTTGAGGGATCAGTTTAGTAGTTGTCCAGCAGATACAGTAGATATTTAATCACTAAACAAAAAAAAAACAAAGAACTGCCGGTGATTGAAATCAGAAACAGAAACAAATTACTGGAAAAACTTAACAGGTCTTGCAACATCTGTGGAGAGAAAGCAGAGTTAACGTTTCAGGTTTGGTGACCTTTTTTTATGAAATAATTGTGGCTAGGAAGAGGTTTGTATCTATGCTGATGATGGGGGGAAAGAGAAAAACAGTTGGGTAGACAAAAGAATGAGTAATGGTCATCCTGGGAGAACTCCTTTCCCATTTATCCTTCCCCTCTTCGCACCCAACCTGCCTTCAGCATATATACCAACCTTTCCCTAGGTGCAATCAGTTCCTAAGAAGGGAAACTGGACCTGAAACATTAACTCTGTATTCTGTCCACAGGTGCTGCCTTTCCTGCTGAGTTTTTCCAACAATTTGTTTTGTTGGATATTTAATCCTCTAACTTTTTTCACAAAACTATTAGCTTAAATGAAGTGGAACCCTCACCTTTTAACGGACTCTTTGGACACTTCCAGGCACAGGGAAATTGCTCATTGGAAAATTCGATCTCCCAGGCAAGTCCCCCCAAGTCAGCTGTGTGGGGCTTTCTGCATAGTCCTGAGGTGCAAATCCAGTCTACACTGCTCTAACAACTCACTAATCGCCAGAATATCCAGGCCTTTACTTTTATTGTCATCATTCACAACTATTTTTACTGGATATGGAGATGCTGTCAATGCCTATTTGACATGAATAAGTGCAGTTTCATTGTGAAATCATGACTAGTGAATTATTTCTCATAATGAATGAATGGCTGTGGAATAAAGATTGTTCCCATGACAGGAACTGACTGTGATGTTTTAGTCAGAACAAAAGGCTGGCCACTAACCTTTATAGTGAATATGTTCTATAAATCCTTGATGCATTTGATCCATATGGTTAGGAAAATAATTAATGACGTTGAATGTTATTCAGAATGAATGACTGTGACTGAAAATTCTCAACATAAGGATGAACAATCAGGTCAGTCACTTTGTAAACATTTTCTTCTTGCAATCTAATTTCAGCAAGGATACAATGTTGCATTCAGAGTTCACATTTCTGTGAATAAAAACCAAATGAACTTTGGATGCTAGAAATCAGAAATAAAAACAGAAATTGCTGGAAAAGCTCAGCAGGTCTGGCAGCATCTGTGAAGACAAAGCAGAGTTAATGTTAACTAGGAGATAGTAAGAACTAACGATGCTGGAGTCAGAGATAACACAGCGTGGAGCTGGAGAAACACAGCAGGCCAAGCAGTATCAGAGGAGTAGGAAAGTTGACGTTTAGGGTCTGGACCCTTCTTCATTTCTGACGGCAACTTTCCTGCTCCTCTGCTGCCCGGCCTGCTGTGTTCCTCCATGTCCACACTGTGTTATCTCTTAATGTTAACTAACCCAGTTCTGAGGAAGGATCACTGGACACAAAACGTTATCTCTGATTTCTCTCCACAGATGTTGCCAGACCTGCTAAGCTTTTCCAGCAATTTCTGTTTTTGTTCATGTTTTTCTAACATGCTTCATGGAAACATTAAAACATATTAGCACTGAAATTCTAATTCAGAACATTGTGGTTAAAGCAAAACAAAAAGTACTTCTGTTTTTTCTAGCACCTTTCTCAACCTCAACATCCCAGTCAGTATTTCATAGTCAATGAAGCATTGTCAGGTTGAAATGTGGCAAACAAAACAATTGGTTTGTGCAAAGCAAAATCTCACAATCAGCAACAAGATAATCTGCATTGCTTACTGCTCATTAAAGAATGTTGGCCAGGACAGCAGGAGAATGCCACTACCCCTGTTTGTAAAATACATTGTGATATTTTACATGTATCTGAGAGAAAAGTTGTTTGCCTCATCTGGATAACACCGAGTAAACTGTGGAGTAAAAAGTTAATTTAACCGTTCCTCTAAAAATAGCTACTAAGCATGTGTATCAGGAGCTGTGATGTAGGGATCAGATCATATGAAGCTTGAGCCTGCAAGTGAAGGGTACCAGAGATGTCCTCATTGACTATCCCTTGTATATAGCCAAGCTTAATAAAGTCTGTTTCCATTCACTTAACTGAGTGTAGACTTTCTGATAAACAGGGCCAGTGCTTCCTCAGTAAGCTATGAAAGTGTTAATCAAGAACAAATCTGGATTGTTCTGCAAACTTCCACACCTGGTAATCAAATTCAAATGGGACTTACAAGCACAGTATAAGAAGCAGACACTCAGTGTCACTTCTGGCCAAGCTTTTGGCTCACCATCCAATTAGAATGGGCAGGCAGGTTCTCGAAGTTATAATGCTAATCAGAGGCTTTCCAGTTAGAATGGAGGCATGCACAATGTATCGGGAGTATGAGAGAAGACACTTTAAAGCCGAGGCACCCCCTCCTCAAATATTTTATATTTAAACTAAAAAATGCAGCCATCACTTTGGACTGGTAGGGACAGGCATGAGAGTAAGCTGCTCTACAAGGTGTTCTCCAGTTGCTGATTCATCACACAGGTAGACAGAGTAACTCTAGGCCAACACACTTTACTGATCTGCAATGCCCACATTTCTTGAATGAATACATAAATGAAAAGAATGGGGGTCAAAAAGTATTAATAGCAGACTCTGTGAAGACGGAAGGAAAACAGAGATTCTAGTTGTTTATTCATGGATGTCATTGTCACTGTCAAGGCTAGCATTTTTGTTTGTTTCTAACATCCCTTGAGTAGAGGGTGATGAGATGCATTCTTGAACAGAAACAGCCTATGTAGTGAAGATGCTGTTACGAAGGGAGTTCGGGATTTTGATTCAGGCAATACGCTTCCAAAAGGATGGTGTTTGGCTCAGAGGAGACAAGACAATTTTGGTGTTTTTGTTGCTCTTACTGTTGTAAGTGGTAGAAGCTTCAGATTGGATAGGTTCTGCTTTAGCCTTGCTACCAAAGAAGAAATAAAGAGAAAAGTAAGATTATATTTATAGAAAATAAACGTTATGACAGAAATGTTGTGAAACAGAAGGCTGAACATTTTATAAAATACTATCACGTTTTTAAGATCTCCATCAGCAAGCTGAAGGAATGACATTCCATTTTCATTGTTCCATTTCTGGATAAGTGAGGTTGATTAGCAGTCAATAACATTTATGTAAATGAAAGGATACTTATGTTATTAATTATGAGATATAATGTCTGTAGCAAGTTTAATGGGCAATTAATATGCAAGTACAGCTGATATGCTGCTTTTATGGGTTCACAATTCATGGGGTATCTCTTCATTGGCACAAGTTGCTGCTTGATCACGATATTAATGTTCATAGAATCATAGAATCCCTATCGTATGGAAGCAGGCCGTTTGACCCATCGAGTCCACATCGACGCTTTGAAGAACATCCCACCCCGGCCAATCCACTGACTCCATCCCTGGAACCCTGCATTGCCCATGGCTAATCCACCTGATCTGCTGATCTTTGGACTGTAAGAGGAAACTGAAGCACCCAGAAGAAACCTATGCAGACATATGGAGAATGTGCATACTCCACACAGACAGTGGCCCAAGGATGGAATGTGGGTTCCTGGTGCTGTGTAACTGAGTCCAAGGTTTACCCAGCCATTCCCACGAATGTGGAGGAGCTGCTGGCGATAACTTTTGTCCTTGTTGGCACTCTGGGCACTGCCTGTTCACAATCCTGTTCACCAGTAATAACTTCTCAGCAACATCATTTTGGAAACCTCTGGATGACCATGGTGGAGTTCAGCCAGTATCTGGCAATGTCCCAAGCAAAGGTCAATCAGTCTTGCTCTCTATAATATGCTAACCTCAATGGTGATCTGGTATCACTGGGTCCAGAAAGGTTTCAATTCTGGTTGTGATGGCCCTTTTGTTTCCCCAACACCACCAGCTGTTTTAGTTTTGCCGGGATGGGATCTTTTTGTGTCCGCAATCTGATATTTTCAGTGATGACCTGACAATATCCCGAAAGTTTAAAACCAGAACTGACTGTTCTACTGGCAGCACTGCCGGTGGTGTATCCACCAGTGGGAGGCAGCTGAAGGTATTGTATTTGCCCACTTGGCTTCCCGGACAGTGTCCCAACTTGTAATTGTATGCATTCAGAATAAGTGTCCATAGCTGAATTTGACTTGAAGCTATGGTGGGAACAGCACTGTCCAGTTTAAGTAGACCTAGCTGGCATTTGTGGCCCATTACTATTACAAATTTACATCCGTAAAGGTATTGTTGGAACTTTATTACACTAAAGATGGCTGCCAAACCTTCCTTCTCTATCTGAGCCTATTTTTGTTTGGCATCAACCAAAGTCTGGGCAGCATGCACTATTGGACGTTCCTCTCTCTTGGACCACAGGTAGGTCAACACTACCCTGATACCTTATAGGGAGGCATTGCATGTCAGCACCACATATTGCTCGGGACCATAGTGTGTCAAAACCTTAGATGACAATAGCTGCTTCTTCACTTCCCTAAAGGATACATCTTGGCTACAAGACCATTTCCAAGGCTGATCCTTTTTCAGTACAGGCTGACCCCTGACACTCCTATTTATTGCTGTCAGCCAGGGCTCCCTGATTGGACCAGGTTAACAACCCCAATCCGGGAACTCATAAACTATGAGACCTCGTTCCAAACACTACAACCAGGATGTCATTAAAATCTAAGTGCCGAGATAAAGGAAAATATATTGGGAGCGGTAACCAAAAGCATGGTCAATGCTGTGAAGCTTCATTGTAGTTCTGAAGGAAGGGATTATTTGGAAAAGAGAAGCTAGGGCTGGGGTTTAGAGAGAGATTTCTATAATCATCATTTCCTGCAAGAAGAGAGGGGCAATTTAAAAGGCCATGGTTGGGGCTTTGAGGGCTGAGAAAAAATAAAGTAGCAATAGTACTGTGTCTTTGAACCTGGATAAAAATTTTAAACCGGAGGAGTTAGCAGCTAATGTAGGTTAACAAGTTTAAGGGTGTTGAGAGTGAGATGTGATGCAGAACAGGTTTTGGCAATAATGTTTCAGTTGGGTGAAATGTATGCAGCTGGGATGTCAGCCAAGAGAATATTGTAATATTCAAATCAGAGGGTGACAAAAACATTGAAGTTTTCTCTGACAGATAGGATGAGATAAGTGCGGAAACAAATAATGTTGAGTCAATGAGTGACATCTTCTTTACTTTTTACACTCTGCCAAAAGGCATACCCTTGGCATACTGTCTGCTAATGCTGAAAGCTAAGCTATTTTCTTGGCAGGTTTTTTTTTTTACCTCAGTGGTGTTTTACTATTACCTGCCACTCTCAGGATTGATGAAGGGTTTCAGCCTGAAACATTGACTTTCCTGCTCCTCGGATGCTGTCTGACCTGCTGTGCTTTTCCACCTCACACCTATAGACTCTGGCTTCCAGCATCCGCAATCCTTAATTGTCTCCAACTCTCGGGAACATGGCAAGGCTTCCTGTCTACCTCAGACAGATGGGAATTCAAAATGCACTTTGATATTATTCTAAACAACATATAGACATCTAACCAACTGAGCTAACTGGTAACGACTTCAGTGTTAAGACCATAAGATGTAGGAGCAGAAGTAGGCTATTTCTGATGGAAAGCTTAAGAGGATAATGGTTCAGCTCAAAGATGAGATGAAGAGAACACTTAGATTTCAAGTTGTCTGCTTGAGGTAATGTTTGAATTACAGATGAAAAACTGAGATGCTCTGTACGGTGTTCTGCTTTTGTACTTTGATGTTCTCTGTAAAGACTTTAACAGGACTTGTATTTTTGAAAACAAATATAAGAACGTTTGTCAGTTTGTCATGAATTTATGAATTGTTAACAAGTCAACTCTTCCAGGATGCCTGTGGGAAAATTTGATCCAGTGTTCTGTTAATACTCCTTTTAATTCATGTGGCTCAGTGCATTGTTAACACCTGATGTGTAGAGGAGTTTCACCTTTACACCTTAAACATCCATTCCTTTCACCACTGACACGCAGTGGCAGCAGTGTGTACCATCTGCAAAATGCACCCCAATGCTTATCAAGGCTCTATCGACAGCACCTCCCAACCCTGTGGGTGTCTGAAAACTAGAAGGACAATAGCATTAGATGCATTGGAGCATCATCATATACAAGTGCCCTCCACACTACATACTGTCCTGACTTGAAATTGTATCACCATGTCTTCACTGCCATTGGTCAAAATCCTGAAACTCCCTTCCTTGTATCACTGTGGGTCTACTAAGCCCTGCATGGTTCAAGAAAGTACCTCACCACCAGTTTAAGGACAATTACAGTTTGTCAATAAATACTAGCCCAGCCAATGAAACCCACATCTTATATATCATGTTCTTTTAAAGCGAGGTCACTAGCATCTCTAAAAAGAAATAGGAACAGAAAGATAATGTTATTTCAAATGTTAATTCTCAATGCTAATCTGCCTTTAATTTCAGAGATAGCAGGAACTGCAGATGCTGGAAAATCTGAGATAACCAAGTGTAGAGCTGGATGAACACAGCAGGCCAAGCAGCATCATATGATGCTGCTTGG
>NC_063333.1:105109243-105175750 GCF_021869965.1 Rhincodon typus | reverse complement strand
TCAGCCTTTCTGCTCCTGTGATGCTGCTTGGCCTGCTGTGTTCATCCAGCTCTGCACTTTGTTGTCTCGGATTCTCCAGCATCTGCAGTTCCTACTATCTCTGTTATTAAGATATGCCTGTCTTAAAGTCTCTTTTTAGCCTGCAATCCTGACTTAATTGATGTTCATCATGATTTAACTGTAGCTGGAGGTGCAAAGAAACACGTGCACATTTAATACTTCTGCACCAATTAGAAGCAACTTTTATACAACAGAATAGGAAGACTTCTTGCGCACATTTCTGCTCAAGTTGTCCTACTAAAGTCAGCAGTGGCTGACAGACAAAATCATATAAGTATGGTTCAAGGACCGCGGAAGAGAATTTTATGAATTCTAGAATGCAGTACTGGAAGTTCTTGTTGAAGGAGGTCAGAAGAAGAAAGCCACAGAGGCAAAAAAATGTTATGGGTATTTCAAGAGGTCATCAAGGACGTCACAGTCAGGAGCGCTGCACCGAGTAAATGGCTACAGTACCGAAACAAATATGATCTAGCATAAGCAGTCAAAGTATTATCCCATCCCACGAAGCCACTTTTCAATACCTGCATTACTTCCAGCAACATAGCTTTAACACACTTCAATTATCATTGAATTGTATACTGATATCCATTTGCTCCACACTGTTGCTGCATTCATAGGTACTACTCACGCCTGAAATATGACAAACCTTCTGGACCGTAGGAGGTTGAGAGGTGACCTGATAGAAGTTTATAAGATAATGAGAGGTATAGATAGAGTTAATGGTAATTGTCTTTTCCCTGGGATGGAGAATTTTAATACTAGAGGGCACATTTTTAAGGTGAGAGGAGAGAGTTTTAAAAAAGACGTAAGGGGCAAATTTTTTACACAGGGTGTAGTTAATGTGTGAAAAGAACTTCCTCAGGAAGTGGTGGATGTGGGTACAATTAGAATGTTTAGAAGATATTTGGATAAGTACATGAATAGGAAAGATTTGGAGGGATATGGGCCAGAAGCAGGCAGGTAGGACTAGTTTAGTTTGTGACTATGTTCGGTACAGACTGGTTGGACCGAAGGGTCTGTTTCTGTGCTGTATGACTCTACGTGAGACATGTTCCAGGACAGAATAACTGGCAGATGAACCTGACCAAGGGAGGGTGTCATTCCCACTGTGGAAGCAGTGGTGGCAGTAATTGGAAACGAGTACCAGGTTTGAAGGCCATGGGTCAATTGGGTGGTCTCACACCCAGAGGGATGTGCCCACTTCAGTTTCATTACAGATTCACAATTATTCCAAATTGCTAATCAGGCTATTCTGACTCCAAATGTCGATTTGATCCAATCTCACATGTCCTGTTGTTCTTGCAGGGACCATCACTATATTTCCTATATTTTGCCCATTTTTTGATTTGGAACTGTGTTGCAGTTTAGAATTAGGATCATAGAGTGATACAGAATGGAAACAGGCCCTACAGCCCAGCTCATCCATGCCAACAAGTCCCATTTGCCTGCGTTTGGCCCATATCCCTCTAAATTTTTTTATCCATGTACCTGTCCAAATATCTTCTAAATGTTGTAATTGCACCTGTCTCTTCTACTTCCTCTGGCAGCTCATTCTATATATGCACCACTTTCTTTGAGAAGATGTTGCCCCAAGTCCATATTAAATTTTTCTCCTGTCAGCTTAAACCTATACCCTCTAGTTTTTGTCTCTCCGACCCTGGGGAAAAAACCTTGGCTATTCACATTATCTGTGCTCCTCATGATTTTACAAAACTCTATAAGGTCACTCCTCAGCCTCCAATGCTCCAGGGGAGAAAAGTCCCAGCCGATCCAGCCTCTCCTTATGACACACAACTTCCAGTCTCTGTAACATCCTTGTAAATCATTTTTGCATCCTTTCCAATTTAATAACATTCTTCCCACAGCAGGATGACCATTGGAGGCCAAAGATAAGGAAGAATTCCTGTGATGTGTGCAGGAGAAGTTTCTTGATCAGTGTGCTTCCAACTGAGTTCTGGACCTAATTCTCAGTAATGTGGTGGGGCGAGTGGATGATATTTCAGTGTTAGATCATCAAACGTGATATAGTTCAGATTAGATATTCTTATAAGGTGTAAGTGGTGGGGGGAGTTGTGGTATAGGGTCCTTGGGGTGCCGTGTTAGTGTCCCTACCTCTGGACCAGGAATACCAGGTTAAAGTCCCACTGTTCCAGCATTGTGTAATAACATCTCTTAGGAGGTTAATTAAAAAATATCTGTGAAGGGTAATGGAGAGTATGTGAATTTTGAATGACTGAAGATATAAAATGCAATTTCCCTTGCATACTTGAGGCATTAACAGCACCTTAGGTGGCTTAGATAGGATCTTGAATTGTAATGCCTGGTTTGCTTTCCTTTAGCGTAAGATTTGAATTTAGTAAAGGAGTTGAAATGCACATGAGAAATGGGTGCCCCAATGATGATAGCCAGTTAAAGTAGTTCCTAATTCTCATTAAAATCTGAAATTCATTTTGCTGGCTAGTACTGCAATTAATAACCTCAATCCATATCTCCAATTTAAATTATGTGGTTCTTTAGGTAGGGATTGCAAAAGACACATTGACATTTTTTTTATTCTTTCACAGGATGAGGGCATCACTGACTAGGTCAGCATTTATTGTTTTGAAGAATCAACCACATTACTGTGATTCTGAAGCCACATGTAGATAAATCTAGTTAAGGATGGCAGTTTCCTTCCCTAAATAGCATTAGTGAACCAGATGGGTTCTTCCAATACTCAACAATGGATTTGCGGTTGTCATTAGACTCAATCCCAGATTTTTTTTATTGAATTCAAATTCCACCATCTGCTATGACGGGATTAGACCCGAATCCTCAGAACATATCTGGGTCTCTGAGTCCAGCGATAATACCATTAGACTATTGCCTCCTCTTCATATCACCTTTTACCTTGAGATGGTGGTGTGACATTTCTTTTTGAATTAATATCTTTAGTGATAATGATATTACCATGGTGGATATTTTGCTGGTGGGGGGTGGGGAATGAAACTTAGAAGCATAAATACACAAAATTATACAACATAACTGTGACATTGTTTCCAAGTTAAACTACATTGTACTAATGGAACAGGGGTAATGTGAACAAGGTTCAAGTGGAATTAATTATACACTGAAAACCAGTGGATTTTGGTTTCAAACACAGATTGAAAACAAAATAGCACGTTCTAAAGTGCTCAACTATTTCTAATTATAGATGAAATTGCACTGTGGTAGATGAATCGTCATGACGTATGGTTGCAAATTCCACAAAAGCTCAAGTGCTCTGTTTTCTCAAACCAATCTGAGGCTGATAATGAAGATCATGACTGTGGTGGAGTAGGGGCAGGGGGCAGTGACATCAGAGTTAATTAAAAGGATTACAGTTGATTAACCCTTCATCCCCACTCCAATCCCATACTGCCTGCCTTTCAATTTCCCTTTCAGTCCTTGTGTCAAACAGCAGACATGCAGTACAAAGTATTTCCAACATAAATGTAATCTCAGGAGAGGCCTGCAAGATAATGGGGCACCACAAACTCACTGATCTTGACTGGCCTCGGATTTGTTATCTTCATGGGAAATCTCAACAAGCACAGGTGGGGAAGAAGGAAACAAAAAAGGCCTCCTAGTCAAGTATGCATCAGACAAGTGCTTCTTCCTCCTTCCTGTGGTGTGTTAATAATAAAGTTAACATTTCCTCTATAATGAATATTTCCTTCTCTTTTTTCTGGCTGTCTAACTTCATTCATTGAAATTGGGCAAGCTCCTTCTGACATGAGTCACCGCACTGCAAAAATGTGATTTAAATTAAATACTTTTCCAGTGACCAAGGAAGAAGAAAAAAAATACATCTTCACCCCGTTGTGGGAGAGCAAAAGCACAATCTCAGGTCTCTGTCAATTCAACGAGGAAAATTGTGTTTTCTAGTCCGTTTGTTTTTTTTATCAGTGAGTCAAGAGGGAGCAAACAATGCATTAAAAGTTAAACCTCGTAATGGCAAAATAATGATTGGGTGCAAAGTGCTATCGATCTGCTTTTGTATTACTTACAGCAGGAATACACACTCCAGTCAGTTCACATTTTCAGCCAGATACTCAGAAAAAAAACGCTTTTCTACAATAGCATAAAGGAGTTATCTATTTTCTGCTTTTATGTTCTTTTACACATCACTCACGAAAGTATATAACTGTTAACACAGCATCCTCAACTGAAACAAGAAAACAAGCTTTGACATTTGTCTGGTGTAAAACAAAACTAACAAAGCCACCTTGGACTGAATATTAGGTGGTACCAATATCATTAGTTGCGTGCTAACTAACATGAATTACTGGAGTCACTTGTATGTGCACTGCATTGAAATGCTCTCACAAATCAAGTGAATCCAGCCAACAAAGACCATAAGATCATGGACAGAACGGATTGTTGAGTACTTACATCGTGTCGAGCTGAGGGTGTACTGGAAATGCATGTACATGGATGAACTAAAGTTGGAATTCCATGTTTCCCTTTACTGTAAGAAACAGCAATACTTCAGAATTTATTTGAACAGTGACTGACACAATACTCTGCCAGTGCAAGATGTCTATCTTGCAGGTATCTTATTTGAGTCCATGTAGTAAAGATGAATACTATGCTGGAAATTTTTAGTATCTTGTTTTAATCATAGTGACTTCTCTATGATCAAATTTAAGGTATTCTAAGCCACTGTATGATCAATATAGAATCTTCTGTTGAGTGGCATGACGGCACAGTAGCCAAACTAGTCTATTACTCAAATGTAAGCATCTGTGGCTTTGAGTTAGAGGGTTGTGGGTTCAATTCCCATTTCATGTGCTTGAATACAAAATCCAGGTTGACGCTCCGATGCATTACTGAGGACGAGCTCACGGTTATAAATGCCTTTTTAGGGTAAACATTTAAATTGAGATGCCATCTGCCTTTCTAATGTATTCAAATTACCCTATGGCATAATGTGTGAAAAAACAGATCAAAGGTTATCTACAGTGTCATAATCTTTGTTTGCAAATGAAGTGTCTTGAAAGAAAGTTAAGAAATAGAAGCAACTTAATATAAGATGGAACCGAGTGGTAATGTCCTAACCTCTAAACCTGATGGTGTGGACCCAAATCCCCTCTGGTTCTGCAGTGTGTCAAACATATCTGAACAGGTTGTTTAATGGAAACAATATTTATAAGGTGGAACTGATATATTGGGGCCCACCTTTGGTCACGAAAGTTTGTACCTTTCTGTACAAAGCCACTTCAAGATAAATAGCAAAAGAAGAAAGAAAGAGAGTAAAGTGTTTAAGGATGAGCAATTGTCTATGATCTTTTGTTATTCACCCTCGATGTAGAGAGGGGGAGAGCATTAGAAGGTAAAGGGTGAGGTGAGTGAGAGCAGAGCAAGGAGGAGGGGTGATAAAGAATGTTTAATCAGTGGTTTACATGGAAAATAGTAGTTGAAAATTGATAGGAAGATTTTGATGCAAAGCGTAATAGATAGTGGGAAGGTAAGGGAATAGTAAATATAATGGAACTGAAGGTGTGGTGACGGCAAGTGATAGGATGAGAAAAAAGAGCAATGGACTACAGAGTTCTACATTCTGCTCTTAGCTTCATTTGAAAAATAGACTGCAGACATAATGGACCATTCCTCAATGACTTTGACCCTTAGTACTCAGCATCTCTGACCAAAAAGACAAAAATAGAAAGGATAGTTCGAGGTACAGAAACTAAATTAATGGATTTGATTTATTGTGGTCACATGTACCTAAGTACAGTGAAAAGCTTTGTTTGCGAGCCATACAGGCAGATCATAGTAAGCATGACATACAGATCATAGGCTTAGACAGAGTGAGGTATATAGCTTACACAGCACACAGGTGCACAAAGCAAGATCAGCATTAACAAGATCAACATTACCTGAAGTTAGAGAATCCATTCATCAACCTAATAATGGCAGAGAAGAAGCTGATGTTGAACCTGTTGGTGTGTGTATTCAAGCTTCTTTAGGAGTGGGAGGAGTCACTGATGATGTTAGCAGCCTTTATGCGTCAACGAGAATGTAAATGGAGTTGGTGGATGGAAGGTTGGTTTCCGTGATGGTTTGGGTTGTGCCCACAGCCTTCTGTAGTTTCTTACAGACCTGGGCAGAGCATTGCTGTACCAGGTTGTTATACACTTGGATAGTACAGGGGGTTCTGCTATAATGCGATAGTTGCATTTTATAGACTGTCCCTGAAGATTGGAGGGTGACTAATGTCACTCCAAAATTCAAAAAGGGAGGTAGAGATAAAACAGGGAATTATAGACTGGTGAGCCTAACATTGGTAGTGGGGACAATTCTCGAATCCATTGTCAAGGATTTTGTAGCAGAGCATTTAGAAGCAGTGGCAGGATCAGAGAGTGTCAGCATGGATTTATAAAGGGGAAATCATGCTTGACAAATCTGTTGGAATTCTATGAAAATATAACTAGTAGAGTTGGCAAGGGAGAGCCAGTTGATGTATTATATTTGGACTTTCAAAAAGCGTTTGACAAAGTCCCACATAAGAGATTATGTGCAAGATTAAAGCGCATGGGATTGGGGGAAGTGTATTAAGATGGATGGGAAACTGGTTAGCAGAGAGGAAACAAACAGTTGGAATTAATGAGTCCTTTTGAAATTGGCAGACAGTAACTAGACGGGTGCCACAGGGATCAGTGCTGGAACCCCAGCTATTCGCAATATATATTAATGATTTGGATGAGGTAACAAAATGTAACATCTCGAAGTTTGCAGATGATACCAAGTTGAGTGGGGGTGTGGCGGGGGGGTGGCTGTGGTGAACTCTGACGAGGATGCAGAGGTCCTTCAGCGTGATCTCGACAGGTTGGGTGAGTGGGCAAATCAATGGCAGATGCAGTATAATTTGAATAAACATGAGGCTATTCCCTTTGGAAGCAAAAACAAGAAGGCAGATTACTACTTGAATGGCTGTAAATTAGGAGAGAGGGGTGTGCAGCGGGACTGGGTGTCCTTGTGCACCAGCAGCTGAAGGTAAGCATGCAGATATAGCAGGCAGTAAAGAGGGCAAATGGTAGGTTGGCCTTCATTGCGAGAGGTTTTGAGAATAGGAGCCAGAATGCTTTGTTGCAGTTGTACAGGGCCTTGGTGACACCACATCTGGAATATTGTGTGCAGTTTTGGTCTCCTTTTCTGAGGAAGGACGTTCTTGCCCTCGAGGGAGTGCAGCAAAGGTTTATCAGGCTGATTCTGGGGATGGTGGATCTGATGAATGAGGAGAGATTGGCTAGGTTGGGATTGTTTTCGCTAGAGTTCAAATGAACAAGGGAGGATCTCATAGAGACTTATAAACTTCTAACAAGACTGGACAGGGTAGATGCAGGGAACATGTTCCTAATGGTGGCGGTGTCCAGAACCAGGGGTCACAGTATGAGGATTCGGAGTAGATGATTTAGGTCGGAGATGAGGAGACATTTCTTCACCCAAAGAGTGGTGAGCATTTGGAGTTCATTACCACAGGAAGTAGTTGATGCTAAAACATTAAATGTATTCAAGAAGTGACTAGATATAGCACTTTGAGCAAATGGGACCAAAGGTTATGGGGAAAAAGCAGGATTAGGCTGTTGAGTTGGATGATCAGCCATGATTGTAAAGAACGGCGGAGCAGGCTCGATGGGCCAAATGGCCTCCTCCTGCTCCTATCTTCTGTGTTTTCTATGTTTCTATGTTCCAGTGCAACATCATGTTATAGAAATTGCACTATATAAATAATTGGGCCTATGGGAAAAACGGGGTTAGGGGTAGACCACCAAAAAAGCGTAACACAAAGATAGCAGTCCCATCAGCAGCTGTTCAGACAGGTTGGTCCAACTGTGACAGCGGCTTTGCAGCTCCTTCTCAGATTGACACAACTGTCCTCACTATTTCCAAAAAGTGCAGGACAGTTACCCAGGTATCCTGGTCAATACTTATCCCTCAGTCAGCAACACAATGGCAGATTGTCTGTCCGGTTATTATCACATGGTTGCTTGTGGGAGGGTGTTGAGTGAAAATTAGCTGCTGTATGTCACGCTGGTTGTAACATCCTGAGGTTATGAAAGGTGTAAGTCTTTATAAGCAAGAAGATCTAGGTTCAAGTACTAAACAAAAAATGAAAGAACTGCAGAAACTGTAAACCAGGAAACAAAACAGTAGTTGCTGGAAAAGCTCAGCAGGTCTGGCAGCATCTGTGAAGGAAAAGAGAGTTATGTTTCAGGTCCGGTGAGAAAGGGTCACCGAACCCAAAACGTTAACTCTGTTTTTCCCTTCACAGGTGCTGCCAGACCTGCTGAGTTTTTCCAGCAACTTCTGTTTGTTTCCTAGGTTCAAGAACTGCCTGAGAACTCAATAGCCAGGAAAGGTACATTCACAATGTGACTAAAAAGGTTGAGTATCAATCGGCAAATTCTTTCAACACTGGCAGTAGCAGACTGTAAGATTGGGAGAGATTCCTGGTCAGCCGTGTGACTAAAAGAACATCGGAGACTCTACCACCACTATCCATAGTTCCAGCCTGTGACATATACATGTGTATGTTGCTATAGTAACTTAGATTCCTTCAGCAATCTGATCACCACACCATAAGGGTATCGAGGGATATGGAGCAAAGGTGAGAAAATCAAGTTGAAACATTCGTCAATCATGATCTTACTAATTACTTAAATAGGCTGCTGGAGCCTCCTGTTATACCCAGGTCCTATGCCTCTCTGTGTTTCCTTTCAAAGTAAGTTAGATATACTGTTTGTCTCTCTCCCTTACACTCTACTTTTCCTGATAACAGACCTGCTGGCTTCTTCCTTTTCAGTTCTGATGAAGGCTGACAAGGAGAATTTCTCCAGGACTCTCAGAATCACAAAGTTGTACAAGTCCACTGTAGGTATCCTTAGCAAAGGGCTCCTGACTACAAGAAGCCTACTCAATGGAATCGCATTATAGCCGACACAAGTTCGCATTTTAGAAATAGCATTCCCCTATTCATCAATCGCGTTATAGCCAATTTGCATTACCAGAATACGAGTAATAACAGAACTCCTTATATGCTTTTTATGGTGCATCTGTAAAAGTTGCTGAGGGTCCTTATGGACATGCTGAATTTCCTATACTGCCTGAGGAAGAAGAGGGAGTTGTGCCTTCTTGAACATAGCATCTACATAGGAATGAGGATCAAAAGATCAGTTGAGGAGAAAGAAGCACGATAAGATATTTTTTAAAAGTGTATATAGGCAGAAAAGACAGCAGATAACACTAAAACATATAAAACAGTGAACAAAAACATACGAAACAGGGAAAAGAATGACCATTAAGCTCTGAATAATAAATAGTATGAATAGAAAATGTGCTAAATAAGGAAACAACATAGTTTGTCTATTGGGAAAAATGCCAAATAGGTTACTTTAGGTTGCATTTGCAGTGTGTGTTACTGAGCTATGAACACCAGAAAGGTTTCCATTACTATTCCTGATATGTGATGACTTGGCTGATCTCAGCCATGTTGACATAGATGCATTAGGATTGGTCTCAGTTCTCTCAGTGTCTATGAACCAAGGATCTTTCATTGTATCATTATTGTATGATAATCAGATGCAAGAATTTGACATGAGAGAACATTTCACTCAGTTATGATAGCCATGGATTGCTGATCATGCACACCTTCAAGGACAATGAGTGCTTTAATTTAACATCATTCAAAAAATAGAACTTTTAACAGTACCATATTGAAGAAGAAATTTGTAATTTTTTCCAAAAATCTCCATAGTTGGGTCTTTTATCTTCTAATTTTTGGATTAAAAGAGTATTGTGAGCCACGGCTGACAGTTCTGCCCCAAGGTGTTATCAATTTTCGCACAATATGTTCTGTTGATGGAAGAACACATTATTTGTTTGGATTCCAGTTCCATTGCCAATGTGGCATTACCAATAAACCAAATCAATATGCTTTCCACTGAGAAAAAAAATCCAAGCCAAGTCAACTAACACAGAACTGAATAAACTACCAGAACAATTTCTGTGTATTGGCAACTCACCAACTGTTTACATTCCCGTGGCGTATATTTCATCCATGCTACTTGAACAATTTAATATTTTATTATCCAGAAGATGGGGTAGCTGACATTATTGATTAGGTCTATGAAATTAGATAAGGCTGAAATGGGTGTTACTATGTGTATCTTACCTGTACTTGTTGCTCTGATGTAGAAATTACACAAACTTTGTGTTACCTACTAGTTTGTTTGACAGCTGTGGGCAGCCACTACCAGACACATTGCTGAGTGGCTACACACATCAGCAGGAGGTTGATTTTTGTGTGGTCTCAGTACCAGTTCTTATTAGACTGCAATCTCTTAAAATGGATGTGCATTCTAGCTGCATCAGGTACTGCTACTGGTTGTTGAAGGAAGTATGGCCAGAATTAACAATGAATTAAGGTGCAATAACACAAAGAGCATGCTTCAAAGTCCTCTGACACTGTGTTGGACACTCTAGTTGGAAGAACTGGGTTGGTGAAGATAAGCCACAGGAGATAGAAATCCCTTCAGATAAACTCCTTGAAGGTAGTGTGAGCAGATAGATTGACAGTCAATACCAGGATTTAGACCTATGGATAGAGATGAAATTCAATGAGTAAGGTCTGTAAATGTATCTTTAAATATTATTTTATGCCAACTTGGTTCACACAACCCTGAATTTTTGCGAAGGTAGTAAGGTTTCGTGCCTTAACCGAACTGGTACTAGAGCCCCATTTCCAAATGTTCCACTTCCAGACCAGCAACCGCCATTTTCAGGCAGGGTATGAGAGGCAGACTTATTTCATGTATTCATGTTTCATGGAGGGAAGAGCACTTTTCAACTGTGATTTTCAAAAACAATGTGTATACCTTATGAATTGTTAAAAAAAATCTAATCCTGCTGGAGGTTTGAGAAAGGTCATGTACCTTGTTGGGGAAGTTCAGATACCATTCGGAATTTCTAATAATAGACACAAAAGTGTATAAAAGGTGGATAAGGTCTATGGAACTGTCAAGCTGTCAGGTTATTTATATCTACTATTCTTTAAATTTGGAAAAAAAACATAAACAGCACTTGAAACAAAATTAGTGCCAAAATGTCAATGTCTCTTATTGACATAAGCTTGAGGACTATCATTATAGAATGATACAGTCATAGTCATAGATATCTATGGCATAGAAAAAGGCCTTCTGCCCATTGAATCTGCACTGGTCTAAAGCAAACACTTTACTATTTTGATCATATTTTCCAGCACTTGGCACAAAGTTTTATATGCTTTGGAATCACATGTGCACATCTAAAACATCTTAATTGTTATGAAAGTTTCTACCTACATCACTCTTGTAAGTAATGAGTTCCAGATTTCCACAACCATCTGGCTGAAAACAATGTTTCCTCACATCTCCTCTAAACTGTCTACCCCTTGCTTTAAATCTATATCCGTGGTCATTGATCCCTCCCTCAAGGGGAAAACTTTCTTCCCTGTCTATGCAACTTATAATAATGACACCCCTCAGTCTCCTTTGTATCAAGGCAAACAATCTCAGTCTATCCAATCACTCTTCATAACTGAATAGGAAGAGTCAACATGGCTTTGTGCATGGCAAATCATGTCTCACTAACTTGATTGAGTTTTTTGAGGAAGTGACAAAGAAGTTTGACGAAGGCAGAGTGGTGGACATTATCTATATAGACTTCACCAAGATGTTTGACAAGGTTCTGCATGGTAGACCAGTTAGCAAGGTTAGATCACATGGAATCCAGAGGGGGCTAGCCAATTTGATACAAAATTGGCTTGAAGGTAGGAGACAGAGGGTGATGGAGGGTTGATTTTTGGATTAGAGGCATATGACCAGTGGGGTGCCTCAAGGATCAGAGCTGGGTCCTCTGCTTTGCGTAAGTTATATAAATGATTTGGATGTGAATATAGGATGTATGGCTAGTAAGTTTGCAGATGACACAAAAATAGGTGTTGAAGTATTTAGTGAAAAAGGTTATCTCAGAGTACGAAGAGACTTAGATCAGATGGGCCTTTGGGCCAAGGAGTGGCAGATGGAATTTAATTTAGATAAATGTGACATGGGCCAAATGCTGGTAAATGGGACTAGATTAATTTAGGATATCTGGCAAGCATGACCAGTTGAAAACAAGGATTTGTTTCCATGTTGTACATCTCTATGACTGTATCTCAATTTGGATCCTGAGGTTTGATTATGATGGATACTAGGTGAGTTGGCTGGCTGTTGTAAAAGTAAATGTTGATGAGGAGCATGCGATGGCATACACTTTTTTACTAATTTGACATAGAGGCTCTTTAATGGCCATGAGGATGAGTAAACTGGTATGAGTTGGAAGAATAAAGGGCCATAAGAGGTGGCTAGAGGGCCCAAGGATGTATGGGGGCTGCACGGTGGCACAGTGGTTGCCACTGCTGCCTCACAGCGCCAGGGACCCGGGTTCGATTCCAGCCTCGGGTGACTGTCTGTGTGGAGTTTGCACGTTCTTACCGTGTCCGTGTGGGTTTCCTCCAGGTGCTCCAGTTTCCTCCCACAGTCCAAAGATGTGCAGGTTAGGTGGATTGGCCATGCTAACTTGCCTGTAGTGTTCGGGGGGTGTAGATTAGGTGGGTTATAGGGGGATGGATCTGGGTGGGATGCTCTGAGGTTCAGTGTGGACTTGTTGGGCCGAAGGCCCTGTTTCCACACTGTAGGGATTCCATGATTCTATGAATTAGCGTGTGTGGGGCTGAAAGTGTTTGAGCACTAGAGGGTGTTTCTGTTTTTATTATAATTAGGATGAAGTTGTAGAGCATTTAAACAGTCCTTTTGACCAGCCTGTGTCAGCTCTCGCCAGCCACTGTGGATGCCCCTGTAATGTTTGTAGGAAAGGTAAAATTGGCTTCAGACAGTGCCAATCCCACCTGAGCAAAAATCCAATCACTCAAGGAAGTTTCTCTCGAGTTTGGAGATGGGAACTTTCCCAGCTCTGTAACTGGCTCAGGACTCCAAACCTGGCCCACATTTCTCAATGAACTATGACACAATCACTCGCTTACCAACAATTTCTATCAGGGCTCCACACGTAACTGTATACCCTTGTCCCTCCTGGAGGAGACAGTGAATGCCATCGTTGGAGCACTCGTGACTGAGACCTGTGGCGGAGCTGAAACCATCGAGGATGATGTATGTTTTTATTTTCAATTTAAATTCATTTTCTCACATTCCACTCCCCACAGGTCCCCCTCCCCTATAAGCTCCACAATTCTCCACTCACCAAAACTCTGCCATTGTGTCTCTCCCCTTCTGTAAACACATAACCTGACTGCTGGTGGGGCAATGAAGGAAGAGAAAGAAGTGCAAGGCAGTAATGAAAAGTTAACACCAGCACTTGCTGTCATAAACTCACCACTTGCTCAGACATTGAGATGGCGGGTACTTTAGAGGATAGACAATTGCAGAAATCCACCCAAACTTCAATCAACAAACATATAGAATTGGACCCCATATACAAACCCATACAGATCAAAACCGGAAATGACAGTGCTCACTATAACGGACCTAACAGTATAAATTCCAAGTGGAGTAGAATAACATCACTTCATTGGAGGCTCCACTGATGATGTCACCTAGCATGGTTATGAAACATTTGAAGAAAAACAAGCCAGCCCGGTGAGCAAGTCAACAACCTCATCCACAACCTGAACTATAGTTCTTTGCCAAAATTTTAAAGGACTCTGAACAGCATTGATATACAGAGGTATTTTGGGATTCAACTCCATAGCTCCCTGAAAGTCCAAAAATGTGCAAGTTAGGTGGATTGGCCATGCTAAATTACCCATAGTGTTCAGAGATGTGTAGGTTAGATGCATTAGCCATGGGAAATACATGGTTACAGGGATAGGGTAGGGGGCTGGGTCTGGGTGGGATGATCTTCAGATGGTTGGTGTGGACTTGTTAAGCCAAATGGCTAGTTTCCACACTGTGGGAATTTTGTAAAGTAAAAGAAAAAAAAGTGACCACATTAGTAGATTGAGTGGTAACGAAGGTGTATAACATGCTTGCCTTTATTGGTCAGGGATTTGAGTACAAGAGTCAAAATGTCATGTTGTAGCTTTATAAGACTTTGGTTAGGCCATACTTAGTATGTCACATTACAGGAAATATGTGGAGGCTTTGGAGAGGGTGCAGAAGAGGTTTACCAGGATGCTGCCTGGATTTGAGGGTGTGAGGTATAAGGAGAGGCTTGGGTTGTTTTCTCTGGAGAGGTGGAGGCTGAGGGGAGACTTGATAGAAATTTATAAAATTACGAGTTGCATAGGGTTGATGCTCAGAATCTTTTTCCCAGAGTTGAAATGTCTAATACTAAGAGGCATGCATGTAAGGTGGGAGGGGGAAAGTTCAAAGGAGACATGAGGGGCAAGTTTTTTTACACAGAGATTGGTGTAGGAGTCTGGAATGTGCTGTCAGGGGTAGTGGTGGAGGCAAATACGATGGGGCATTTAAAGGACTTTTAGATAAGTACATGAATATGCAAGGAATGGAGGGATATGGACCAAGGGCAGGCAGAAGGGATTAATTTAATTTGGTGTCACGCTTGGCACAACATTATGGACCGAAGGATCTGTTCCTGTCCTGTACTGTCCTATGTTTTATGTTAATTAGATGGCTGCCACCATTAGTATCCAGAGCTCTACCCCTAATGCATCCTTTATGCAGTCAAGGAGTTGTGCTTTCACTCTGACCTCTGTTTGATGGACCCTGCTGGCGCTGTAAGCCAAATCTGATGAAGATTGGCCAGCAGATGATGATAACAGTAATGAGTGTAGTTTTCCATACCTAGGGTTGTCCTGATGTTTCAGGGTGATTTTGATGGTCTCATTGCAATGGCTAGTGCTATGGGTCCAGGAGGATGATGCAGGTGGTAGTTTCCACTGTTTGGTTTTGGACCTGGGTTGTAAATCTTTGACTATTTTATTTTATTAATGGATGTTTCCATTTACTTGATCTAGTGAAATTGGAATAAGGAGTCACTGAACTAGAATCTCCCTGCATTACATTAGGATTGCTGAGATCTCATTCTGGGGAAATGACACAAGCCTTCTTTCCTTTCTCCAGGTGATGGCAGTTGCCCTTCCACAATTGCCACTCTGCCAGAGCCCTCAGTATTGCTGGACAGCAGCCAGCCCAACCTGCAGCTTAGCCATGTCAAGATGGTGAATTTTAAGTTGGACTTCTGACACCCAGAGCTGCTCAAGGTCATCCAGCAAGGATATTTGCAGTCTTCTCCTCTAAGAATGTGCATAAGGGTGATTAATTGACATTTGCATGTAATATTGCATGGCTTTGATTTCAAAACTTCATTTTCAACATTTGTTTTGTGGTGGCTTTTATTTTAGCATTGTGGCAAAAGGTCAGTAACAGAGGAATTGGAGGTGTAGGAGTATTGATAAATGAGAATTAAGATTGCATTGTCTGATTGTACAGTCAAATGAGTAATCACAGACAGTCCAGCTAGAATGAACATGCATTGCCTCCTCCCTGTTTTCTCCTTCACCTCTTCCTCCCTAGCTGATCACTGTATAGCTGGTGACAAGGGCTCTACCTCACGATTGTGAGGTTGTGCAGAATGCGGTAGTCCAAACTTGACTTGCTGCCAAATACTGCAATGTTCCCTCAAAATGGTCCAGGCAACAGATTTATTATCAATGCAAACCAAAGACCTCTTCAACATCATTTTGTTTATCAGTTTGGTTTTTGTTACATGTATGGTGCTCAAGGGTGCATTAGGTTACTCACCAGGATCCAGGGTTATTTGGCTAGCTGACGGCACCTATCAACCATGATCTGGTATGTCATCAGTGGTTTTAAGTCAAGTTGGAATAACAGACTGCCATAGAATGAAAATACCATAATTTTATCAGGATATGGATCTTCATCTATATGATACATTGTGAATGGTCCCACATTAACTGATCTGTAAGACAGTGAAATCCCTTCAGAATGCGGTATGTCTCAGAACTGACATACAGTGCTAAAAAAGAATGTGCATTCAAGGGTATTTTTCAACATAGTAGGGCTCCAATCTACATGCACTAGTTTCATGGAGATAGTATGCCCACGTCAATTGGGGGTCTATCAGAGTATGAGGCTCCATTTCCAAGAGAGCAGGGGATTGCTGCTGTCGGTAGGAAAGGCCACAACTTCATAAATCCTATTGAAGGAGTCTTCTGCTGTGATTTACTAAAGTCAATATTGAGTCCTTAAACATGTGCCACACACATTTACCAACACTGCACATTTCTAAAGACACTTTGATATGCAAAAAAGTGGATGCAAATCTGTCAATAATTAAACTGAAAATAATCTGGTGATTTCTTTTAATTGCACTGGTTCTCAGGATCCTTCTTGCTGCTGAAGATGTGTTCCGATATGTGAAGTTATAAGGTGCTGTGAGCCCCAGATTGGCAATGCTGGTAACTCAGAATTTTGCACTAACTAGCATCACAATCTGCCTAATCTGTATGTTTTCAGGAGTTCACTCCCCAGGCAAACACCTACGCTATCATTAGAGTCGCATTCAGAATGTTAGCACTGAAAGTGTACCTGCATGGTGTGATGCCATATTTGAATCAAAATGGTACGTAAACTGCTGAAAAAGACAGGTGCTATGAAGCTGATTTTGTGCTTTAGAATAAAGAACCATTATCCTTCATCTTCATGAGAAACACCTTCAAATCCAACTTGGGGATGGATGACATAAGATCAGCTCTCTGATACGAGTCACGGAGTGCACCGAGTTCTGACAAGTTTCGACTAATCTCAAATGGAACTCAGTCAAAAGCATAAAACCACCCCCTCATTTGAAAGTTTACAGATGATAGAAGCTAGAAAAGTCAGTGAAGGATGTGTCTGGTAGCTGTGTGAAGCTGCATAATGTTTTTGAGGTGTACACTATCTGTCACAATTTTTCACTTTTCTCTATTTCCATATTTCTATAAACAAAGTGTCAGAATGTTTGGGCTGTGAAACTATCTCCTAACATGGAAGATTTTAATACCGTCAAAGAAGCAGCATTACTTTAACTCTTTAGCAGAGTACTTTTGAGCCTGTTGCATGTGATGTTAATTAAATCTACATCTTTGGAGATATTTAAATTCATATACAACGTCAGAATCAAATAATGGTGGAAAGGGATTAAGGTAAGGATTAGCAGTCATTCATCCTCAGTTAAATCATATGCCAATTAAATGTACACATCTTTAATATTTTGTTTTACTTCCATGTGACATTTTAACAAACTGTGGCTTATTTAACAGATATTCACTTAATTAAGAATGCTTCAGAGCCTACCACCTTTCCTCTTAAAAAGTGTCAAAGCTGGAAAATCAGCCTAAAGAACCACAGATTGCACAGCTGAGGTAGTAGGTGTACAAGACAAAGTTTTATTATGAAATGCTGCAGGTGGAAAATGTAGAAAAACATTTTTCAAATGATATTTTTAGCAATCATACTTACAAATGTTTCTCCCTGTAGCACCCTCACTTTCCCTTTTGAAAAAGCTTTGAAAATTTCCATGAGCAGTAGTCATCCTTTTTTTTTTCGTTCATTTGTGGGATGTGGGTGTGGCTGGCTAGTCTAGCATTTATTACCCAGAGGGCAGCTAAGAGTCAACCACATTGCTGTGCCTCTGAAGTCACTTGTCAGCCAGACCATGTAAGGATGCCAGATTTCCTTCTGAAAATGATATTAGTGAAGTAGATGGGGTTTTACAACAATCAACAGTGATCTCTGCTTGACTAGCTTTCTACTTCCACATTTTTATTCAATTTAAAATTTCATCCAACTGCCAGGGTGAGATTGAAACCCATGTCCCTAGAACATTAACATGAATTTCTAGATTACTATGGTGACATTGTCACTACGTCACCACTTATGCAGTACTTTGGTCAAATGGTCTTCTTAGATACTCACCACTGTTACATTATTTGACTATTCACACCATGACAATTGAGCACAATCTTGTTCTGACCTTATACTACATGTACATGCTCTCTGGCAAAGGAATAGGACAGTGATTAGAGATGGACATCTCACTTGATCAGTTTTAGCATCTCTGTCTAAAATCAACTGGACACATAATGGAAACTTGATTTGGTTTTTTGTTGACCGTATTTCACTCATTGAATTTAAAGGGGAAGAAACAATGCCTCATGAATATTACCTTTTTAAGCTGAAAGTTGTCCATTGGTCTTAACGCATGCGAAAAAAAAGAATCTATAGCTGCATCACTATGTCCTGCTGTATATCTATCATAGTGAGTGCATTCTCACCAGAGTCTAAGCTTATGTAACTTGTTGACCTCCTGTATATTTCCAGTATGACGAAGAAATTTCACAAAGACAGCATTAGAAGCGCAAAGTCAGTGCTAATGACATCCAGCTATTTAATCATCAAGATGTAAAATAGATAATGTGTTAAAATGACAAGTTTCATTTTCGTGAAGTTTAACCCATGGATTAGGAATCTTGAAAAATTGTTAAAGATTGTTTGAAATTCCCTATTACATACACATAACATTCTTTATATTAGCCTTGTGCTAATACAGGTATAACACGTCTGTTCCATGTCCATACTAAGAAACTGATGGAATGATATTTATCTGATTGTAAAGACGATGTTTCATTTTGGAATTGTGTTTTTTTTTAATCATTCAGGCTTATCATTATAACACCACCTGCCATGTAAGCTAGGTTCCACTAGGTTGTTTTCTTGAAAACCCCAAAGCAAATTTATAGATTAAGAAAGGTTCTTTAAGCAATACAAAATGAACATTGACTAAGGAATAGCTTTCAGTTGCATGAAAAATATCTATGTATTTTGCAGTACACATGTTCAGGTGACCAGCAGTTGTAGCAAACTATTAAGAGTTTGCAATTTAATCATGGTAATGAAGTTCTGATTCAAGCATATACCTGTATCTGGTACAGGTGATGCCAAGATTTCCTTGCTGAATCATGAACACTCCATCTTGCCATTCCAGAACATTATAAGTGCTAGAAATTTGATACTATTTTTTTTTATTTTCTATTGTGAGCAGTGATAAACATAGTATCATGTACCATTATACCACGCACCTTAAACCCTGCGGTAAGAAATACCTTTTGTTTGATCGCCGTGTAGAATGATAGATGGATAGATGATAAAATACTTAGATATCTGACATTTCAGATTCTAAATCCCTTTGGAGCTCAGCTTCAATCTCAGTCAGGTAGACAAGCAAAGGCAGTTTAATCATTGTCCGGCAAAACATTCTACAAAATGTAGTTCTTCATATTTGGACATCCATTTGTCAAACCATTGTTTGGGACACACATTAATATCTAACACAGCACTATATTGTTAGAAGCTGCAGATCCTGCCAAATTAACTCGGTAAAAAGTATTGAACCAATTGAGAAAATTTTAAAGCAGTCATTGATAGATTTTTTATGAGGCAATGGTGCGAAGGTTTACAGAACCAAGGCAGATAAATGTGGTTAAGACACCCATCATCTGTGATCTAATTAAATAACACAACAGATTCAAAGGAGTCTATTGCCTTTTCCTGTTCCTATATGAAAACAATAAAATATATTCTGTAGTTCCCCATTTTCAAATATTAACGCATTGCTTAATAAAGATTTCCTTTGCCACATTCTCCCAGTAGAACTCCTAATTCTGGCAATAAGTCAGATGGTGGCAGTGATCCAGATATGTAGAGTGAGTGTGGTCCACTGCACAATGATGTGATAAGAATTCTGCTTAGTTCTCAATTGACCTGAACCTCCACTTCCTTCTCTCGTAAAGGTTGTTCTAAAGTCTCATTTTTAGTAGCAGTTAAGAAACTAAGCACTAATTGTAGTACTTAAACAGTTGAGAGAACAGTTGACATGTAGCTACAAAATAGCGGGCAATATTCAGTGTAGTTACTGGAGTGAATTAGTTGTTAATTTAAGAGAACCGTAACCTGGGATGTGAAAAATCTCAGTATAGTTCTAGATGGAATATCTGTTCTTAATGTTACTTTCCGCTACTGTGCCATAATCCATACATTGCTTTCTAAAATATAAAGCAAAACCAAGCCCTTCCGTGCTTTCCCAATTGCACGTGAGTTGTTTGTTAAGAACCAAAGTTCAATAAAATGTTCTCAGAATATATCAATATTTGCATATTAGAATGGATTTTACTTGGCTTACTGTCTGACCATTATATTCAGCTTAGTACTGGTCCAAGTGGTTGGTCTTCAGTTAGCTACAAAACTTGATGTTATCTCCACTATTAGCTCAAAGATGAATTAATGCACATAGCACAGCTGTGTAAACCATTGTAAATAAAACATCTGGGTTAGACTGAACTGAATTGTTTTACTTCTAAAGGTATTAAACATTAACAAAGCAATGCAAATATTATTAGTAAATGTTACATGCAATATAAAATATCAAAATTAATTTAAATGCCAAAAATTAGATTTGATGAGTTCTGAGGATGGATCACCGGAACTAAAACGTTAACTCTGTTTTTTCCTTCACAGATGCTGCCAGACCTGCTGAGCTTTCCAGCAACTTTGCTTTTTTACGATGAACAACAATTGGCTGTAAAATGGCATCTACTGTTAGCTAGATATGATCTCAACCAATATTTGCACTCCACGTTGCTGAAAGTGCGAAGAGATATACCAGGATCACATCACTACTGTCTTGCCATGCCATTTAGGGCAGACAAAAAGCCAGGAAGCTTGGTGTGTTGTTATCAGGCCTCAGCCCAGTCAAGAGGAATAGCCTTCCTTTGAGGACCAGGACGAGGCAAGGGCTGCCTCCAACACTAACCCAGGCCTACTTTGGGTGATCAGAGTCTGGATCCTCTGCTCATAACAGGTGAGGAGCTGAAAGATGGGCAGCACACCACTCGTCTTGACTCTTTCTGCCGTATTGTCTGCTGCTTTGCTCCTGGAATGAGGGAGAGGTAGGTAGTATGGGATATAAAAGTGGGTGGCACAGCTGCTACTTTTAGTGCAAGTGGGGAGCTATTGCAAGTGAGTGAGTAGGCAACAAAGAGGACATGCTGGGTCTGTGGTGTCTCAGTTCAGGTCGGTGAAAGTGAGTGGGGAAGATGTTGCATTTATCAGCGAAAGTGGCGGAACATGAGCCTTTGTGTGTGCAGCAGTAAAGATAGATTGAGTGTGAGGTGTCAGAGAGAAGTGTTGGTACACCGGCAGTGTGGTGAAGGATATTGGTCTTCTTCCCACGATGCTGGGCATTCCTCCAGGATGGTGAGAATGCTTTAATCTGGGTGGCAATCTCAGACCAGGCTAGCATTGTCATGGCCTCCACTGCTGTTCCTGGGAGAAGAAGTAGTCTTGCCGGTGCACCCCCCCCCATCTAGCAGGAGCTCTGCAACTATGCCCACAGAGCGGTGCACCAATTTCCAACCATCTGCCATGCCAAGGGCAAATGTCAGAAACCAGCAAGGGCATGTCTGGATGCAAAGCAGCAATTAAAGTTGGTGCCAACACTGTATTCCATCTGTGGCCTAGCTAACATAAATAATGGAGAAACTCAGCAGGTCTGGCAGCATTTATGGAGACAGAAGCAGAATTAACATTTCCATTCTGAAGAAGATTCTTTGGAATGGAAGACGTCTGGAAAATGATGATTTTTGTGTTTTTGATAAAGGAGGAGGGGAAGTGAGTAGAACAAGTGGTGAGGGAGCCCAAAGCAAAAGACAACTGAAGTGCAAATAGTGGTAAAGGTGAGATTGAGATGTATTCTGGATGGTAATGATAGGTTTGAAATGGAGAAATAGGTCAGTTCTGCTGAAAGCAAAGTTAACACGATGCAGACAAGACAATGGGTGAGGGAAGGGTTATAATCCAAATGGAGGAGTGTGTTCATATTCTGAATACTCTGCATGTTGAGACCTGAAGACCTGGATGGAAAATGAGATGCTGTTCCTTCAACTTATATTGAGCTTTGCTAGAACACCTCAACAAGCCTGGAAGAGAAATGTCAACATGGGAGCAAGATGGTTTATTCAAGTCGCATACAACTAGAAGGTCAGGGTTATTCTTCTGGACAGAGTGGAAGTGTTTTACAAAACAGTCATCTAATCTACATTTGGTTACAGTCTGCATTATGAGAGTGAATACAGTAGACTAGATTGAGAAAATGAACAAGTAAAACATTGCTTCACCTGGATTTTTGACACTCCCAATAATGTTGTTATAGCTTTTTTGTTTTTAAGTTCTATCCATATGACCTGATTTGAGGAACCTTCTAAGACATCATTCCTCCTTATTGCAGTAATTGACTCCTTAATCAATTTTAGGACATTACCTCTCTTTTCCACTATTGTTCTATCTCCTGAAGATTCTGTACTCTGGAATATTGAGCTGCCAATCCTGCTCCTCTCTCAACCACGTCTGACCAATATCATATTTCCATGTGGTAAAAATTTGTAGGCATCGCTTTATATACCATCAAAGTCGTAATGCAGAGCATGGTGTAAGCCAGAAAAAAAAGAGGTGACTGCAGCAAAAGTACTGCAGTAATTATGGGTGAGTTTAATCTACAAATAAACTGGCTAAATCTAATGACCATGAAACTGTTGTCAATTGTTGGGAAAAAACCATTTGCTTCAATAATGTTGTGCAAGGAAGGAAACTGCCATCCTTACCTGGTCTGGCGTACATATTGATTCTATATTGGAGATGGGTAATAGCCATGATGCCCTCATGAAAAAAGAAGCTTCTCCCAGATTGAGACAAAGGGAGGGACTGAGTGAAATGAAGTGGCTAACACAGCTGTCAGTCCTGGTGAGTTGGTGAAAATGTGTGAAGTGACCTGAGTGAATAGGAGGCACAAAGGCCAGGCAGGGTTAATAGTGTAGAGTGTGTTGAGAGCAAGTTAGGGAAGATGTTACATGGAATAGTGAGTGGTAGAGCATGAGTTTTGGTGGGAGGTAGCTGCATTAGCAGAGATAGGATGAGTGTGATATAGCAGATTGAAGGTAGTTGCACTTATCCTGGCAGATGGAGACCTTCTTCCTACACTGCTGGGCGTTGTTCCAGACAGCTGAGACATCACTAACCTGGGTGGCAACCTTGGTCCAGTGTGGCAGTCATAGAGTCGTGGGCCCCACTGCCAGTTCTAAGTGAGGTGGGTAACAGTCCTGTGCACCATACCATCCACCAGGACTTCCAATCCCTGGCCACAAAGCGGTGTGATAATTTCCTTTACTTTGCCAAGTCCAGGGCAAATGCAACAAACCATGCAGGGTAGTTCTGAACTGACCGTGCTTGTCAGATGCACAACGGCCTTTTAAAAATGGCACAGCATTAACGATGATGGGATATTCCTTGATATTTCAGTGGGGCAAGCACTTGAGGCTACAGCAAGTGGTAGAATTGGGCTAACATCCAACAGGAATAGTGCCATGGGTGCAGGATAGATAATGAGGAAACTTTGGGACAATGGTGAGAGAAAACTTGCTACCCCTCATAGAGAGAAACTCTCCATGAAACTTGATGAAAATGATGCTTAGCCAAAATATCATTAGATATAGCTATTTGAGTATGTCTTCACAGATGAAGACACAAGAAGTCTCTCTTTAAAAAAAATAAGATGCAAGTGTTTTGGTGTAGATATGGAACTGAAAGAAATTAGTATTAGTGAAAGAGTTATATTGGAGAAATTAATGAGACTGAAATATGACAAATATCCAGGACCCAATGACTTTCAGCCTAGAATTTTTAAAGAGACAGCCTCAGAGATGGGAGATTCATTGATTATCACCCTCCAGTATTCTATTCATTCAGCAACATTATCTGCAGGTTGGAAGGTTGAAAATGTGTCCCCACTGTCTAAGAAAGGAGGGAGAGTGAAAATAGGGTAGTACAGAGCTGTTAGCCTGACATCCATCAGAGGGAAAATATTATATGGTACTATAAAGATTATATTATAAAGGAGTGATTATTGGATATTTTTGAAAGCAATCATCTAGTCAAACAGAATCAACATGGATTTATGAAAGGGTTATTATTTGCACAGTCAATATAGGAGAACCAGGGTAGTGTATGCAAAACTTAACAATTCCCTCTCAAGAGGATAGTGAAAAAATTTAAAGCACTTGAGATTGAGGAAAATATATGAGCACAGA
Source organism: Rhincodon typus (assembly GCF_021869965.1). Lineage (NCBI taxonomy): Eukaryota > Metazoa > Chordata > Chondrichthyes > Orectolobiformes > Rhincodontidae > Rhincodon > Rhincodon typus. Next base: position 105,151,470 of record NC_063333.1, on the reverse strand, counting down.
CTGAGAATTGGTTGACATGCAGAAAGCAGAGAGTGGGAATGTGTCTCTCTCAGGTTGACAAGCTGAAACCAGTAGAGTGCCATAAGGATCAGTGTTTGGGCCCCGGATGTTGACAATCTGTATCAATGATTTGCATCTGGAGGCCAATTCAAATATTTCCAAATGTGAAGATGATAAAAACATGATGGGAATGTGAGTTGTGAGAACAATGAAAAGAGGGTCCAAAGGGTTTGAGTGAAGGCTGAGTGAATGGGCAAGAATTTGGCAGGTGGAATATAATGTGGGTAAGTATGAGGTTATCTGCTTTGGTAGGAGGAATACAGATGCAGAGTATTCTTTAACTGGTGACAGAATGAAAATGTTGCTGTCCAAAGGGATCGAGGAGCCCTCCTTCAAAAGTCACTGAAAGCCAGCATGCAATTGCATCAAGAGAATCAGAAGGCAGCTCTGCTTACTTTTACCACAAGAGAATTTGAGTACAGGGAAGCAAGAAATCTTGTGTTAACTATATAGAACACTGGTAAACTGCATCTGGAGTACTGTGGGCAGTCCTTGTCTCCTTTCCAGAGTTGATTGATTTATTGTTACTAATAACATGAAGGGATGTGAGGATATGGTGTTGAGGTAGATGATCAGCTATGATTTAGAATAGTGAATCAGGCTTGAGGGGCTGAATGATCTAATCCTGCTTCAGTATTCTTAGATAAGGAAACCACTGAGAATTCCATCTCCATTTTAGATTACCGCTTGCTATAGAAGCGGTGAAGTTTCTGCAAATTATTACAAATACAGAAGCTGCTGGAAAAGCTCAGCAGGACTAGCAGCATCTGTGAAGAAAATTCAGGGTTAACTTTTTGGGTCCAGTGGCCCTTCCCCAGAATTGTTCCTGTTCTGAGGAAGGGTCACTGGATGCGAAATATTAACTCCGATTTTTCTTCACAGATGCCGCCAGACCGACTGTGCTTTTCCAGCAACTTCTATTTTTGTTCCTGAATTACAGCATCCGCAGTTCATTCGTTTTTTATTATGCAGATTGTTTCCTGGGATGGTCAGACTGTCTGCGAGGAGAGTTTGAGGAAATTGGCCAACATGGTGGTTCAATGGTTAGCAGGGACCTGGGTTCAATTCCACTTGTCAGCGACTGTTTGTGTGGAGTTTTCACGTTCCCCCTGTATCTGCGTGGGTTTTCTCCAGTACTCTGGCTTCCTACCACAGTCCAAAGATGTGCAGGCTAGGTGAATTGGCCATGCTTAGTTGCCCATTGTGTCTAGGAATGTGCAGTATAGGTGGATTAGCCGCGGGAAATGCAAAGTTACAGGGATAGCATAGGGGTTGGTGGGCCTGGGTGGGATGCTTTTTGGAGCATCTGTATAGACTCAATGGGTTGAATGGCCTTCTCCTATGCTGTAGGGATTCTGTGATTCTCTGGACATGGCAGTCAGATTTAGAACCAGGAATGCAGTCTCAGAATAAAAATTAAACCATTTAGGATTGAGATTAGGAGGATATTTTTCACTCAGAGCGTAGTGAATCATTGGAACGGTCTACTCCAAAGGATTGTATAACATTTGTTATTAAGAATGTTTGTGGCAGAGTTGATTGATTTATTGTTACTAATAACATGAAGGGATGTGAGGATATGGTGTTGAGGTAGATGATCAGCTATGATTTAGAATAGTGAATCAGGCTTGAGGGGCTGAATGATCTAATCCTGCTTCAGTATTCTTAGAAAAGGAAACCACTGAGAATTCCATCTCCATTTTAGATTAACATAATTTCAAAATTTTTAATCTGTTGATTTGAATGTCGTCACAGACCAAGGAATCATGAACAGTATTTTTATTGATTGCTAAAACCAGTGTACTAAAACAGAATAAAACATCTCAACCAAAAAATGAAAGTTATGTTATATTAATTTATATCAGCAAATAATTTCAATTCTGCATTTAAACTGATCTTTAATCATTTTAATTATCTCGTTTAGATGGTTTGTTGTCACCTGACACTTTAGATTCCTGCCTTAAGTTCACTTATTATATAAATATTTTCATTTAGCTGTTACCTAGATGACTGAATCAGATGAGCTATTAAACAGTTCTGCACTAGCAAAGCAAATCACAATTGGCTCAGATGTATACTCACCTTGCTCTCAGGTAATGTCATTACACAGTGTATTAAAAACAATTTTATTCAACTCTTTCCCTGAATAATCCTTTTGGTCCATGACAGATGAGATATCTGTTAAAAGAAAACTGCATTTCAGAAAAAATGGAAAGATTTTCTTCAGTATCCTTTGATGATCAACGATAAATATTTATTTGATATCTGAGAAAGTGACAGTTTGAAGTTTGTCTAATGGTATAGGCAAGCAAAATGTAGTTTTAATTTCTAGCTGCATGCTTTTTGGAGAAAGATTATGTTATGGAACTTGCCTCAGGTAAAAGGATAACTCTGTAAACTAAGAAAATGTTAATCCTATGCTTAAAGGCTATCTCAAGCTGACATTTTACTTAGCGGTGAATCAAGCAGTCATGAAGTGGTTTGTAGTTTCTTTATGTCTCAAATTCCTTAGAGGATAACTTTGACTTTGAGCAGGAATTTGCAGGTTGAAAACAGGTATTACATATACATCTGTCAAATGTGTGTCTGTTGTGAAGCTAAGTCATAAAACATCCTCAGGGACATAAGTGAAATAATTCCTTCATTACTGATCCTCTTGAAGAAGTTTAATTGAGATGATGTGGCCCTGAATTTCTGTGGCATTCTCCTGTCATAACTTTGGCAAAAGTTCAGCAAAATCCCACTCTCCTGCCCAAAGACACAGTACAACATTTTTAACCATTTAATGCTTTTACTCTTCGCAAGGCTTGGCGATCTCCTGCACTCAATCTCCACAGAAATTGCAGGTGAATATGTTTTAACAATATAATGAAGAGACCAGAAACTTTTATGCATTAAGTGGGCTGTGCGATTAATTAATCTCTATTGAAATAACTGGAGACTAGCTCCACCCATGGCTGATTGGAGACATGCACCTACCTCCCTTTTGGGGTATGGAGCCATAAAGACTAGAATGGTCCCAGTTTCCATCTGCGGTAATCATTGATTTTAGTTTCAGGTTGGTTGAAACTGGTGCTGGTGGTTGTGTTAGAGAACTACTCAATGTTACTATTCTTCCTCATTGTTCAATGACCTCCTCCAGGTCTGGGCTTGAATATAATGCCTCCCTATGAACATGAGGCATGTTGACACTAAGGTGTAATTTCATCAAAGAAATCTACAAGGTTGTAAATAAAAGAAAAACTACTGTTCACAAGTGCTGGACATCCCCAAGTTCTTTATAACCAATAATGTACTTTTTTTGTTATTCGTTCATGGGATGCGAGTGTCCACTGACAAGGCTAGCATTTATTACTCAACCTAGTTGCCCTTGAGAAGTGGTAGTGAGCTGCATTCTTGAACCGTTGCAGTCCATGTGCGTAGGTAGATCTGCAATGTCATTCCGGAGGGAGTGTCAGGATTGTGACCCAGTAGTAGTGAAGGAATGGTGATATATTTCCAAGCCAGGATGGTGAGTGGCTTGGAGAGGACCTTGCAGGTGGTGGTGCCCCCATATCTGTTGCCCTGGATTTCTAGGTGGAAGTGCTCATGCATCTGGAAGGTGCTAAGGAGCCTTGGTGAATTTCCACAGTTGATACATACCACTGCTGTTGAATGTCAGTGGTGTGGGGAGTAAATATTTGTGGATATGGTGTCAATCAAACAGACTGCTTTTTCATAGTTGGCGTCAAGCTTCTTGAGAGTCATTAGAGCTGCACTTATCCAGGCAAGTAAGGAGCATTCCATCACATTCCTGACTTCTACATTATAGATGGTAGAAAGGATTTGGGAAGTTGAGAAGTGAGTTACTTCCTGCAGGATTCCTAGTCTCTGACAGGATGTTAAAAGTGGGGGTTAAAAGTGGTCAATGGTAACACCATTGACCATCAAGGGACTGTTGGCTAGATTTTCTCTTGTTTGACATGGTAATTGTCTGGCATTCATCAGGCACGCATATTACTTTTTTTGTAGCACAAGACTAGATATTGTCCAGAACTTGCTGCATTTGGAAATGGACTACTTCAGCATCTGGGGAGTCGTGAATGGTGCTTAACATTGTGCAACCATTGGTAAACATCCCCACTTCTGATCTTACGATGGAAGAAGATTATTGATGAAGCTATTGAAGATGGTCGGGTGTAGGATCCTACCCTGAAGAACTCCTTCAGCGATGTCCTTGAGCTGAGATAACTGACCTCCAACAACCACGACCATTTTTCTATGTGCCAGCTTTGACTCGAATCAATCAGGATTTTTCTCCAAATTCCCATTGACACTAGCTTTGTTAGACCTCTTTGAGGCCACACTCAGTCGAATATTGTCTTGATGTCAAGGGTTGTCACTCTCACCTCCCCTCTGGAATTTAGCTCTTGTCAATGTTTGAACCAAGGTTGTAATGAGGTCAGGAGCTGAGTGGCCATGATGGAATGCAAACTGGTCATCAGGGAGTAGGTTATTGCTGAGCAGCTGTTGCTTAATAGCACTGCTGATGACATCATCCATCTTTTTACTGATGATCGAGAGAAGATTGATGGGGCGATTAATTGGCTAGTTGCATTTGCCTTGTTTTTTGCATACAGGATATACCTGGGCAATTTTCCACGCTGTCTAGTAGATGCCAATGTTACAGCTAGTGTCTTGGAAGTGTACTCACTGCTAAAATTGTGGTAACAATCCAACTAATTTGCTCTCATCAGGCTCCTACACAGTGACAACTTGATCATTTATTTTCATGGAGTCAGTCTTCTACATTACATTGGAGATAATTTCCCTGCCCTCATTCAAAATAGTGTCATGGGATATTCTCATGTCAATTTGAGAAAGCAGACGGGACCTTGATTTCATGTCTCATTTGGAAAAGGGCATTTGTGTGGTACATCTCCACCGCAGTGCTTCACTTGAATTTGTACTTGGATCTCTGGAGTGGACCATCTGATGCAGAGGCAAGACAACTGGAACCGCCACTGATGCTCACTTCCATTTATCAAGGTTGATGTAAAACAAAGTGTTATCTTGGTCCATTTTATAGCATAATTTCACAGGAAGAATAGAAAGTACTGTACTGAAAATGCATTATGAAGACAACATAAGTAGTGAAGTAAATTACTTCGGTGCCAATGAATATCAAAAGAACTGCAGATGCTGTAAATCAGAGGCAGAAACCAAAATTTCTGGACAGGCTCAACAGGTCTGGCAACATCTGTGGGGAGAAATCAACGTTAATGTTTCAGGTCAAGTGACTCTTCCTCAGAACGCAACGTTCTGAGGAAGGGTCACTTGACCCGAAATGTTAACTCTGATTTCTCTCCACAGATACTGCCAGACCTGCTGAGCCTGTCCAAAAAATTTTGTTTTTGTTTACTTCCATGCCAAGTTTTTGATTCTTTAAAATTTTATTTTCTGCAGATTATCTTGTCAATGAAGTCTTTTGCTAAGAGTTAGTTTGTTCGAAGCATTGAATTGTGACGCTTCTTTCACTTGAATTAACAGGGAGAAATGTCAAGGTTAATGAGCCATGCCACACAATTGGTTCATTCTTACACACACCACACACACCACACACACACACAATACACACACACACACACACACACAATTAGGCATGATACATATATGTGGAAAGTAAGAGTTGAAAGAATAATGTAAAATATGGTTATGCAACAAAAGTTACATCTACACAACAAAAACAAAGTTGCTGGAAAAGCTCAGCAGGTCTGGCAGCATCTGTGAAGGAAAAAACAGAGTTAACGTTTCGGGTCAGGTGACCCTTCCTCAGAACTGATGGTGGCTGGGAAAACGTCAGTTTATGTACAGAAAATAGGGAGGTGGGTGGGATAGAGAGTAGGTGATAGGATAGAGCCCAAAGAGAGAGAAAGACAGTTGGACAGACAAAGGAGTTCCTAACGATCAGGCTGGGAGGGTGAATAGTTGTTAATTGAGACTGTTAATGACTAACAACAGGGGGTGTGTAATGGCAGACTATGTGGTCACAAGGTCTGGTGTGTGGGGTAGGGGGCTGGGACATGGGAGAGGTTAAGCCCTAAAATTATTGAACTCAATATTGAGTCCGCGGGCTGTAGGGTCCCCAAGCGGAAACTGAGGTGTTGTTCCTCCAGGTTGCTTTGGGCTTCGCTGGAACACTGCAGCAAGCCAGAGACAGAGATGTTGGCCAGGGAGCAGGGTGGTGCGTTGAAGTGGCAGGCAACAGGTAGTTCAGGGTCTTTTTTGTCTGCAGAATGTCGATGTTCTGCAAAGTGGTTGTCAAGTCTACGCTTCATTTCTCCAATGTAGAGGAGGCCACACTGTGAGCAGCGAATGCAGTAGACTAGGTTCTGGAAAGTGCAGGTGAGGTGTTGCTTCATCTGGAAGGTATGTTTGGGCCCTTGGATACTGGGGAGGGGGGAGGTAAACGGGCAGGTGTTGCACCTTCACTGGTTACAGGGGAAGGTGCCATAGGGCTGTGGGGAGGTTTTGGGGGTGAAGGAAGTGTGGAACAGGGTGTCCCAGAGGGAACAGTCCCTGCGGAAGGTGGACAAGGGAGGGGAGGGGAATATGTGTCCGGTGGTGGCATCTCGCTGAAAGTGGTGGAAATGGCTTCTCATGATCTTCTGGATGTGGATGCTGGTGGGATGGTAGGTGAGGATAAGGGGAACCCTATCACTGTTGTGGGAAGGAAGAGAAGGGGTGAGAGCGGAAGTTTGGGAGATGGGTCAGACCTGGTTGAGGGCCCTGTCAACAGCGGAGCTGGGGAATCCTCGGTTGAGGACGAAGGTGGACATTTCGGAGGCTCCCTTGTCAAAGTTGGCCTCATCTGAACATATACGACAGAGACGGAGGAACTGGGGAATGAGATGGAGTTTTTACAGGAAGTAGGGTATGAGGATGTATAGTCCAGGTAGCTGTGGGAGTCAGTGGGTTTGTAGTGGATACTAGTGGCCAGTCTATCCCTAGAAATGGAAACAGAAATGTCGAGAAAGGGAAGGGAGGAGTCAGATAGACCAGGTGAAAGTGAGGGCAGGGTGGAAATTGGAGGCACAATTGATGATGTTTTCCAATTCCAGATGAGAGAGGGAAGCAGCATCGATGATATTGTTGATTTATCGGAGAAAGAGTTGTGGTTGGAGGCCAGAATAGGACTAGAACAAGGAATGTTCCATGTACCCCATGAAGAGACAGGCATAACTGGGGCCCATGCAGGTACCCATGGCCACCCCTCTCACCTGAAGAAAATGAAAGGAGTTGAAAGAGAATTTGTTGAGGGTGAGGACAAGCTCGGCCAAGCGGAGAAGGATGGTGTTGGCTGGGGATGGTTCAGGTCTTTACTCCAGGAAGAAGCAGAGAGCCCTAAGACGCTCCTTGTGGGGAATGATGTGTAAAGGGATTGCACATCCATGGTAAAGAGGAGGTGGCTGGAACCAGTTTTGAAAATGGCATAAGGTGTCAGTTGAATCATGGATGTATGTGGGTAGTGATTGGACTGGGGTGGGGGGGCGGTGGGGATGACTGAGTCAAGGTAGGAACAGATGAGTTCAGTGGGGCACGAGCAGGCTGAAACAATGGGTCTGCTCGGACTGTCCTGTTTGTGGATTTTTGGCAGGAGGTAGAAACGAGCTGTGCGAGGTTGGGGGACTATTAGCTTGGAAGCGGAGGTGGGGAGATCACCGGATGAAATGAGATTGGTTACCGTAGTGGATACAATGGCCTGATGTGCCATGGTGGGATGATGGTCCATGGGAAGGTAGGAGGAGGTACCTGAGAGTTGGCGCTCAGCCTCTGCAAGGTAGAGGTCAGTGTGCCAGGCTACAACAGCACCACCCTTATCGGCAGGCTAAATGACAAAGTCAGAGTTAGATCTCAGTGCACGGAGTGCAGTCAGTTCAGATGGAGATAGGTTGAATTTGGGGAGGGGGCAATGAAATTGAGGCGACTAATGTCACATCAACAGTTCTCAATGAACAGATCGAGTGCAGGTAAAAGGCCGGAGGGAGGAGTCCAAGTGGAGGGAGAGTAGTGGAGTTGGGCGACGGAGTCTGTGGGATGGGTAGAGGACTCTTGTTCAAAGAAATGAGCGCAGAGGCGAAGACAGTGGAAGAAGAGTTCATCATCATGTCGTGCCCAAAATTCATTAAGGTGGGGACGCAGAGGAATAAAGCTGAGGCCTTTGCTGAGTACAGAACGTTCAGCATTGGAGAGTGGAAGGTTAGGAGGGATGGTGAACACCCGACAGGAGGTGGGGTTTGGGAGAGGGCATGGAGTCAGAGGGAAAGGGAGGAGAGGAAGCTTCCAGAGGGCCACGGGTAGTTTGGAGTTGTTGCATCTTGTGGGCCTTGATGCCTGAAAGGAAAAGAAAAAGTTTCTTGTTAGCATGACGAATGAGCCGGAGGATGAAGTGGAACTGCGTTATGGTGCAACTCTGAGCCAGTGTGTTGCAATGTTGTTGGAGAGAAAGGTTGTGAGTGTGTATGTAGCGCCGCATGGCACTGAGTGTAGATGTCAGGATGCAGCAAGAGCAGTTGTTTGTGGAAAGTTGAACATCACGGAGATATTTGTGATCCTGGGAGGATTCAAAACATGAGGGATGAAACTTCAGCTGGAATCCACGTCAGGTGAGTCTGAGCTGGAGACAGTCACTGAGGAATGTGATATGGTTTTCGAAACAAGTTTTAGCAAATGCTTGGTCAAACACAATGAATGACAGTGAAATTAAAGTCTGTGGGCAAGAAGAGAGATTGGAATGGAAATCCCGTCGGAGAGAGGAGCAAACTTCTTCAAGGTGGGCATGCCTGGAAGAGATGTCGCAGTGAGTTAAATACTAAATAAAAACCGAAAGAACTGCAGATGCTGTAAATCAGGAACAAAAACAAAGTTGCTGGAAAAGCTCAGCAGGTCTGGCAGCATCTGTGAAGGAAAAAACAGAGTTAATGTTTTGGGTCCGGTGACCCTTCCTCAGAACTGATGGTGGCTGGGAAAACGTCAGTTTATATGCAGAAAATAGGGAGGTGGGTGGGGTAGGGAGTAAACGATAGGATAGAGCCCAAAGAGATAGAAAGACAGTTGGACAGACAAAAGAGTTGCTAACAATCAGGCTGGGAGGGTGAATAGTTGTTAATGGGGACTGTTAGTGACTAACAACAGCGTGTGTATAATGGCAGGCTATGCAGCAAAAAGTCCTGGTGTGTGGGGTAGGGGACTGGGACATGAGAGAGTTTAGGCCCTAAAATTATTGAACTCAATATTGAAACTGGAGGGCTGTAGGGTCCCCTAGCGGAAAATGAGGTGTTGTTCCTCCAGGTTGCGTTAGGCTTCGCTGGAACACAGCAGCAAGCCAGAGACAGAGATGTTGGCCAGGGAGCAAGGTGGTGCATTACATCCAGTTGGGAAGTAATGTATTAGTTTCTTTAATTTGTTGGTTTAGATCATCTGTTCCAATAAGGCAGCAAAGGTGAGTGCTTCAAAGGTAGTTAGATACTTTAGCTGGGCCCAGTTGTAAACAAAGGCTTTTCAATAACACAAATTAGGAATATTTGATGAATTTCTGATAACATAGTCTTTAGTCACTGAATGGAAGTTAGGCTTACTTGTTGTAAAATCATCAATCCCTTTGTAAAGGCTTAGAATTAACACACATATCTGTGAACACAATTGCAACTAATAATTGGAACAATGCTTTCATGTGCTTTAGTTCAGAGATCAGATGCACTAAACCGAAATTAAGTCCCTCCATCTACTTGCCTTGGAAAACTGTAGAATCACATGTGAAGTACTTGGGCTGAAAAAACAGCAACTGTAACTTGTAGCCTGTAAACGAATCATTTTGGTAAAGTTCTCATAAATATCTCAAATTACAGTAATACAGAATCTGTGCCAGTGTTGTTAATATTCTTTAGGAATTTACAAATAACTGGAGGGATAGGACCAAAAGATCTCAATCTAATTTAAAAGGCATGGTAAAAACTAAGCATTAGCACAAGCAAAAACAAATAATTAGAATCAAGTAGAAACACAGAACATTTTGAGTCCAACTGATCTCCAAATGCTTCTTTTGGGCAATTATTGTACATTGAAATTGGTCTGTTATCGCATTATACCTTGCTTACATTTAATAACTAATGTGTGTAATTATTATTTGCAACTTTTGTCCATTACTGTTGCTGAACGTCTTTGAAGACAAATCCCTTTCATGAAGGTTCTACTCTAAATTAAATAAAATGCCAGTGATGAAAAAAAGTTAGAAATTAAACATTTTATAACTACTGCATCTCATAATTCTACACAAACTTTGAAGAATGTTAAACTTAAATCTCACATTTGGGAAATTTATGTCAGCTCAATTAGAAATGGACCTCTCTTGCATTTTTAGTTACTTTGCAAAGGCTTGATGTTTCATGTTGAATGCTATTTTGTAGCAACACATTGCAAAGAGAATACAATTACCAACAAACAAAAATTAAAAGTAAAATGATGGAAGATAAAGATCTGCTAGGAAGGAAGTCTGAACTTAAGCTTTATAAATTCCTTCCCCCTCTTGTTTCCCCTTTGTGTTTGATTGAAATGGAAGAAAAGAGGGAGGATTTCCAGGCAACTTGCTATATTTACAATCAAGTGACATGGCAGCCAGACCATTACTTATCAACTCACCATTAATTATTAACAGATTAATCATTAATTATTAAAGAATTAATGTTGTGATCCAGCTGTGCTGTCCCAGTTCAGTTCTTTAGCGCTGTCAGGGATACTTTACCAACTGTGCTGTCATGCATTTGATGTTCTGCCTCTTTTGCCCACATTTGCTTGCTTTAGCAAAGTGAAGAAACTATTTTAAATAAATATAATAAGAAAAAAAGACAATTTCCAGTAGCAAATTTGGGAAGTTTTGCCATTATTATCTCAAATATATTAAGTGGTATAAAAATTAAAATAACACAGCCTTTAAGTGATATCCTTGTTGGTGGTGCGTGTGTATCTTCCTGACCAGCCTGAAGCTGAACACAGTCAACCAAACACACAAATGCACTTTGAAATAGATGCATGTATTATTAATGAATCAAATATCATTATAAACTTTTTCAATTAAATGGTTACATGATGATACAATAAATTAAAACTTAGAGCTTCAACTTGTCTTTTTTGTCTGATTACAGTCCACTTAGTGAACATTATAGTGTAAATGTGTGGTTAAACAGTAAAACAGTTCATTATTATTGCATAGCAGGGCTTGTTTAGGGAATCTTAGAAAATTAGAATTCATTTATCATTCACGTAACAACACCAGTAAACCTCGAAATTATTGTTACCAGTATTAACTTACGAAAGTTTAATACGTTGAGATGACATCTTACAGCCTGCTATGTTAATGGAAACAGTAACAGTTTAACATAAATGGATAAATATTTTCCATTAAAACATCAGATAGAAGGCACATATTCTCACATTGAGTTTAATAATTAATTATAAAAGACATAACTTAATCCTTTGGTAATATTTAGACATGATTGATAATGCAGCCCGTTTTCGTATCCTGTACATAAACCCAGCATGATTTTTTTTAGTGTTCTAGTTGCTTCTTTTACAATGTATTACCAGCAGCCATGGAAGAGACAATGTCTTTTGAGCTATACCTTAGCACAGAGATGAGCATGGAGCAAAGTGACGTTGGACTGGGGGACAGAGGTATAGAGTCAGTATTACCTGGACAGGTAAAGGACATTAAATTTTGCTTTTGTTATGATGGCAGCCTGTCCTTCACTTTCCATTTGAGACAGGATTTGTGAGTCTTGAGCACTGGTTAATCACTGCCTAATTACCATATATAATGTAATGGATAGATTATGTACTTAAGTCCATGAGAGAAACTGGACTGTTACTTTCATCGGGGCTTGCTATTAACCAGGAATAAGTATTTAGTGGGCCTCAGGAATTTGTATATTATGAAATATTAACATGATACATATTTTTACATATTACTGAATGAAAAATGGACTTACAACAGACTTGCTGGGAAGGTGAAACACATATGTTGGGGCCTCAATTTGACTGTGTAATGTCCATTTTCTAGATGTTATATGGCTACATATTAATAAAAACAGAGTCCAACATATGTGCCAAACTTCAGTCAAGATGTCTGCAGGATGCCATTGTAGTAAAGATATTTGTGCAAATGCATGTGTTGACCATCAGTAGCTTTCAGGGCAGGAAAATCAGTACTTTTTGATACATCATCCGATTTTGTCTGACCTTTTGGTCATTTTAAACCTCCTACTAAATCAAGTTGCTTTCACATATGGATGTGACAGGCTTCATCTGGAAATTGAGAGAACTGAGAGAATAACAGACGTCTGTTTTTTGATTCACCAATTCATTCACAGGATAAGCGCATCGCTTTTAAGTGGTATTTATTGCCCATCCCTAATTGCCTAGAGGGCAGTCGAGAGGCAACCACATTGTTGCAGTCATATGTAGGCCAGATCAGGTAAGGATGGCAGTTTCCTTCCTCAAAGAATATTAGTGAACCAGATGGGTTTTTCCAATAATCGGCAATGGATTCATGGTTATCACTATCATAGAATCATAGAATCCCTACAGTGTGGAAACAGGCCCTTCGGCCCAACAAGTCCACACCGAACTTCAGAGCATCCCACCCAGACCCATCCCCCTACAACCCACCAAATCTACACCTCCCTGAAAACTATGGGCAATTTAGCATGGCCAATCCACCTAACCTGCACATCTTTGGACTGTGGGAGGAAACTGGAGCACCCGGAGGAAACCGACGCAGACATGTTGAGAATGTGCAAACTCCTCACAGACAGTCGCCCAAGGTTGGAATCGAACCTGGGTCCCTGGCGCTGTGAGGCAGCAGTGTTCCAGATTTTTTTTATTGAATTTAAATTCCACCATCTGCCATGAACCCAAAATATTATCTTGGTTTCTGGATTAACAGTCATAGTACCACTAGGCCATTGCCTCCTCTGTAGAGTAGGACACACTGCTAGATGAGTGAGAAGGGCTTGAAGAGTTTGAAAGAAATATTTCTCTTACATCAACATAAGATTACTGTGTGAATCATCTTTGCTTCACAAAAGACGCACTGAAATCTGTAATCTCAATGCACACCAAGGACATCATTGTCTGTAGCTAATAAGGTTAATTCATATGAATTTGGCTCCTTCCAGACTAATACTGGATTTGTAAGTACCATGTCACAGTTTGCAACACTTTGAGTAAGGGAGGTCAATTAAGCTCTCCACGTTAAAATAAAAGGTGAGTCACAGTCCGTCTTGCCAGAAATGAGTAGACTGAGCAAACATGACACTTTTTTCATAGGTTTCAGTCTTCCCAATAATGCATCCCTGTCTTGCCACTACTTCACCTCATATGAATTTGACCATTTTCATGAATCTATACGGACTTCACTTACTCAGTGTGTAATTGGCATGTAACCACAATTGCACGGATACTAAGGTTGGAAAACACTGTAGAAAATGTGTCAGCTCACTGGAATGTAAGGTTACACATTAGTTCTGTTGCTAAACAATCAAATGAGGACTTTGATCAGCCAAGAGTACATCCAACTTTGTGAGAAAGAAATATGAGGGCATTATGAAAATGCTTTTGTCTTTTCACAGGAGCCATTTATAGGCTGACAAAAAGAATATCGCCTCTCTGAAAAGTGGTTGAACTTGTAGGTAATCAAAAAGAAATTTCAACATTTTTCACAAGATGCAATGTATCTGAAATCCCATAAGATTAAGTCATTTAAGTTGCAAATCTTTTAAGATTGTGTTGTGTACATTAGGGATCCCTACGGCTTATATCATGCATGTTACATGGACTGTTTAAATCCTATCCAATCCTATCATTTTAATGGGTATTGAGATACAGCAACTTACCAAAACAGTTGACAGAAATTGTAATTGCTGGCTAAGGTATTTAAACTCTGACTCTGTATTGACTGTTTTTGTATTGACTCAAAGCCTTATTTGAATTTTCTGAGCAATAAAATTTGTACATTTAAACATTTTTCAAATTTCAACATTGTGTCAATGTAAGCCTGAAGTAATTGTTTAGTGTAAGTGGATAACTTACAAATATCCTTCTACTAATTCAGAATTCGGTCACCTATAACACCTAAATGAAATTTTAGGACTGAGTCTTATTGGGACCTAGTATGATCCCCACTACATCAATTAAAGTAATAGTCAGTTTTACTCTTGGAAGGGCATCAATTGTCTTAGGATGAAACTTCTAGCTCCACGTGATTGGTTAGCAGCTCTATAATCCCATTAGCACTACAGTCAAGTGGAGACCCCTGTCTAGAATACAGACAGAACCTGAAACAAAATCTCACATAAGCTAAAGTCTGGAAACGAAGTATAAAAACTGATAATTTCTCACATTGAATTTCCTTTCAATGAAGCTGAATCACTGACAGCTTTAGATGGATAACAAATGCTCAGGTTTGACTCTAATCACCTTGAATTTGAGTCGCTGAGAGTTGGCCACAGTCACGACTTGAGAAACATTGGTGTTTGGAGATTCTATTAAACTTCTTCTATTTATAGAAGCGAGATTTCAGGAAAGCCTACAGTTCCTGGGGAAGCTTCTCTCCTCACTAGAACTTCAGGGTTTGCCAAAATAAGACCAAAGAGGGTTGCTGGGCACCAAATAGAATAGGCTGTAATCATCTCAAAACCAGTTCTCCACCTCTTCCACCTGTGGCATTAAAGAAATAAACATAATTTCTTATCTTCACTTTCTTGAAGAGGGCTGAATCTTCAACATGGGCTATGGCGAGGCGTGTGACAGAACCATACAGCAAGAGCAATGAGACCAATTTCTAAGTCAGGAGTGACACGCTCCATCTTCAATGCAAATCACAAGTGGCATGGTGAGATTCGCACTGACCAATGCTGATTGATAAGGATTAATGCTTGTGAAAGGTCTTGTTAACAACAAAACTTGGCTCTTTATTATTCAACCTCCACCTTTATCAAACTTGTAAACAAGCTAGAAATTAAGAAAACTCAATGAAGAAAACCAGAGCAAGAATGTGGTAGATTCAGCTCACCATTAGCTTCAAGTAATCCCCATGTTTGAAACCAAATACAGGCATCTCAAAGCATTGACATGGTCACTAGCCATGTCTACTCCACATCCATAGAGATTGGCAACTGACAAGTGTCAGCCTCCCAGAACCTTCATGGCACATCTGTAATCCATTTACAGGATGTTTATGCACTTCATTGCTGTACCAGCAGCCATCATTATAATGCTGAAGCAAGGGCACCATGAGCTCAGGGATATGCACCTAGCTCATTGTTTGGACCAGGTTGCATCTCTGGGCTCTTTGCTTGCTCCCAGAGCATAATCACTCTGAGTCCAGCTGGATGCTCACAACATCCCTGCCTGCATTGCCTTGCCTTGACTTTTTGCACTTTGCCCCCTCAGCCACAGATGCCAGGCTCATCTTACTGGTGCCTTGCCTTGCCATGCCATTTAGCGTAGATGCAACGGGAAGAATCTTCACACAGTTGTCAGCAGGCCTCAGTTCAGTCAGTGGGATCGACTTCACTCAGGGGATTCTGGGACAGTAAGAGTCAAAGGCAGCCTCTGATAACAGTCTAGTCATTGATTGGGTCATCAAGGTCAAGTTCATCTCCAAATAACAAGTGAGGATCTGAATTACATTATGATGGGCAAAAGTGAGTGGCACATCTATTTACTGTTGGTGCTGGGTAGGGAGATATACCAAGCAAGTGAGTAGAGACCACAGAGGGCATGCAGTGTTAGTGATTCGGTGGGTGAGGGTTAGTAAGGAAGGTGTTCCAGGCAATAGTGAGAGGATGGATCATGAGTTTAGGGAGGAGGTTGGTACAGTAGCGGAGATAGACTGAGTGTGTGTTATCGGGGTGAAATGGGCACCTACACAAGTGGAGTGGAGAAATGCATTAACCTTATTCCTATGATGCTGGGCATTCCTCCAGATAGCTGAAATGGCTTTACTCCAGGGGGCATCCTTAGATAGTTTAGTGTTGTTCACTGCTGATTCTGGGGGAAAAGGAAATTATGCCTGTGCACCAACTTATCCTTAATAATCCTCAGACACTGCCACAAAATGGGATGTCAGTATCTCAATGTCTGCCATGCCCAGAGCAAATATCAGTAAGCAAGCAGTGCAGTGTTTGTCTGGGTGCACAATGGCCTTTTACAGTAGGGGTGGCATGAGGAATGCTAGTGAATTTTCAAATATCTGCTGATTGTTCTGGGAATGGTGCATGGCATGATGCGGCAGAAATTGAACATGAAACGAGCCATAGAAACAGGTAATTGATATGTAATGGTAAAACATGTTGTGAAACCTTGCTAGGCCTTGCATAAAAATCCCTCAAATAAATTCAACACAACTTTGTCTTAGCCAAAAAAAAATGCAATATTCAGCCCTCAATATTTCTTGGATCTATTAAAGATTTGCCTGAAGCAAGAAAGGATATTCAGTGTTATCGATTTCAAAGCCAGCCTTTGGGAGGAAACAACATTAGTATTGACGACTGGCCGTGAAAATAATAGTTGCACCAATGTACTGTTAAGCTAGTGATGATTTTCAAGAGAAAACACATTCCTAAACAATAGTTCCCAGAATAGTCATTATCTGTGTTCAATAAAGGATGGATAGATGAAGGTGGCTTGAAAGTATGGATGAAGGAAGTTTGGAGCTTCTGACCAGAAGTAATATGCAAGAAGAAAAAATCTTCTCATTCGGGACAGTTGAGCTCACACCTTGTCGATAATTTTGTTGCTAAAGTTGTATCTCCAAATGTTGATATTGCAGTGATTCTTGATGCTCTATCAAGCCTGGTTTAAACACTGGCTCCCTCTGAAAAAGGCCTTAAAGGGTAGCATCAGAAAAAAAGTGGAATGGCTGCATGATTTGATGACAAGATTTCCAGCAAAGGAATCAGAATGAGGACTGTCACAAATCATTCTAGAAATGTGGAATATCCAATGGTCCTAATTTTCCTGTGGAATAATATGGCTAATGATGCAATGATGACATGTTTGCTGATGAAGGTGCCGAAGCCATTCAAGAAGCAGATTGTGATGCATTATTTTGTTCTGAAGATAAGGAGAAGACAATTTCTATGGATTTAACTCATATTCAATGTATGCTTTGATGCTAGATAATATTCTTAACTGTGGGGGAAAAAAAATGAAATTGCCTAAAAGTGTATACCTGGCTTTTGTTATGATGAATTTGATAAATTTGACTTGTGTATACACTTTAATATCTGGTTCCATGGAGGTCATTATTTATTAATAAAAATACTTTAGGTATTGAACATAGCCTCCAACCTGGTAACTCTGTGATGGTCAAGCAATGTAAGAGGACAGATTTCAATCCTTCAAAATGTTGTTTGTGTCAAGTTCAACTCAGCTTTGGGGCTAAATCTTACAAAGTGTAAACAGTAACTGAAAGCATGAAAATGTATCATATATGTCTTTTTACTATTGAACTTCAAGGTGTAATGAAATGTGATCCTTCCTTTGAAATGATAGTCATTTATAAATAATAACATTACAAGGAGATGACATCAACTAACCTCCAAGAATTGTGCCCTTGAGTCTGTTCTTATGTCTGCACTTACAATGGACAAGGTTCATCAAGGTAAATCAAGACCAAGTCACTAAGGCATAATCACTTCTTTTAAACAGAGAAAGTAACAAAGTGAAATTGTTTACATAGACTTTTGGATAAATCTTGGATATAGATGTTTGAAAAAAAGAAAATGATGGTCAGGGTCTTCTACTTTTTTGGACCAAGTCCAAGAACAGGAAAATTTTGAGGAGGAAGCCCTGTAGTCAATGAAGAAGGCTGCCAGATCATTCAGGAATCAGGCAGGCTGTCTGCAGGAATTTAGATCCAGGATAAGCAAGACATGGCCACGAAGAGCTAATGAGACGCCATCAGCTCCAAAGCTCAGTAGTGCTATAGCTGAGATTGTGGTTGCTGCTGATACAACTTCCCGGACTCCTAGAGAAAGGCTAAGTGCTGCTTCAAAAGTATCCTAAAATGGGTTGGTTAATTGGGGAGGGGTGCAGAAGTAAGATCAGAGGGTGAGTCTCCAAGGTCACATCCTTGCCCTAGGTCCAGTCCCTCGATCATACACAGATTAGTGCAGATATAGGGGACGCCTGCACCACCATGCCTGCAATTGACAAGTCATCCATTCTTGTATACCAGTTGAGTAGGCCAGCCGTCCTCTTCCCTGTCCCCTTAGAACTGAAATAATGGCTTCCCATATGGGATTAGGCCCTTTGGTCATTGGATAGGAAGGTGGAGCCTGGACCTTGTTGTTCAGAACTTCATTCAAGTTAAAATGAGGTGGTAGGAGGGTTCTTGTCCATCACCATCCACCTAATTAAGCTCACTTCCCACCTCCCTGTCCACCAGTTTCTGGCATGGAAAATTCTGTCCCATATTTTACCCAGGATATTTTTGCCTAAATCCTATATTGTCCTTGAACATTAAATTCAAAGACTTTAAGGAATCAATATCTGAAGCAGCAAAAAAATGCTGGGTTGTGGGAATAAATTCAGCAGCTCTTTGAAAGAGCCTGTCAGTACAAATGGCCTTTCTCTGTCAAGTGATATTCATGGATTCCCTGATTCTAAAACTGATTAGTCAGGTAACAACAAAGGAGAGCCAAACTATCCCAACACTGAACAGTCATCAGGATCGATCCATGTGCACATTCCATGGCCATTTGGAGGCACACTCTTTCATGTGACTGAATTTCAATAGGAGTTACTTTCCTTCCTGCATTTGCAGCCAATGGCTTAAACACTGATGGACCAGAGTATGGCAGAAAAAAAGGAGTGCAGCACACAGCTTTTATAACCCCAGCTTATTCCAGGAACCACATGGATTTGCCAATTACACTACATACTCCACAACAAGGCAAATGCTAATGCAGTCTTTTACAAGGCAGATTAATTTATACAGTTTGCCTACATTCCCAGACAAATGACTGAGAGAACAGTAAAAACTTTCAGCATTATTGAATTCCTCAAAATTGTGGAGGTTATTGATTGTGCCCAAATGGCAGTGCATGTACAAATGTGAACACTTAAGTATTTCATTTATTTATTGAGTGGAGGAGTGTTAGGCTAATAGTCATTTACAGCTGTGCATTTGGCAGATTATATCTAGTCAACATAAAGACTACTTTTTAGCCCTTGGCCTGTAGTCCTGGAGGCTATGGTAACACAATGACTATCCAAATACTGCTTAAATGTTAAAAGACTTTTTGACACAATGAGTTCCAGACTCCCTCAATTATCTGAATGAAAATATTTCTCCTGAACCCTCAGCCTTCTAACTCTTACCTTATATCAAAGCCCCCTGATTATTTAAGCATCTAATATTGGGGAAAGTGCTCTCTTATCTGCTCTATCTATGGTCCTCTTGAACGTATACAACTCTATCAGAACCCTCTGCTAAATCTCCTTTGTACCCTCTTTTATATAGTCACATCCTTCCAATAATGTGTTAACCAGAGCTGCACACATACAGTACAGAGTAGTCTCCCTGACATATTATACAGTTCCAGCATAGCCTCCTTTTTTCTTGTCTTTGTTGGCTAAGGCATAGAGTACAAGCATCCCATATGCCTTCTTAACCACTTCATCTACCTATCCTGCGACCTTCAGGGATCTGTGCATAGGCACACCAAAGTCCCTCTGACCTTCAATACTTTTTATGGTCTTACTCTGGTGTAGTCCCTTGCCTTGTTAGCTTTCTCCAAATGTCTGACTTCACACTTTTTTCCAGTCAAATTCCTTTTAACACTGTTCTAACCAGTTGACCCAACCGTTGATATCCTCCTGCAGTTTACTGCTATCCTCCTTATTATTTACCATCCTACCAATGTTTATGTGAAACTCTTGACCATAGGCCCTAGATTTCAGTCCAAATCATTAATGCACACCATAATTCAGCAAAGTCCTATCAGAGACCCCTGTGGAATCCCACTGGAAACAGATTTCAAGCCACAGAAACATTCTTCTATCATCACTTTTGTCTCTGGCCTCCCAACCAATTTTTGATCCAACGTGCCACCTAGTGAGAAAGGACAGAATGTTTTTCCTGCTTTTTTTTTCATGTTTGTAACAGGAGTTCTTTTTGAATTTAAAATGTTGATTTGCCAATGTATTTAACTGCTTATGTGTTGCTTGTAAAGGATTAACCAGACAGGTCATCTTGAGTTTTGACAAAGTAAGAAATCAAATTTTCTGTTCTGAACTTAAGCCGGGACAAAACATTAAATGTTTCATACATGTCCTGAATTGCAATGTATACACTTGAAATGCATACATACAATTACTCAGTAAAAGTAAAGGTAAAGGTAGATAAATCTGGCTAAATGCTAAGTCATCAGAAATAAAGGAGTCATTTCAGTTTGTGGCTGGTATCCTCGTCTGGCTGTAGGATTTTGCAGGGTTTTAGTTCTCAGTTGATATGATGTTTCAAGATATGACTGAATTTATCCTATTTCCAGTTGAGAATGATGATTTTGGTATTTTGAGGCTTTTTGTCCAGAAGATTCTGCCTACCTGCAGACATTTAGACACAATACACACCTCAGCAGATAGAGCTTAAGGCTTGGTTGTTAGTTGAAGAGAGAAGTGACAGAAACAGGGAAAGCAGCTTCTCCCCATTCCTTTTAGTACTTTCTGTCAACCTTCAGGTCCAAATGCATACACAAAGCTTGGTTTGGTCACAATTTTCCATCAGATGTCATTAAAAATTTGAACATTCATTGTATGTTCTAAAAGCTTGCTTGGGTTAGCTCACAGCTGTAGTCATTTTCACCATGATTTCCTGGCCATAGGTAATTAGGTTTCAATGTCTTGTTATATTTTTTGAATCTACATTTTTGTTTTAGAAGTTCCTCAGGGACCAATGCATCCAACCATCATCAGCTACTACACCTGATCTTCACTCTTCCATAAGATCAGAAATGGGGATATTCACTAATGTTTGCACAATGTTCAACACCATTTGCAACCTTTCAGAAACCAAAGCAGTCCATGTCTAAATGCAGCAAGCCCTGGACAACATCCAGATTTGGGCTGACAAGTGGCAATTAACGGTCACACCACACAAGGGCCAGTCAATGACCATCTCCAACAAGGGAGAATCGAAGCATCTCTCTTTGGCATTTAGAGCATTTCAATCACTGAATCCCTCACTGTTAACATCCTTGGATTCACTAGTATCCAGAAAGTGGATATAAATGCTGTAGCCATGGGAGCAGATCAGAGACTAGGTATCCCGCAACAAGTAAATCACCTTCTGACTCCCAAAGCCTTCCACCATCTTAAGGTAATAGTGAGGATGGAACACTCTCGACTTGCCTGGATGAGTGCACCTTCAACAACAATCAAGAATCTTGACACCATCCAAGACTGAGCAGCCCATTTGATTGGCACCACCTCCAAAAACATTCACTCCCTCAACCACCAATGTTCGGGACAGCTGTGTGTACCATCTGCATTTCAGATACATTTCAGAATTTCACCAAGAGTTAGATAGCACATTCCAAATTGGTAGCCACTATCATCTAGAAGGTTAAGGGCAAAAGATGCATGGGAACACAATCACCTTCAAGTTCCCTTCCAAGCCACTCACCATCCTGACTTGGAAATAAATTGCCATTCCTTCAGTGTCAATGGGTCAAATTCCTGGAACTACCTCCCTAACGGCATTAGGTGGAGTACCAACACCTAATGGATTGCAAAGAAGGCAGCTCTATCTTTTCACAGGCAATTGTGAAACAAAATGAATGCTGGCCCAGCCAGTGATGCCTGCATTCCATGAGTGAATAGGGGTTTATCATCTCTGGTGGTTGACTCAGACTCTGCATCTTGATGAATTTGAATGTGTCCTGCATAATGATGCAACTTTGCAGTCATTTTAATGTAGCTGTCTGTTCATTTGTTCAAGTGAAATATCCTTTTTCAGCTCAAATGGCCTTTTTGTTTTGAAAAATCTGAAATGTGGATCAGGCAGTGAAATTCAAAACTAATATTTGATGAATGCAACTTCATGAGTAGTTCTGATTTTCTCCCCATGTATAAAAAAGATGTAACGACTCAGTCCATTTTACGTCTCTCCCAATTTTCCGAAGAGATCAGGCTGCCATTTATGTAAATTTACAACCAAGGTTGACAAATAAAGTAAGTGACTGCGGCATCAAACCTCCTAGCAACTGCAGAGGAGTGACATTGGCAGAAAGAATGCAAAAAAAAGCTGCTCAGTTCCTTGAAAAAAGGGGCACACAAACAATATGAAAATAAGAAAATAAGCTCCCAACATCAAATATGGTTGTTTGATTGACTATTTTCTGAATAGCTACTAAGGGTTAAATGTTTCTTTGTGATTGTCTAATTCTGAAATTTTCATATGGAACTCATTTTTTATTGCTTGTTTAAGTGGCCTTATTAAAATTGGAAAGGTAGATTTTATCCACTTTTGTTTACAAATATATTATTTCAGTTTCAAAGAAAACTTAAAATATATTGTTGAAAGATAAAATTTTAAAAATTGCTGAATTTGCAAAGAGCCAAAAGAGCATCATTTTTTTTTCCTGATTGTCTTGGCAGCTACTGCTTTTTTTTAAAAGTCGAATATTGAGCATTTGATTTCTTCCTCCTTTACAATATTATTACTTATTGCCTACTGAGGTAGTGAGAAATTAACAGAAATCAAAGCAAAATCATTCGAATGATTAAGGATGTGACCTTCCTGAAAAAAAATCTGCGGCTGATTCTTTGCACTGTGTTAACTATGTCTGTTGCTGACAAGCCTTGCAGAGGCCTTAGTATAGTTCCTGAAGACTAAGGAATAATTTATCAGGATGTACTTAAATGACGTGAGTTTCAGGTTGAAACAAGAGAGTTTACAATTTTTCAGTTTACAAAGTTGTAGCGGTAGTCATCTTGATATTACACCTGAGGGATTAAGTTACCCATGCATCTTTTGCTCAAAACATATTTATGATGCTACTTGATACAGGCATTAACAGTGCAATACCGATTACAAAATACTGTAACTGTTCTTTACACCATGCAACAGATACCAGACAAGATAATGGAGGCCCACATGAGGTCGAAGTGTTCTCGTTTCATTGCTAATTACTGAATAGAGAAAATCCCAACATTGAATTGTGGACACAATTGATGTTCAGTGCAACAAAGTGTAGTTACCATTTGATACCTTCAGTCTTTGTCACCTTAACCTACATCATGTGTTACAGAGTTTCAAGTTACCATGTGTTGTGTTCATCCAAACCAGCCTGTCGTGTGTAAGATAGACTGTTACCATGACTTAAAGTTATAAACAAGGCATGCCTCTGTAGTTATAAGTCTAACTGTGAGATATGTTAATAAAATACATCATCACAGAAAGTCACATGTCACATCATCTTGATCTCTTTTATTTTCAGTCTTGTGGTAAGATGAAGCAAAAATCAAATGTTTCTTCAATGAAGTTAATCTCTTCCTTACCACAGCAAACTCTGTAAATTTTCTTTAACAGTACAAAGAGACACAAATATTATGTGGTGGGAGTGAGTGAAAGATGCTGTCAATTTTGGCAGTTTGTAGAAGTCTATTATTACTGGAAAGCTTCAAGCAGGTCACAGGTCCCAATTAGGCAGAAGCGTAGCTTAATTTGCACTGAAAATGTATAAGGTATCGCATTGTATCCAGTCTTCCTGTGAATCTGAGCAGTGAGCAGGTCACCATGCTATTATATTTAAAGGACTGCTGTTCAGGCAACACAGTAGTCAAGTATGGGATCAATAAAGAAACATCTAAGGATAAAGGACTAATAAAAGCCCCAAAATCTACTTCAATATGCAAAAAATTATGATTGTTCAGCCAGCAAAATTTAATAAGCAAATTCAGCAACAAGTCATAAGTATTGATACTTTTTTCAATGATCTGTGCAAACTTGCAGAGAACAGTGAATGTAATTTATAAAAGAACTAGTCAGGAAAGAATTGTAAGAGTCTTAGACAAAAGATTTTTGTCCACTTGAAGTTGAGGATGACTTAACATTAATAAAGACAATTCAACTGAGCAAACAAGGAGGAGGTCAGGAATTAAATTTGACCAGTGATTCAGGGTGACAGGAAGAACTATATTTCAAAAGCAGCCAACTCAGTTTATAAACTGAGAGGATATTATACAAAATCAGAGGAGGCACAAAGAATGTGCATCAACCATCCCAACTAACTGTTACAATTGTGTTGAGAATACAAACATAGGCGTGAAATTTGTCCCACCTCAGAGGCTGAATGCTATTTTTGCCAGAAGTGTCACTTTCAAGCTGTGTTACAGCCAGAAGCTTGTAAGCAAGAAGCAAAAAGCCAAAAGGGAAGTTCTTAAAATATGGCAAGTTGTTTTGTTGTGAAGTTGGATAGAGTATATGTGGATAGGAAAGCAGGGTGTTACAATTTGATGTTTGTAAAATGATTACGGGGGTTGGGTGGAGGGAAGAATGCATGATCCTTTAAAAAGATGATGTTTTTTCTAGGTTTGGAGATTTTAAAAAAAGTCTGCAAGAATCAGCAGATACACAGAAAGTTCCTGAAATTGAAACATTTGTATCGTGGAACTGTGTGGTTAGTAACCTAGGCAGTAGTTTGATTACACAACCAGTTTCAATATCTGCCAATTAATTTAATCAAGGCACTTCGAGAACTAAGAAACAATTACATTTAAATCTGGTGGATTTGATAACCTAGGACCGATCCTATTGTAAGCAATTGATAGGTCACCAAGGGTATAAAAGAAGACGGTATTTGAAAATCAGTGTGAGAGTAATTGCCATCTGTTAAAATAACAACCATCATCTCTAAAGAGAGAATCACTGGTTCTCACCGAATTCTCTAAGCTCCACAAAAACCATCATCTGACTAAAGGTACAGTGGCACTCTTAGCTAATATTCCTGACATGAGAATTTGATGGAGAAAGGTGTTTCTGACCGAAGATCAGCAGAGAAGGCACAGAACATTCCACAGGACGTATCCTGGCAGTAATTTTGAGAGATTATATTGTAATTTTAAAAATTATTTTGGTATATGTAGGTGGGACTTGTATTTATTGGAATAGCATACCATTAGAATTATGTCTTATTTGGGAACAGTTGGTAGTTAAGGGGGAATTGTATCATTTGTAAATGGTTCAGTTAATTTCTTCACTGTTAGTTAGATAAATAAATTGTTACTTTTTGATTATAGACTGAGTGAAAGGACTTCATTTCATTTAACTTCCCTTTGACAACAAACTGGGAGCTCATCTGGGATATGGCTAGTTTGTGTACAGGATCTGAACAGATTTGAACAGATTTCGGGGACGATAGGTCCAAACAGATTTAAACAGACTTGGGTATTAACGTCCTAGATCTTTAAATAGAACTTAAGTGAAAAGTGGAAAATCTGTTTAATTTCAGTTACTTGTAGTTGGTTAAATCAAAAGTGGGGGAAATGGCTCTTAACATTGCTGAAGAGATTCTAGGGTTTGAAGATGCTTCCCAAATTTGCCGAGAAGGTTTAGAAAGACAAAGGAAGGATATACTTTTAGGTCAGCAAACAGGCTAGGGATAAGAAGAATGCTGAAATTGTAACCAAGTTGCTTAAGCATTTAGGTATATCAGAGAAACAGGCAAGTGCAGCGGAATTAGAAAAATTAAATTAAAACATTGTATAATTTGAGTTAGAAGATAAAGAAAAGGAAAGCCATAGCAGAAAAGAAAGAAAGGGAGTTGAAACGATTTGAATTATGATTACAAGCAGAGGAAAGACAAAAAAAAAGGAGAGAGAAGAAAGGGAGAAAGAGATAGAGTTTCAACTTTGGGAGTTGCAAGTTAGACAGGAAAGTCAATTTAAAAGGATGGAGATGAAGGTAGAAGATAGGCTTAGTGAGGAGGAGAGTGACAGTGAGCAAACTCATTGTAGCCAAACACGAGGTAGGGATATATACCAATATGTCAAAATATTACCAAAATTCAAAGAAAAAGATTTAGAAGCCTTTTTCATTTCGTTTGAGAAATTGGCTAACCAGAAGAATTGGCCAGAAAGTATGTGGGTAATGTTAATTCAGACAGGGTAGGCAGGGCTTGTGAGCTGTTTGCAGCGCTGTCAGAGGGAGTGTAGAAAGTCTAGGAAGATGTAAAACAGGCTGTTTTGAGTACCTACAAATTGATACTAAAAGCATATAGACAATATTCAGAAATATAAGGAATGAACCAGCTCAGACTTATGTCGAGTTTGAAAGAATTAAACATAGCAACCTTGATAGATGGGTGAGAGCATTAAAGATAGAAAAGACATATGAGGACCTTAGAGAGATTACTCTGCTGGAGGAGTTCAAAAACTCACTCAGAAATGATAAGGACTCATGTTGAGGAACAGAAAGTTAAAACAGTGAGAAGACCTGCAGAGATATAAATGAATTTGCATTAGTGCATAAATCGAAATCTAGCTTCCAACAACAATTTCATTCCATGAGGGATAGAAATTCAGAAATAGGGAGATCCTTCAATGAAAAACAAAAAGTAGATCACACTGTAAATAGTTTACCACATGTGAAAAAAGAAACTCAAGAAGGTGAAAAAGAGGTGAAAGGTCTCAAGTGTTTCCACTGTAATAGAGGAGGCACACAAAGTTACAGTGCTGGTGGCTTAAGAAGGGCACTGGGAAAAAAGATGTGGTAAGAGAGGCTAAACCAGTGGGATTAGTTGAGATAATGAAAGAAATCCCAAAAGAAGTTGAGGAGCTGCAGGAGACTTCACACTCTAGCTGGATAGTAAGATAGTGCCCAATCTCTTCAAAGACTTCATCTCTGTGGGAAAGGTTTACTCAGGAAGAATGGGGGACAAGGTAAAGAAGTTAAAATGATGAGAGGTAGGGGAGTTAGTCAGTCTCCAATAGTAAGAGATGAGAGTATTTGCACTCCATCTGAATTGTTACCCGAAAGAGTGATAATCTGTGGAACAAATGGACAGAGATTTAGTGTTTCCCTGTGTCAGATAGGGCTGGAAAGCCCAATCAAGATTGGCGAAGTGACAGTGGGAGTGATTGAAAGAGTGTTGATTTCAGGAATACAGTTTGTTCTTGGAAACGGCCAAGCCGGATCAAAGGTGGGAGTGATGCCCGTTGTAACGGAGAAGCTGAAAGAAAACCCTGAAAGAAAAATACCCTGGAATTTTTCCAGACTGTGTGGTGACAAGATCCTACAGTCATAAGTTGAAGCAAGAAGAGCAAACAAAGCAGAAAGACAAAGGAGTGGAGGTCCAGTTAGTTGACACCCTGTTTGATGAAATGGTAAAGATAAAACCCAAGCAGGTAAAGGATCAGGCAGAGGTGTTTAATTCTGAAAGACTGATGGATTTACAGCAAAAAGATGAGGTAATAAAAGATTTATATTAAAGAGCCTACTCGGAAAAGGAATCGGAATGTATTCTAGAATGTTATTACCTTAAGGATAATATCTTAAGACAGAAATGGAGACTTTGGCAGGTTAGTGTAGATCAGAAATGTGCAGAAGTTCACCAGATTGTGTTGGCGGTAGCTGCAGATAAGGAGAGCCACAGGCAGTAATAAAACCAGTGCCTTTGATGCCAATTCCGACATTTGAAGAACCTTTCACGTGGGTTATGTTTGTGTAGGTCCCTTCCCTAAAACCAAAAGTGGGTACCAATATTTGCTAACCATAATGGATGTGTCTACCAGATTTCTGGATGCAATTCCATTACAGAAATGTCAAGGCAAAAAAGGATGTGGAGGAGTTGCTTGCTTTCTTTACATGTTATGGGCTACCCAGGGAGATTCAGTCAGATCAAGGATCCAATTTTACTGCCAAACTATTTAAGGTGGTCATGGATAATTTAGGCATGAAACTGTTTAAATCAACTGCGTACCATCTTGAATCCCAGGGAGGATTGGAAAGGTGCCGTCAGACCCTAAAGACCATGCTGAGGGATTATTGCCAGGATTACTCGAATGATTGGGATAAAGGTATCCCATTAATATTGTTTGCTATTGCAGATGCTCCAAATGAACCAGAGATAACAAGGTGTAGAGCTGGATGAACACAGCAGGCCAAGCAGCATCAGAGGAGCAGGAAAGCTGACGTTTCGGGTCTGGACCCTTCTTCAGACCTTTTTGTTTTCTGCTCCTCTGATGCTGCTTGGCCTGCTGTGTTCATCCAGCTCTGGACCTTGTTGTCTCAGATTCTCCAGCATCAGCAGTTTCTACTATCTCCAAATGAATCAACCCAGTTTACTTCATTTGAATTGATATTCAGATGAAGTAAGAGGGCCTTTAAAATTAAGAAAAAGTTAATAGGTCCGAAGTCAGAGATCTTACCGTTGGATTATATCTGAGATGAAAGAAAGATTAAACAGTGTAGGTGAATTAGCTAGACAACATTTGAAGATGGCACAGAACATAAAGAAGTAAGAAGCCAATAAGAAATCTAAAATTCGTACATTGGTATTGGTGTTGTTGTCAGTGGTAGGAGATCCCTTCAAAGCAAGGTTTAGTGGTCCCTATCAATTTGAAAAGATGTTAATACAGGTGAATTATCTGGTAAAAATGCCAAATCAGGATAAAAAATTTCATTGGGGAAGGCCATGTGAACATGCCGAAACGTTACTATGACAGAAAAGGGAACCGGAGAAGCAGGTTTTAGTTGCTGCCACTCAGCATGAGGAATCAAATCCAAATGATTTGGATTTTGATGTGCCTCAGAATAAATTAAATAATGAGGAAGTCCTTAAAGAATGAGATAGCTTACCCCCTATCTCTCTTAGGAACAGGCAACTTTATTGAAAGGTTTGTTGCGGCACTATAAGGACAAATGTAGAAATTGAATGGGAGGACTAGTGCTATAGTATGTGATGGAGATGTAGGGCATGCTGTTCCAGTAAAACAACACCCCAACAGGCTTAATCCTCTCAAAGCAGCACAGGTACAGAAGGAAGTGGAGGCAATGCTCCAAGAAAACATTATTGAGCTGAGTCAAAACAAGTGGAGTTTGATGATCATGTTGGTTCCCAAAGCTGATGGTACTCAACAATTCTGTGTAGATTATCAGAAAGTCAATGCTGTGACTAAATTTGACTCATACCTAATTGCAAGGCTGGAAGACTGTGGAAAAAATTGGACAAACAACTTACATCACAAATCTGGACTGGTGTTGGGATTACTGGCAAGTACCTTTGCCAGAAGGTGTGAAAGAAGTTTCTGCTTTTATAACCCCAAATGGGCTATCTCAATTTAAAGTAATGCCCTTTGGAATGAAGAAAGCACTAGCCACATCTCAAACACTTATGAACAGAGTTGTGGCAGGATTGACTAGTTGTGCTGTTTGTATAGATGACTTAGTGATATCTAGCCATTTGTGGACAGATCAAATGGCATATTTGACAGAGCTCTTTGTGAAGCTGCAGAAGATAAAGCTGGTAATAAATTTAGCAAAAACAGAATTTGTGAAGGCGGCAGTGATGTTTAAGACACAACATCAGACACACGGATGACACCAAGGAAGGTGAAGATGAAGGCCATTGAGGAATTTCCAAGACCATTCTTGAAGAAAGAGGTGCTATGATTTTTGGGACTGAGCAGATTCTCCAGGAAGTTTGTATCAAACTTTAGTAGGTGGCACTGCTGATGGATTTGTCAAAGAAGAACATGAAATTTCGGTGGACAGAACAATGCCAGGAGGCATTTGAGAATTTAAAAGCAGTGTTAACCACTGCACCAGTTTTAACCTTGCCAAATTTCTTGAAACCTTTTAAGTCACCTTCGCCAGAAACATTGTAGGGGTTAGAGCTATTTTGTTACAGGAGGATGAGAAATGCCAATTGGTCATTTTTCAAAGAAACTCAATATCCACCAGAGAAAATATTCAAACATTGAAAAGAAGTTATTGAGTTTAGTACTAGACTGACAACATTTTAATGTTTACGTTGTAAAGAATGTATGAGACGATTGTGTACACTGATCAAACCCATTGACATTTTTGGAAAGATGTAAACATAAGAATGTGTGGTCCCTTTAAAAGATGATGTGTTTTTTCTAGGCTTGGAGATTTAAGAAAAAAAGTCGGCAAGAAGCAGCAGGAGCACAAGAGATCCTGAAATTGAAACATTTGTATCAGGGGCCTCTGTGGTTAGCAACCCAGACAGTAATTTGATTAGGCAAACAGTTTGAACATTAGCCAATTAATTTAAGCAAGGCACTTAGAGATTATAAACCAATTAAATTTAAATCTGATGATTTTGACAAACTAGGACCAGTTCTATTGTAAGAAGTTGATAGTATAAAGTATAAAAGAAGAGGGTATTTGAAAATCAGGTTGAGAACAACTGTCAACTGCTAAAGTTAACAACCATCATCTCTAAAGAGAAAATCACTGGCTCTCACAGAATTCTCTAAGCTCTCAGAAAACTATCATCTGACTAAAGGTACAGTGGCACTGTTAGCTAATATTTCTGACACACAAATTCAACAGAGAAAGGTGTTCCTGACTGAAGATCAGCAGAGAAGGCATAGAACATTCTAGAAGAGATATCCTGATTGTAATTTTGAGAGACTTTTTTTTATTATTTTGGTTTATATAGGTGGGATTCATATTTATTGGAACAGTATACCATTAGAATTTTGTTTTACTTGTGAATAGTTAGTAGTTAAGGGGAATTGTTCAGTTTGTTAATGGTTCAGTTAATTTATTCACTGTTAGAGTTAGTTAAATAGATTGTTACTTGTTGACTACAGATTGAGTTGAAAGGAGTTCATTTCATTTAACCTCCCCTTCATAACACTTTGAAATGGAAGATATCAATGATGTGGAGATGCCTTCCCATGGCAAGATCAAGGAAGCAAGTGAAAGCTACTGGAGTGTGGACATCCTAATCCAAGGAAACAAGATATCCTTTAAGTTTTATATTGCTGCAGTAGTTTAAGCTCTTTCTCATCCTGAACTATAGCTGGAGAAATTTCTCTTCAGCAATTATGCATGAGTCAAGAGGCATAATAATTAAGCTCATGGAAAACTGAATGCATCCCATCAATATTTTGACAGAAAAAAAATCACTAACGTTACTAAATCATTATGTAAAATCACTAAATCATTAACATATAGAGAGAAAAATCACTACATTTGCTAAATCAGAGTTATTTACTTGTTGTGCAGAAAACTCTATATCAGCTTACGTCTATTTACAGAGTAGATGAATTGGAAACCTGAGATTAGCGTGAAAACTTCAGAGCTGAATTTCTACAATTGTTCAGAAGATTGGGAAAGCCGAATGTAGCATACATCACTCTACATCCTGAAGAAAAGCCCTGATGAAGAGTTATCTGGACTTAATATTAGCTTGCTGTCTCTCCATGGATGCTGTCTGACCCATTGTGATCTCCAGCATTTGTTGTTTTCTGTGTGTCTATTAGCAACCAAAAAAATTCCTTATCCCCTCCAATGAACGTTAAGAAGAAAAGCAACTCTAACTCTAGGATGAAGTAAGGGGTTATTTTACGTGTGACATGGTGATCAAGTTGGTGCTCAGGATGGTCTGAGGACCAAACTCAATACATCTATCAGAATTTATGTAGTTCTTATCCAACCAAACAAAACAGTTGGACACGAAGCTCTTCCAATGTGATCTGTAGATGAGAGCTTAGCAAAATTCATTAAGCTAGATTTAATTTTTACTCCACAATGAAGAGTCTGAGTTGCTCACAATCTTTATAACACCACTTGGGAGGTTTTGTTCCAACAGATAACCCTTCAGCACCAGAAATCTCCCAAAAGACAATGTCAAGGATCCTAGGAGAACTGCATGGAACTAGCTGTCACATGGATGATGTCCTGAACCGTGAATTCACTCAGAAGCAAGGCTTACATTCAAAACCAGGCTGAAAAATCAATTTAAAACTATATTATTTTATGCCAAACTGGTTCTGAATCCCTTTTTTTGTCAATAATCACGTGCTAATAATTGTGGTTCCACCGAATACTCTTATTGCGTTTCAACTTTCACCCAATTTAATTCAACGTTCACTCAAAAGTTGTAACTAATGAAGAAAATTTAAGCTTCCATTCACACTGAAATTAGTTGTAATTTGTGCTGAAATTGTACTTGGGAAGCTATCTTTGCATATCGGTTGAATAAGTGTGCAACATAAATATATATTGGTCTAAGTTTCCTGATTTTGATTAAAGGGCAAGTTGGCAGATGTGTTAATGGTGAGGAAATAGAATGGTAAATAGTAAGATGCTAGATTGGCAAGTGGGTGGGTGAAAAAGTAGATTGGCAGGTAGGTGAGGAGGTAATGTAGCAGGTGGGAGTGCGGGGTGGCAGGTGCGTGAGGGCCTAAGATAGCACGTGAGGCATGGGAGTTAGGTGGTTGAAGAGGTAAGATTGCAGACTGGTGAGAATGTAAGGTGGCTTCTGAGTGAAAAGACATGATGGAAGGAGGGAGGGTATGTGCTAGGAGGGACCAATGCAAGTCGATGAAGGGTTTGTGTGCCACATGGATAAAGTGGTAGGATGGAACATTGGTGGGTGAGGGTAAGGGTGGTAAGTAGGATTGTGAGGAACTAGGCTGGCAGTGCATGGAAGAGGGGGAAGTGTGGCAGGTGGGTGAATGAGCTGGCAGGTTGGGCCAGTGGTGCTGTCAGGGTTCAGGAGAGACAGAAGGTTAAAGGGTGGTGGGTGGATGTTAGGCAGGATGGTAGGTTAGAGGTTTACTTGGGTGGTTGATATTTAGATTGGGAGGGAGTCATTGGATACAGTGTTGGATATTATGGAGGGTCAATTTTATGGGTGATGGCCTAGTGGTATTATTGTTGGGCTGTTAATCCAGACACCCAGGCAATGTTCTGGGGACCTGGGTTCAAATCCTACCACAACACTTGGTGGAATTAAGAGTCAAATGATGACCATAAATCCAAAGTTGATTGTCGGAAAAACCCATCTGGTGCACTAATATCCTTTAGGGAAATAAAGTCCCATCCTTACCTGATCTGGCCTGCCTGTGATTCTGGACCCACAGCAATGTGGTGACTCTTAACTACCCGATGGGCAATAAATGCTGGCCTAGCCAATGATGCCCTCATCCCTTGAATTAATAAAAACATTGTTTTAATCTGTTTAACATTTCCTTGGTGGCTGCCTGGGCAAGTGCATAGGAGTCCTTTAAAGTCTATCACTCTAAGTTGGAATTGGAAGGTTCTTCTGGAGGTTTGTGGAAGCAGAGTACTTATCCATCAGAAATTTAAACCTCCGGAGCAATTTCTATATAGTCTGTGTGTCAGGACTTCTGAGGGGTCCAAATAATCATCTCCAGGGGTATGTCTGACCTCAAATCATTGGAGATGAGTTAATCTGGGCTTTGATTATGTAATAGTTTATGATACTACATGAAAACATTTCTAAATTTGTTGAAAATACATTAGGAGTTAGTATTTATTCAGCTATGATAAATTCTGTTAACCAAGTTTGCATGAATAAGTAAGAAATAGTTTTAAAATATAGTTACTCGTGAGAATCATAGAATCCCTACAGTGTGGAACGAGGCTATTTGGCCCATTAAGTCCACGCCAACCCACCAAAGAGCATCCGACCTAAACCCATCCCCACCTTATTCCTGTAACCTTGCACTGCCCATGGCTAATTGACCTAGCCTGTACATGCCTGGACACCATGGGCAATTTATCATAGCCAATCCACCTAACCTGTACATCTTTGGACTGTGGGAGGAAATCCACATTGACACAGGGAGAATGTGCAAACTCCACACACACACACTTGCCTGAGGGTGGAATCAAACCTAGGTCCCTAGCACTGTGAGGTAGCAGTGCTAACCACTGAACCACTGTGACACCCTAGAGAGGGCTGGAGTTAAAACTGGCTTAATGGGAGTACTTTTGGCATAGTTGATCATGTCCCATAAATAATTGTGTTGTTTATTTTGGAGATATCATGATAGGCCTTGCCGGATATCTCATCTGATTCTGCAACAAATCGTGCTACAGTTCACCTAGCTAAGATCCCTATAAGATTCTTTGCAGGTTGCCAGTGACAATGTGCACAAATATTATGCCCTCACTCATAAGGGTCATGACAGTACTGAAAAGTCAGAGTACCGGATTCTCCTTCCTACAACCCTTCAGATGATCACTGGGCTCTGTCAACGCTGAGAAAGCAGCAACAGGTCTAATTCAATTCATATCTCTGTACCCTTCCTAGAAGCATAGAGAAGAGGCCATTCAGTCCTTTGATGATACTCTGCAATTCAATTTGACCACGGATAATCATCCAACTCAGTACCATGTTCCCACTTTCTCCCCATAACCTTTGATCCCTTTAGCCCTAAGAGCAATTGCTACAAGACATCCTACCCCTGTACTCGAATCCTTGTGCTATGAAGGCCAACATATCATTTGCCTTTTTCACTGCCTGCTGCACCTGCGTGCTTACTTTCAGCAACTGGTGCACAAGGATACCCTGGTCTTGTTGCACCTCCCCTTTTGCAATCTTCCACCATTCAGATAATAATTGCCTGCCTGATTTGCTATCAAAGTGGATAATCTCACATTTATCCACATTATGCTTCATTTGCCATGTATTTGCCCATTCACTCAACTTGTCCAAATCACATTGCAGCATCTCTGCATCCTCCTCATGGTTCACCTTCCTACCCAGCTTTATGTTGTCTGTAAACTTGCATCTAAATCATTGATATATATAGTGAGAAGCTGGGGTCTAAGCACTGATCCCTGTGCTACTCCACTAATCACTGGCTGCCACTTAGAAAAATGTTAATTTGTCCACTTTCATTTACACATGGATTTGGCAGCATGAGTAAACCATTTGGTCTGTTGGGCTTGCCACACTAGTGGAGTAGCATTAGTTCTCCATCCATGTCAATGCACGACCCCAATCCCATGCACTTTAATTTTATACACTTTCATATCGGATCTTATCAAAAGCCTTCTGGCAGTTCAAGTAAACCACATCCAAAAACTTTCCCTTATCAACTCTACTAATTACATCATTGAAAAACTCCAATAGATTTGTCAAGCATGATTTCCCTTTCATAAAGCTATGCTGATTCAGTCTGATCTTATTACTGTTTTCTAAGTGCTCTGCTAATAATTTTTTTGTGATGGACTCTAGCATTTCCCTACTATTGTTGTCAGGTTAAACAGTCTCTAGTTTCCTGTTTTCTCTCTACCCTTCTTAAATAGTGTGATTACTTTTGCTCCAATCTCTCCAATCTGTAGAAACTAGTCCAGAATCTATAGAATCTTGAAAGCTGACCACCAATGTATTCATTATTTCAAAAGTTACTTTCTTACATAGTCTGGAATTTACATTATCAGGCCCTGGCAATTTAGTAGACTTTAATCCCATCAATTTCCCTAACAGCAATTCTCTACTCACATTAATTTCCTTCAGTTCCTCCCACTCACAAGGCCACGTTTTCCCCAACATTTTTCTGATGTTATTTGTGTCTTCCTTTGTAAAGACAGAACAAAAATAGGTAGTTAATTGAACCGCCACCTCCTCATTCCCCATTATAACTTCAACTGTTACTGATTGTAAGGGGCCTTTAAACAGATGTCTGTTAGTTTTCTATGTGCAAATTTAAGCTATTCAGATAAATTGTGGGGTCTAGTTAGCTCAGTTATCCAGATGATTAAAGTGTGGTTCAGAATGACACCAACAGTATGAGTCCTGATTCCTGTTCTAACTGAGGTAGAACTTGGGATCTGCTTCTTTGTTCTAGCCCAGAAAGCAGAAAGCAAAGGCAAGCCTAACACTGACAAAATGCAGCTAAGGAAACAAGTTTAGGATGAAGCACCAGCAAACAATGAGTCAACACCAGCCTTTGAGCAGAGAACACATGAATGAATGAATACTTTGTATTTATTTCTCAGAAGTGTGCAGAACTTGACACCATGCAAATAAATAGAGACATCAAAGGACACTAGGATAATGAAACAGGAAAACAGTCTAATAATATTAACAATACTTCTGGAAGTTTTACAGATTCAGATACCTTAATTTTTGTTTCTGTTGTTCAAAATTAGAGTTGTTAGCACATTGGATTAAGTCTGACACGTACAACAATATTTATCAAAACATTGTCAAGAAACATGTTACTGCAGTTGCTCAGTGTGAGGGAGATTAATACTTTATTAACACTAGAGGGGGAGTACTTTTCCTGCTTGCTCTATTGAACTCATGGAAGTTAATTAGTTAAATACATTTGCAGACCCAAATATCACTACCATTAGAGTTATCACTGCCACCTCAGCTGCTCACACCATCACTTCCTCTCACATTTAACCAAGAGAATCACCATAAACTTGCATACTGATGCAGCAACATAAATTATATGTAACACACTGGAGATTTGTCTTGTTAAATTTTGCACGAGTATCTGGGCTAAGAATTGATCTGCCCATTCATAACCTGCCAACACCCATTGCACTCCAGTTTTGTTCTACCCACTCATTTGATGTATAAGTTGGTCTGGCTGCATGAGTACTCAGCAGGGGACAAAACAGCATTCACCATAATCAACAAATACCTTCAGATGAAGATTTCATAAATGACTCATAGTAGAACATCAGGATCAAGACCAGCAAGCTGGACCACATGAGGGCAAGCTGAGACTGCCAGGGAGTGGCTGGCATCCTTGATAATGAAGCACTTCTAACAATTTGCAGATCTATTTCCATGAAACATCATCTTCCACCTATAATCCCTGGTCAGACAGACATTTACAAATAAATCCAAATGCAAGCATCAACCTATTTCTCATTGAAGGAGTCTCTGAGCTCATTGGAAGCTGCTGTTACTCATCACAATCAGCTAGCCATTAGAACTCCAAAGATGACACAATTGCAATAGGTGACAAGCATTTAATAAAGTAGATCAGAAACATGTCAATCAGCCTCATATCTCAAACTAGTAAACACGTTGTCCACTGTGTGTCTACTGGAATTTCTTTATTTGTTTACTGCATGCTATGTCATGCGGGAGAACAGGTTACTGACTATGATGCCTCATAGGCCTGATGATCTTGGTAATCTCTGGTCACTTGAGACCTAGAGTCCCTGGTATGGTGAGTAGGTCCTGCCTGGTGGAAGGTGTCTCCTCTGGCAGGATGAGCCTGAGGTCCTGGCAGAGGCACAAAGGGGATGCTATCTCCATTAGGAGCAGCTTGAGAGGAGTCCCCAGATGCAGGCTACTGTTGCTCATCTGCCATGATAAGGTATCCAATTGTATCTCCTGTTTGTCTGAGATGGTTGAGGATGGTGGAGACTCCAGGTGCTTTGTTCCCTTTCATGTTTGCACTGCCTGACTGAGCTCAATGATAATACTATAACTTGACTGTCTTCAAATACACTCAACCTGGCTTGAATGCGCTGCTGATTCTTCTTCTCCATGAATGTCTCAATCCCTCAATGAAGGAGGTCATGTGTGTAGACATGTAGCACCTCGATGGATGACTCCACTTTCTTTTTGAGTGCATGCACGTACTTTGCATCTTTCCGTTTATGCTTCTCTCATTGGATATCTAACATCTACCGCCTCACGAACAGCTCCAGATGCTCATCATCTGCTCTAATGTGACTTGGCCCTCAATGTCCTCTTGCTCATCATTATAGTCAATGAAGAAAAAAACATTGCTCCATCTCAACAATTTTGTGAATTTTTCTAACCCCTTTATTGCTGCTGATATCTTTTCCCCTGATTTTTGTGTGCCTCTTCCAAGAGATTGCAAAGAAATGGATTGTGGTTGAATTGTATGGCAGTGGTGGCCAGGCCATCACACACTGAGGCAGACTTGTGTGGACCAAGTGGTCTTTTTCAGTTGAGAAATTTCATACGTACAGATGTCGAATTGTTACCTACCTTCCCTTAATGATTGTCTGCTATGTTACTTCTCCCTCACCTAACCTTCCACCCTCCCTTCCCTAGTTGCTATCCTGGTGCTGTAGGTTGCAGAATTCTCAAATTTTTATCGACGTTTTGGATTGTCATAGTAGGTAGAAAGTCATTGTGTTGAGTAGTTGTACTCCCAATAGGCCCAAAATTCTTCAGCTGCTTTATCAATGAAGTTCACTCCATCATAAGGTCAGACATGGGGTGTGTTCTCTGGTGATTGCACAATGTTCAGTACTATTGCCACTCAGATACTGAAGAACTCATGTGCAAATGCAGAGAAACCTGGACAACATCCAGACTTTGCCTAGTGACCACTAGGCCAACATTAAATGGCATTACCATTTTGAATTCCCCACTGTCAACATCTTGAGAATTGCCATTGACCAGAAGCTTAACTGGATAAGCTATATAAAAACCATGATTACAAGGGAAAATCAGAAGCTGAGCATTGTGTGACAAAATAAGTCAGTATGAAATTGGAGATGTAGTGGACAGCGAAGAATGTTACATCTGAGTCCTCCTCCTCCTCCTTCTCCTGCTCTTCTGGTGCTGCTTGGCCTGCTGTGTTCATCCAGCTCTACACCTTGTTATCTCAGATTCTCCAGCATCTGCAGTTCCTACTACCTCTGAGTACAACAGGACATTGATCAGATGGGCCAATGGGCCAAGGAGTGGCAGATGGAGTTTATTTTTGATAAATGTGATGTACTGCATTTTGGAAAGGCAAGTCAGGGCAGGACTTAAACATTTAATGGTAAGGTCCTGGAGTGTTGCTGAACAAAGAGACCTTGGAGGGCTGGTTCATTTTTCCTTAAAAGTAAAGTCGCATGTCAACAGAATAGTGAAGAAGGCATATGGTATGCTTGCCTTTATTGGTCAGTGCATTGAGTGTAGGAGTTGGGAGGTCATGTTGTGGCTGTACATGACACTAGTCAAGCCACTTTTGGAATACTGCATGCAATTCTGGTCCCCTGCAAAGGAAGGATGTTGTGAAACTCGAAAGGGTTTGAAAAGATTTACAAGGATGTTGCCAGGGTTGGAGGGTTTGAGCTATAGGGGGAGGCTGAATAGGCTGGGACTATTTTACTTAGAGCATCGGAGGCTGAGGGGTGATCTTATAGTGATTTATAAAATCATGAGGGGAATGGATAGGGTGAATAGCCAATGCCTTTTCTCCAGAGTAGGGGAATCCAAAACTAGAGAGCATAGGTTTAAGGTGAAAGAGAAAATCTGTAAAGGGACCCGAGGGGCAACTTTTTCATATAGAGGGTGGTGCACATATGGAATGAACTGCCAGAGGACAAGGTGGAGGCCAGTACAATTACAACATTTAAAAGGCATCTGGATGGTATATGAATAGAAAGGATTTAGATGAATATGGCCCAAATGCTTGCAAATGGGACTAGATTAATTTAGGATGCCTGGTCAGCATGGATGAGTTGGATCGATGGGTCTGTTTCCATGCTGTACAGCTCTATGACTCTATGTCCTGAACTCCCTAAAGTCTGTCCACCATCTGCAAATACTCAGGATTTGGATAGAATACTCTCCACTTGCTTAGATAACAGCAGTTCCAAGACCATTCAAGGAATGTTACACCATCCAGGACAAACCAGCCAACTGACTGGCATCCCATCCACCAATTCAACATCCATTCCTCCAACCACCAATGCATTATAGCAGCAGTATTTGCAGAATATAAGATGCAATGTAACAGTTCACTCAGCCTACTTTGACAGCATGTCTACCACGTAGAAAGGCAAGGGCAGCAGATGCACGGAACACCAAGCTCCTGTCCAAGCCAGATACCAACCGGACTTGAAAATATATCACTCTTTGTTCAGTATTAAAATCCTGGAACTCCCTTCCCAGCAGTACTGTAGGGCATACTGCTTCTCCTGCTGCCAAAGCAGCATCTCTTCTGAATGTGAAGAAAGCTTTCCAACTTCAGGGATGCCCTATCCAGACCCTTGCTAATCATGGAGATTGTGTGCAAATTTCAAGGTTAAGTGCATTCAATTTTTGATTAACGATGGAGAGCTGCCTCCCAGATGACAGCTCTGGCGAGATAAATTTCTGCTGCAAATAATTGCTACTAAGGGAGACATCAACATGTAGTAAGATGAATTAGCTTACTGCTTAAACATGGTGCAGAGTGAAAATTACTTGTACTTCCCTCAATTTCAATATGTGAATTGAATTAGCTTTATTGTCACGTTACTCAAATGAATACAGTGAAAATTTTACAAGTCGCCAGTTATGGTGCCATCTTAGGTACGCGTTATCTAGGTACAGATTCTTCAGTACAAGTTCTTAGGGAGAAAAATTAGAAAAATAAAGAAATGAAAAGGTCAGCATTGCAGATCGTAAGAATAAATTAGAAAAATAGAGAAATAAAAAAAATTCACACAAATGCTCCTTCCTACCCAGCCCACTGGCACCTAGCCTTTAGTCGCACCAAGCCTTGACTCCAGACTACACTGGACTTCACCTCAAGACTCTCAAGGCTGGGAGACCACTCTGGAATTGCCTTGAGGCCGAAAGTTCACACTGAAGCCACACTGTGTTGAAGGACCACCACATACCACCAAAAGACCCCCATGCTGGGTCGCTGAGACACTGCTATGCCAGGATGGGAGATCACCACACTGGGACGGGAGATTGCCATGCTGGTCCAAGAGAACAATGAGCCAGGCTGAGAGGATGCCATGTCAGGCTGGGATACTGCCGCACAAGGCCAGAAGACCTCCATGCCAGCCCAAGAGGACATCTCACCATATCTGCGCCGAGGCTGGGAGTTCAAGGCTGAGAAGTGAGAAGAGGAGAAGCATCCAAAGAGGGAAAAGAAGTAAAGGAAATGGACAGAGTGGATGAGCTCCAGCTGAAGTGTCCTACTTCATTGCCATCTTGGACCAATGTGTATAAAGTTCTGATTACTCAGGTGTACTGGAAAGGAAAAGAAAGTGAGCAATCTGTTGCCTTACATATCCCCTTTCTCCTTTGTTGCATTTGTCAGGAACATAATTATAGATTGGTCCTAGTAAAATTCTGAGGTTTAATTTTCCTGCTTGTTTCTTTAGCCCCTGTCAGGTCCTGTAAATGAAACACTGCTTTATAAGTGCCACAGCATCTCATATGGGCCGATTATGACATATGCCTGACAGCTACCTCAGCCTTTCAATATGTTCAGTGCCTACCTGCTGCTCCCCAACCTGCTGCTGCAACCTTCGTATACTTGTAATTTTTTGAATGGGCTGCCATACAAGTTTCTTCCCAGAATGCAGGCTCCCTATAACAACTTGAGACTTCAATTGACAAAAAAATACCTGAGCTATTGTTCTATACTGCAGTCAGTTCTGCAGGTGATTTGCAGGTAGAAGCCTCATTTCTAATGCACAATATGAATGTGAATTGTCCCACGGATTTTAACCACTTGATACCATTAGATGCAAGTGTAAGGAACTGAAAGAAAGAAATTTAACTATACAGATAAAACACAGAGAGTTGTACACAATATTCCTTTGTGGTGCAAATCACCAGTCAGTTTCCCATTCCTAAATAAATCTGTGCCATTTGAAGTTGCCATTTGGACAAACTGAAAATCTACAAAATATATATCATAAATGCAATTGCAAAATTGGCAAATATATTGTTGGTTGCAACGTTGACTCTTATACTGGCTTGGAGGAAGGAGAATCTGATAAGTCAGGAAAAAAAAATCAGAAATTTCTGGAATAACTCCGCAGATCTGGCAGCATCTGTGGAGTCAAAGTTAATGCTTTGTGTCCAGTGCCTGTTCTTATTCTGTTCTTCACTTCTGAAGAAGGCTCCTTTGACCCAAAACATTAACTCTGCTTTCTCTCCACAGATGTTGCCAGATCTGCTGAGTTTTTCCAGCTATTTATGATTTTGTTTCTGATTTACAACATCTATTGTCCTTTGGTTTTCTGAGAAGGCAGGCTTGGATAGGATTTTTCACCTTCATTGAAGAGCTCAGTTGGACAATGATCAAAGAAAAATAACATGAAATCATAAGAAATCAAAAAGCAACAAACATGATATATTTAGTGGGAGATAGTAGGAACTGCAGAT
>NC_063333.1:104988785-105099243 GCF_021869965.1 Rhincodon typus | reverse complement strand
CTGCTCCTCTGATGCTGCTTGGCCTGCTGTGTTCATCCAGCTCTACACCTTGTTATCTCAGATTCTCCAGCATCTGCAGTTCCTGCTATCTCTATCATGGATCCTGGTGGCTTTGGAGTTTTGGTTGGACAATGTCCTGGAATTTGTGGCTCGAGGGCCCAGGCAAGCTGAGTGTGTCTTGCCTACAGGAAGGTTCACTATCCTCAGCTTGACCTCCCACAGGATTGAGGATGACAAGCAGTATGCAGATGGAAGGCCCTGCCATCTCTGGAGTGTTAGGAGAGGAGACTTCTCCTGGGCCTGTCTGCGATTGCTCCTCCAGTGGATGCATACTGGCACCATCCTGTGTTGGGTCAGGAAGGGGCATCTTGAGTGAAATCAAAATCACTTGTCAACCTTTTGCCTTCCCTTTGGTGTCGAGCACCGATGGCTAGAGTGCAGACATTGTTGGTGCTGGACCAGGCTGTCCATGGCAGTTGCCAACCTGTCCATGGAGGTAGCCAGGCACTTTCATGCCTGAGACTGTAGGCTGCACCAAGGTGTCAGTATCTGAGCTGGGAGAGTGGAATGATCTTTGGCGTCTTCCTCACAGGTGAAAATGTGGTTAGCTTGAGGACAATCCTCTCGATCATGCCACTGGTACCTGCAGGAGACAAAAGAGAGAATGTATGGGCAAAACTGGAGGAGACATTCAGGCAAGTTAAGAGAACATTCACAATGCCAGAAAGGGGAGCAACGTAGCAATGTACAATAATTCTTACTTGGTTGCCTGGATATTGTGGTTTCGGCAGCACCACAGGAATACTCATGGCACTCACTGACCAGGACCAGGATCCCCTCTTCATAGGAAGT
Source organism: Rhincodon typus (assembly GCF_021869965.1). Classification (NCBI taxonomy): domain Eukaryota; kingdom Metazoa; phylum Chordata; class Chondrichthyes; order Orectolobiformes; family Rhincodontidae; genus Rhincodon; species Rhincodon typus. Next base: position 105,098,391 of record NC_063333.1, on the reverse strand, counting down.
GAGGAACTGTATGTTGAACACACCACCTGTCTTTGCTCTCTTCATCTTATGGAAGGCCACTTCCTCCTGGAATGAAACAAAGGGAAGGATTGAGTAAGCTGAAAGTAGTTGGCACAGTCATTAATGCTGGTGCAGGTGGGGGTGAGTGAGTGAGCGTTAGTAGAATTGGGAGATTGGTTGAGTGCGAACAAGTTAGGGAGAGTATTTCATGCAGTATTGAGAGTTGTATACCATGACCATTGCCAGGAGATGTGTGTAGTAGAAGAGATACAGTGAATGTGAGGGAGCAGAGAGAAGGTGGTGGCACTTAACTTCTGCTTCTAGTGAGAAGGAAAATATGAGTTAGGTGCCCTGGGGGAGTGGTTTGTAGTCAATAAGGCAAGTTTCAAAAACTAGTATGAGAAATGTCACTAGGCCTTAGAGAAAAACTGTCTGTGAAACTGGCCAAAGTTAGACAATTAGATGAGTTCTGGCAAAATTCAGCCCAGTGTTCTTTAATTTGCTATTGTGAAGTAAAATATGAGTTAATTAAAACAAAGCAAGTGAGATCCAATACATTTATTTATAGGTGAAAATTTGCCTGCAAAAATACACAACCTGTGTCCCCTCATGCAAACAAAAAGGCTGCTTTGTCTTTATCTAAAACTCCTGATTGGGCCTCGAGTATACCATTTTTAACTTTGAAACTCTGAATGCTGTTCCTGGCCATTACTTCACACTTTCATTTCCCACACTCTTGTGGCTCAATGGTAGTATCCTTACCCCCGTACTTGGAGGTTTGGATACAAGTCTCATCTACTCCAGAGGTGTTTAATAGCATCTCTGAACAGGTTGATTTGGGGAAAAAAATAGCTAGAATAGTAATTCTGTGGGCAGTGAAATATCTTGCACAGAGAGATAGAGTCATTAAGATGATAGCACAGAAATAGACCCGTTGGTCCAACCGATCAGATCAGATATCCTAAATAAATCTAGTCCGATATGCCAGCATTTGGGCCATATCCCTCTAAGCCCTTCCTATTCAGATACCCATCCAGATGCCTTTTAAATGGTGTGATTGTACCAGCCTCCACCACTTCCTTTGGCAGGTCATTCCATACACGCACCACCCTCTGCATGAAAAAGTTGCCCCTTAGGTCCCTTTTAATTCTTTCCCCTCTCACCTTAAATCTACGCCCTCTAGTTTTGGAAACCACTACCCCAGGGAAAAGACCTTGTCTATTTACCCTATCCATGCTCCTCATGTCTGTATAAACCTCTATAAGGTCATCCCTCAGCCTCAGATGCTCCAGGGAATTTAACTCCAGCCTATTCAGCCTCTACCTATAGCTCAAACCCTCCAACTCGGCAACATGCTCGTAAATCTTTTCTGAAGCCTTTCAAGTTTCACAAAATCCTTCCAGGGAGACCAGAACCACACGCATATTCCAAAAGTGGCCTAACCAATGTCCTCTAAAGCCGCAAAATGACCTGCAAAACTCCTATACTCAGTGCACTGACCAATATAGGCCTAGGCTCGAAACATCAACCTTCCGATTCTGATGCTGCTTGACCTGCTGTGTTCCTCCAGCTCCATGCTGTATCGACTGCCTTCTTCATTATACTGTCTACCTATGACTCCACTTTCTAGGAACGATGATCCTGCACACCGAGATTTCTTTGTTTAGGAACATTCCTCAGGATTTGCCTTTCCAAAGTGCAGCACCTTATATTTATCTAAATTAAACTCCATCTGCCGGTCCTCAACATATTGGCCTATCTGATCAAAATCCCATGGTACACTTAGGTAACCTTTTACAGATGCTGCCAGACCTGCTGAGTTTTTCCAGCAACTTCTGTTTTTGTTCCTGGTTTACAGCATCTGCAGTTCTTTTGGTTTTTATTTAACCTTCTTTGCTGCCCACTACACCTCCAGTTTTGGTGTAATCTGCAAACTTACTAACCATACCTCATATGTTCACATCCAAATCATTTATATAAATGATAAAAAGAAGTTGACCCAGCACCAATCCTTGCGCTGATCACAGGCCTCCAGTCTGAAAGGTAACCATCTACCACTACCATCTACCTTTGAGCCAGTTCTGCATCCAAATGGCTAGTTCTCCCTCTATTCCATGTGATCTAACCTTGCTAACCCGTCTACCATGAGGAAACTTGTGGAATGCCTCACTGAAGTCCATATAGATCACATCCACTGCCCTTCCCTCATCAACCCTCTGTTACTTCTTTAAAAAACTCAACTAAGTTAGTGAGGCATGATTTTCCACACACAAAGCCAGGTTGACAATCCCTAATCAGTTCCTTGTCTTTCCAAATACATGTAAATTCTGCGCCTCAGGATTCCCTCCAACAAATTACCCACCACCAATGTCAGGCTCACCAGTCTATAGTTCTCTGGCTTTTCCTTACCACCTTTCTTAAATAATGCAACGATATTAGCCGAACTCCAGTCTTCTGGCATCTCACCTATAACTATCAATGATACACATATCTCAGCAAGGGGCCCAGCAATCACTTCCCTAGCTTCCCACAGAGTTTTAGGGTACACTTGATCAGGTCCCAGGGATTTATCCATCCAGCCATCCAGCGCCTCGTAGATTCACAGAGTCATTGCATCCTTCAGCATGCAGACAGGCCCGATGGCCCAAACTGGTCTGTGCTGACCAAAATATCCATCCACGCTAACCTCATTTCCTTGCACTTGGCCCATATCCTTTTATACCTTTCCTATCCATGTATTCATTCACATGCCTTTTAAATGTTGTTAATGCACTCGCCTCAACCACTTCTGACATTTAATGTAATAAGTAATGTAAAATGCACATTAAAGTAACATGCACATTTTTCAAGATACCGCTATGTACTCATGTTCTGTATCTTCCATATTCTTCTCCACAGAAAACACTGATGCAAAATACTCATTTAGTATCTCCCCCATCTCCTGCGGTTCCACACATATTTACTGATTTATAAGGGGCCCATTGACTCCCTAGTTCCCTTTTGCCATTAATGTATTTATAGAATCCCTTTGGATTCTCCTTAACTCTATTTGTCAAATCTATCTCATGTCCCTTTTTTATCCTCCTGATTTTCCTCTTAAGTATATTCCTACTGCCTTTATACTCTTTGCAGGATTCACTCAATCTCTGCTGTATATACATGACATACGCTTCCTTCTTTTTCTTGATCGAAACCTCAACTTCTTTAGTCATCCAGCATTCCCTACACCTACCAACTTCCCCTGCACCCTAACAGCAACCTCTGGACTCTCCTTATCTCATTTTTGAAGGCTTCCCATTTTCCAACTGTCCCTTTACCTGCAGCCATCTGTCCCAATCAACTTTTGAAAGTTCTTGCCTAATACCATCAAAATTGGCTTTCCTCCAATTTAGAACTTTAACTTTTAGAGTTGGTCTATCCCTTTCCATCTTAAAACTAATAGAATTATGGTCACCCAAAGTGTTTCCCTACTGGTACCTCAGTCACCTGGCCTGCCTTATTTCCCAAGAGTAGGTCAAGTTTTGCTCCTTCTCTACTAGGTACTTCCACATACTGAATCAGAAAATTTTCTGGTACACAGCTAACAAATTCCTCTCCATCCAAGCCCTGAACACAGTAGCAGTTCCAGTCTATGTTTGGAAAGTTAAAATCCCCTACCATAACCACCCTTTTATTCTTACAGATAACTGAGATCTCCTTACAAATTTGTTTCTCAATCTCCCACTTACTATTTGGGGTGGTCTACAGTACAATCCCGATAAGGTGATTAATCTTTTCTTATTTCTCAGTTCAACCCAAATAACTTCCCTGGATGTATTCCTAGGAATATTCTCCCTAAATACAGCAGTAATATTATCCTTAATCAAAAACACCACTCCCCGTCCTCTCCTCCCCCCCACCCCCCACCCTTCTATTCTTCCTATAGCAAGTATATCCTGGAACATAAAGGTGACATTCCTGTCCATCCCTGAGCCACATCTCTGTAATTGCTATGATATCCCAGTCCCATGTTTCCAACTATTCCCTGCGTTCATCTGCCCTACCTGTTAGGCCTCTTGCATTGAAATAAACACAATTTAATTTATCAGTCCTACCTCGTTCTCTGCTTCATTCCTACGTGCCCTCACTGTTTGTCTTGCTCCTTTTTGCAACTGTACCAATCTTAGACTGATCTCTTTTCTGACTGCCTCCCTGGGTAGCTCCCAAGCAGCTCTAGCAAATCTCCCTGCCAGTATATTAGCCCCTTTCCAATTCAGGTGCAATCCGTCCTTCTTATACAGGTCACTTCTAGCCCAGAAGGGATTCCAATGTCTCTCAGATGACAATAATTTTACCATTCTTTAGCAAGCTGCTATCTCATTTTAATAAAATTTCAAAAGTAAATACTTTTTGATTGTCTGACTCTCATATTCATAATGTAATCAGGTCTTTGTACAGAATAAGTTGAATATTGAGTCACACTGTTGTAATCATCATTGTCAGTTACTCCGAAATCTACTTTCATTCTGGACCATCAACAATGTAATATTCTATAATGAAACATGGATTTCTTACATAGTTAAATGCACATTGCTTAATGACCCTTACTATTGGATGGATTTACATGCTGAACAGACTTAAAATCAACAGAAATGATGCAGTGAATATATTATTACAACAATGTAGCGAGACATATGACTAGGATAATGAAGCTTATTAATGTTTCATTTGACACTGTCAGCTCCTGCCTCCTATGTTTCAACATAGAGAGCATTCACCCAAGTCACTCAATAGTTAAAATCCTGCTGGAAAAACTCTTGTCATTTTTCATTTGTTTAGTTTCACCTTCACCTCATTTGTTATTTCCGCCCTCTTTCTTTTACTCCCTTGTCAGCATCAGCCTTCAGATTGACCTTCACTCTCCATTCACTGTCAATGTTATACACAGGTCAAAAAATCTCCACTACATGCAGCGCCACAGCACTTAGTTAGATTTTTCTTCCAGTCCCAGAGCAGGGCCTCTATAACTGAACACAGCTCATCCATCCATCCTCCCATCCCCCTGTGCCTATACAATTCCTTAGCTTCATGATGTCTTTCCATTTTTAAGCTCATGATAGATAAAAACAGATGACTTTATGGGCAGCTCTGCTAACAGCAGGTTAGAGCACTGGTGACTGATTGTTTGAAACATGAGGATTAATGGGTATTTATATTTCATTAAATTTTATGCTCACAGGAGAATAATGTATCACTCTGAGATATTGAAACATATGTCAACCCTATCCACTTACATATAATTCAATTTGACTTAAATGCATTGATCAAATTTTATTAAAGTCCAATATATCTTCCAAAAAGGCTCACTAACACAATATTCCTGCTCCACATTCATCAGATAAAGGGAAGCAATTGTGTTGTAATTCTATTTATACCATTTTTGAAAGGAAAGATTATTTTGGAGTGAATGCTTATTACAAGGTGACTGCAGCTTGCTGAAGGACTGTGATTGAGATTATTAAGGGAATTCTCAAGTGTTGCATTTTAGTTAAAATTACCCCTGGGTTCTACATTGTGTTACGCATTCAAAAAAAAATTGTCATTGTTAACAAAATTACTGCAGGAGGTTTGGCAATAGGACTTCTAAATCTGATAACAATATATTCACATATTATCCATATCAAATAATGCCCCTTCTTGTATTTTAAGATACTACACAGTTTATTTCTAAAGTGCTATTTTTATAGTTTTCTTTGCTAAGTTTAAAACTGAAATACTGGTCGTGATCTTGCAATGAAATTATACTTTTGACTGAGCGAGACTAAAAATGATTAAGTACAATGATTAGTTCACAAAAAAATTAGTAAAATTCAATTTACATTAGTGCAAATCAATCATTTTCCCCTCAGCCTGGTTTCTAATACTTCTTTACATTCCTATCTCTGCAAATCCCATAACTGAGAAAGTAATCAGAAATCTGACTCAGGTAATTGTACCCATGCGCTAACCCACTATGAGATTCTCAACCTTCAGTTTTCAGTTCTCTTCCTTATTTCAATCTGCAGAATTGGCTGATATATTCTGAAACTGACCAGTCAAAGTTCCCGAATTGAGTATTTCTAGTAGAATTCTAAACATACTGGGGAGAAATTGAACTTGACCATCGACCTCTTTGGTAAGGATGATCAGTAGTGTGTCAAAACAGCTAATCTGCACACATCTGTTTTGTACCAATATCTAAAATTATACTTCATCACCACACTTTTGTAAAATCTTTATGTTTTTGTACAGTATGACAAAGAAATATTATTCCATTTAGTAGCTAAAACAACTTTGAAGTTAGATTCGCTGAACAAAATTATCTATGTTCAAAGAGTGGTGCTGCCAGTTATTTATGACATCACTTCATAATGGCATATGCTATCCAGGCAGACCCATGGTTCTGACTTGGATCTGTCTCAGGCCTTAACCAATTGATATTTTAGTTTGTATTGCCATATAATGCTAAAGCAAGGGAAAATAGTTCAGCTTCATGGGGTGATGTTGCCCTTGTACTGTAAATATGTGCATGTACTTGCAAATGTATCTATTGGCTGTACCATGCAATTCTCACATGAAGTATATTAGCAATGCTCATACTAACTTTGGAGTTGCAAAATTTGTTCTCCTAATTACCTGGGCCATGAAACTGAAATGGGATTCTAAAGCATAAATGCTTAACATGTTCATCTACAATTTGGCTTTATATTATTTCAGAGGAAGAGCTAATACATTAACTTTAACAAGGTCAAAGCTCGAGTAAGATGAAGTCTCAGGCAATTGTAATGAGAATTTGGAAGCTAGTGTCCTCAGACTAATGTAGGTGTCATGGAACTTCCATTTATTGAGTTGTAGAAAGACAAATCAATTTATATGGACTGTCAGAGGATTGTCATATTGCCACCATATGGACTACCATCCAATGTGCTAAATTAACCTTTTACATTACTTTATTATGAATAAACTTATTATGAATATGAAATTTATTAATTTCACGTTTCTATGTTTATCTGATAATTACTCAATTAGGATTTCATTATCATGGAGTAACTGGAGAATGTGGCCCTGTTTTCAGTGAGCTATAGTCATTCTTTTTCTCACCTGTCACAGGCATAAAAATGATGATGCTTGGATCTCAGAATCATAAGGAGATTTCTACTTATTGTGGATATGAAATTTCTTTGGTAAAATTCTAAATATGTCTCTTAATAACTGCTTGAATATCATGTCCTCCTACCAAACAACTGATTTTTAACTTTCCCTTAAATGCGAGAAGCATGTAGCAATTCTTCCCATTGCAATTATGAAACTTGGCATTTGGATCAAAAAAGTTTACTTCACTTCCTTAAAAACAATGAGAACCATCCATATTTCTCAACCATTACAGATTCTTTGGGTTTCAATTTGCCAGAATATTACAAGCAAGCTCTTATTTTAACTAAAAGTATTTTTGACATTTTTCTTAATATAAGGTAAGTTGTCAAAAGTGAATCTCTGTTATTATCTCCTTGGCAGTGCCATGTGTATTTTTAAAGGAATGGTTCCATTGGCAATGCCAAATAGATGTATAACTTATGCTATTGATTGTTCTAACCTCCTCCACAGACAATGGACAAAAATAATATTTTGCCGTTTGTTAGTCCATTTGTTGATTTGTATACCTGTAAAAAACTAATGGATGATTCCAACAAAATCTCGTATATAGATGCAATATGGCTTAAAGAAGACATGATTTGTTTCAGATGAAGATGCCGACCTGGATTCTGAATTTTTTTTAAATGGATCCACTAATATTGGGAGACAGCAAAATCAATTTGGCTGCCAGCTCTTGAGGAGTGGAAGTCCCCTTTCAGCCTGTTTCACCCACCCATTGTATGACATGAATGTAAGGTGTGTTATTTTTAGGTGCATCAGATGCCGGCCACATGCTTCCTGCATGGCAAGTAGTCTGCTGCCATTCATCTCACCACCTGGTAAAATCTGACACTAGCAGATTGATGAATTGGACTTCCTTGTATGAGAAGCCATCCAAGAACTGAGAGAAAGCTAGCAAGGGCAACTAATTCATTGCAGTATATATCATGATCATTTGAAACTCTTCAGCGCATTTTTATATCAAGAAGCTACTAATAAACATCAAGCTTGTACTGAGTTAGGTGTAATTTGGTTTTCTTCCTTCCAGTTTCCTTTGCTGCTGTCTTCCCTTGAAGGAATGCAACACATTTCTGGATTCAATTTCAGAAGTACAAGTCAGTATCCAGTTACATTCTTCATTATGAGTCTTTCACAGCAAATAGCAGTAATAATTTGATCATGAGGACCTTTCCGACCATGTCTAATGCTCACTTTGCTGTCCATACACTGTTTACAAGTGCAGACACTCTATCTGATTTAATTCACCTTCTCAACACACAGTTGCTATAAGCACTTTTCATGCCATTGATCTGACTAAAGTAACCAATCCAACACAGACTGAGGATTGCAATTAATGAAATTTGCTCTATATGGCTCAGTTTACCAGTTGGATAAATTTGCTGACTCATAGTTAATCATTTGAATTAATTGAGTGCTGGTGAAAGGATTTAAAAATTATGCAAGTGCTTCAAAATTCTTTGCATGATTTCAACAAAAGCTCTCAGAAACTGGTCTTTAAGACTCTACTTTTTAAACCTATATCGGGTAACTGTCAAATAATTCTCTTCACCTCCTCCAGGACCATGACCCCATCATTGATCAACACACTTTTTTTCCAGGACCACATCCATACCCACAACCCCTCAACCCCGCGCCCCCACCACAACTTCCTACCTTATCGTAACTGAACTCCACACAGCCTAATTCTACCTTCTTCCAAAAATTCACCAACAGGATTGCCCTTTGAGACCCATCTTTTCAGTGTGATTCTTCCACACTCCACTTATTTCTTCCTATCTTCACCCTATTTTATCTCCTCTTCCAACCTATTTTCACTGTTTTTCTGACATCATTTCAACAATTTCCCATTTCTAGGCCCTAACAACTTTCTCTTCAGTTTGGATGTCCCTCTGTGCTTCCATTCGCAACACGAATGGTCTGAGAGATCGCCACCATTTTTTTGAATGGAAGGCTAGGCACCATCTTCATCTGGCCTGGCTAGGCTTGTTCTTTCATTTGTAAAATTTCTCCTTGAAATTACTTAATTTTCTCCAAATAAGATGAGTATCTATGGGGTATGAGCATCTCATATGGGTGCTAGTTATGTTGCATTTGTGTGGGGAACATTCCTTATTCCAATTTGACTGCCCCTTTCACTACACCCTATCACCAACCCCATTGCCACAGCTTTCTTTTCCTGGTACATTGCTGACTATATTGGTACCACTCTTGGTTCTCACTTGGGACTGGAAAAAATGATCGTTTCTCACCCTCCCAGAACTTTGAAAAAGTTCCCCTAGTTCTTGCTTTTCATCCCACTAATCTCTGTATTCAAAGTGCCATCCTCTGCTGTTTCTGTCACTTCAAGCATGATGCCACCATTGAAAACATCTTCCCTTGCCTCTCCTCCCCTGTCAATATTCCAAAATGACTAGTTGCTAGTCCACTCCTCAATTATCCCCAACTGCTTAACCCCTTCACTTGGCAATTTTCAATGCAACAACAAAAGGTATAATATTTGCCATGACACGTCCTCCTTCTTTGTTGTCCAAAGCCCTAAGCAGTCCATCTAGGTGAAGCAGAAATGTATTTGTACTTCTTTTTGTCTAGGTTACTGTCTTCACTGTTGTCTCCTCTGCAGTGGGGACACTACATGGAATGACCACATTGAAGAATGCTCCTGCTAAACTTGTAAGCATGACCCTGATCTACCGTTTGCTTGCCATGTTAATCCATGATCATGTTCTCATTTTCACATTATTGGTCTAGGTCTGCAACAGTATTCTAGTGAAGCCTAACAGCTGCAATAGGGTCATATGCTGGAGGAATAGCACCTTATTTCCTTCTTTGTAGGATACGTGGAACAATCCCTTTTCCGTGGCTATACTGGCACTATCCCCCCACCTCTTCTTCCGTTACATCGATGACTGTATCGGCACCGCCTTGTGCTCCCACAAGGAGCTCGAACAGATCAACTTTACTAACACTTTCCACCCCAACCTCAAGTTCACCCGGACCATCTCTGATACCTCTCCCTCCTTCCTGGACCACTCTGTCTCCACCTCTGATGACCACCTTGAAACTGATATCTATTTAAAGCCCACCGACTCCCACAGCTACGTACACTACACCTTCTCTCACTCAACTTCCTGCAAGAATGCGATCCCCTACTCCGAATTCCTCCGCCTCCGCCACATCTGTTCCCAAGATGAGGCGTTCCACTCCTGAACATCCCAGATGTGCTCGTATTTCAAGGACCTCAACTTACCCCCCTCAGTGGTCGAAAACACCTTCGATCACATCATCTGCATTTCCCGCATCTCAGCCCTCACAACCCCTCCCCATAATAAAAAAAAGACAGAATTCCCCTTGTCTTCACGTATCACCCCTTTAACCTTCAGATTCAATGCATCATTCTCCGCCACCTGCAATCTGACCCCACTACGAAGGATATATTTCCCTCGCCATGCTTATCTGCCTTCCGGAGGGACCGGTCTCTCCACGACTCCCTTGTCTGCTCCACACTCCCCACTAGCCCCACCAGCCCTGGCACCGTTCCCTGCAACGCAGGAAGTGCTACACCTGCCCTTACTCCTCCCCCCTCACCTCCATCCCAGGCCCCAAAAAAACCTTCCACATCAAACAGATGTTCACCTGCACATCCGCTAATGTGGTCTATTGTATCCGCTGTTCCTGATGTGGCCTCCTCTACATGGGGGAGACCAAGCGGAGACTCAGAGACTGGTTTGTACAGCACCTCCCAGTCTCAAACTACTCCAACTCCACCTCCCACTCCCTAGATGACATGTTCTCCAGTGTCACAACGACGCCACCTAGAAACTGGAGGAACAGCACCTCATATTCCGCCTTGGAAGCCTACAACCCAATAGTCTCAATGTGGACTTTCCTTCCTTCAAAATCTCCCCCCCCCCACCTCATCCCAAGACCAGCGCCCCCCCATCTCATCCCCGCCTCATTGACCTGTCCGTCTTCTCTCCCACCTATCCACTTCTCCCACCTCACTGATCAACTCCCACCGCTACCTACCTGCACTCACCTATCACCATCCCACCTACCTTCCCCAGCCCGACACCCCCTCTCTATTTATTTCAGAGCCCCCTTCCCCTCCTCCATTTCTGAAGAAGGGTCCCGACGCAAAACATCAGCTTTCCTGCTCCTCTGATGCTGCCTGGCCTGCTGTGTTCCTCCAGCTCCGCACTGTGTTATTTCATTTTTCACTGAGCCACTTTACAATCTTCTGGACTCAGTGTTGAGTTCAACAACTTCAAGCCTTGAATTGAGGTCTGTAGTTTGTTCCCCTCTCCCATCTCCACAGTCTATCATTTTCATTGTCTTGCTTTCAGCAGAGCTGACAATAATTCTAATATTAACACCTACCAGTAACACCCACTCTGGAACTATTACGCTCCTCTATAAAGATTGCCAATTCCTTTGCCTTTTGTTCTGTGACACTTTGGATCCCTATTCTCCTACACATTTTAATCTTCCCTGACTTTCACATCTATTCCACTTCATACCCCCTCAACAATATAAAATATATCCTGTTTCCACATTTCTTTAGTCCTGAAGTCACTGGGCTTGAAACTTTAACTGTGTTTCTCACCATAGATGCTACCAGACCTGTTCAGTTTCTCCAGTACTTTCTACTTTTATTTCAAATCTTCAGCGTCTGCAGTATTTTGTTTTAGCTTTTGAAACAGATTTTTATTGGCTCCCCTTACAATTTAATGAACAAAAGTAAGGTGCGTGTGTTTGACAGTTGGAACTAACAGTTCTTGAATAGTGAATTTTTTGAGGCAGAAGAGGCCAAATAAAGATCTAAACCTACCAGAGCTAACCCATATTTTATATTGTCAGCATTTTTGCTTATTGGGATTATTAATGTAATAGTTTTTCTGAGGATATTTTGTGGAACAGGGGATGTACTAAATCTAAAATTTTTAAATTAGTTGGATGTACTCCGCAATGTATGGATATGATCAGCTTATGATGTAAGATCCACAGAATCATCATTGTCGCTTTCAAAATGGACTGTTGTCAGGCAACTAACTTTCATTTTGAATATAGGCTATGCATAACATTTAAACAAAGTTCAAAGAAATGTGTACGCGCTTGCTACTTATATAAACTTTGTTCTCTCACTTTTTTACTCCTTCTATTGATAGAAAAACAAATCATTTTTCAACCATTATTAATGCAACAAATGAGCCTTTGAAATAAGCTGAGATGTGTGGGAAAATGTCAACCCATAAACGCTTATTACCATCTCATTTTTTTAAGTGTCTTTTTGCATTGGATGACATTTGTTGCAGTGAGTTTCTGGTTTTAATGCCACCACACAATAAAAGCTGAGTCTTGAAATGTACAGCTCCATATTGTTATGAATTTCTTACCCAGCTGTTGGGTTGTGACAGACAAGCAGCAGATTGTCAGTTTTTTGTTCTGTCTGTCACAGTACACTTACCTCCTGATGCTCGAAGTAATCAATACCGGACTGAAATCACCTACTGCTACCTCTGCTACTCCTATTTTGTCCAGTCATAAATTATGAATCCCCACACAACATCAAGTATAAAATTTCTATTGCATTTGCTAATCATTGATCAATAATTCAGAGGCCTCTCCTCTTCAAGGATTCTTGGTTTCCTGGAACATATGGTGCCAACCTGACAGCATTGAGGAAGCAATTCCCTTATCACAAAGGTAGCAAGGGAAAACAAGTTGTTTAAAGTTGTTTTTCTAAGGCTGACTTTTGTTCCCTCCATGTTACGTTTAATGACTGCACAACCACAGTAGCTGTTGTGCATGTAACAGAAGTGTAATTTATTGTGGTTCTAAGCTTTGGCATCCATGGTTGTTAGAAGTTTAAGCATTGCCTTTTGCACAGAAACTCTCCCAAATGCTTCAAATGGAAGCTTTTCCCTCACATGTTACTTTAGGCAAGAACTATATAAGATCAGTGATTCCTTTGACGTATTTATTATTGTTCTTTTTGCTGAATTCCAAGGCACACAATCCATTTGAGAAAAAAAAACGACTATGTCATTTCAGCATTTGAAAATTAATACTGTTCCTGATAGCTTGCTTACTTGCTGCAAAATTTCCTGATTTCTGATACATGAAATATCAAGTACTGAGGCACAAATGAGTGGGAAAGATGTCTATTCATTGAATGTGTCCCACAGAAGTGTAAGGTGTAAGGGTAGGCAGTGATAGAAAATGCAACTCTAACTTTAGGTTTTGTCAGGAATAGTTTTCAGTTCCAACATGGTGCAAGAGTACATAAACTACTAATATTTTCCATTTATTTAAACTATAAATACAAGCATGCTATTTGCTATCATTTTAAATCAGACAGATGTTTGCAGTTTCTCACAGATGATTTTTATACTTCATTTGCCACAGACTTTTAATATGAACTGGATCAGAATTGGAATTGCTTTGGGAGCACTGACGCTGGTTTTGAGAAGAACTGAATTTGCAGTCTGCTGCTCCCAGATTTATTTTCATTTCCATAGTCATCCTTGGATAGGAAATTGAGTCACTTACTATTCTGCAGCTCTGTTCCTCATTATATCAATGAACAGAAACTGTCTTGTAATTGGTTCTGGTCAAAATATCAGCTATTTCTAAGTGTCTTGGCCTCAATGTGATTGCAGATCAGAAAAGACCTTCACTGCCAGTGTGAATGAGATGTTAAATTTATCTAAACTGCCATATTCTTAGAAGTATTGTTCTGTACGTGTGTGCTGTCCTACTTCAAACATGCACAATGAACTGTATCAGAGCAATCCGTTTTTATGTTAATCTATTTGTATCATCCTGAAGTGGTTGAATTAGACATGTACCAGGTCTGAACTTGCAAAATGAATTCAAGATAAGGCATTCGCTAACTAGAAAATTAACCAATTTGTTTCTTGTTTTAATTTAAATGTATAAAGTATATGATGATAGAATAATTATAGATGATTAGGATGAACTTCAGGCATAAATAAACATTGATTTTCAGCTCCCATTCTTAGACCCCAAAATTCCAAAACCAAATAGAAGCCCCAAATACATCTGTCAACCACAATTAACTAGGTACTGTTTGATACAACGTCCACAAGAGACACTTGGTTCATGTTTAGTCTATGTAGTGACCTATTCTTTGTCAGAGAAAAACAGTAGAGGACTTTGACAATGAAAAACATCAAGCGTATGATGTCACAGCTACAAGAAAACAATGAGTATCTGATGTCAGAGGTGCAAAATTACAGAAAAACTATCTGACTGTTCTAACAAGTGATTGTACAATTCACAGGAGTATCATTTTCAGGGAATAAGGGGGTAAAATACCCATTTATATTATTGTTTTTTTCCTAATTAAATTTATCATCAAACTATCAGTATTGCTACTGTGCAGTGCTCTGCACAAATCTGACATAAACACTAGTTCCATTTCAGGAGAAAATGGTAAAATCATGGCAATCGAATTAAATGACCACCCGGTTGTGGGACAGTTGCACAGTGGTTAGCTCTGCTGCCTCATAGCACCAGAGAGCAGGGTTTGATTTTAACCTTACGTGACTATCCCTGTGGAGTTTCCACTGGGTGCTCCAGTTTCTTCCCACAGTCCAAAGATGTTAGTTGGATTGGCCATGCTAAGTTCTCCTGTAGTATTGAGAGATGTGCAAGCTGAGTGGATTAGCCATGACAAACGTGTGCGCGGGGGTGGGGAGTGGGTCTGGATGGCATAGTCTTCAGAGGGCTGGTGCAGACTCAGTAGGCTGAATGGCCTCTATCTGCATTTTAGGGATTTTATGATTCTACAATTTTATGATTTTTGACTTTCAATTTAGTGACTTTGTGACTGATATGCCATTTCTGAAAGTGTAATCTTAAAAATATAATGATCAAACAATTTCATGTCGCCTAATTTCAATACTGCTACATTTGACTACCCTTCTGTAATAGAGGCATTCCTGATGTGGACAAGCAATTTCCTGTTTGAAAGCAGAAATGCATAGTGGAAACTTGAGTCTAGAGACCCCCACAAAGCCACTCAAAAGTTTCCATTAAAACAGACTGAAAGTCTTACCTACCTGCTAACCTTTGCACTCAAAATAACAATATTCCATGCCAGAAAGTGAAACTTCAAGCTATGAATGCAATTTCATGAAATTCACTGAAGAATTTCAACTTGAATAACTCTTATCTAATAGAAAGTGCAATTTAGACCTTGTGTGATAGTGCAAAATAAAATAATGACTAGGCTACCTTTAAATACCTCAACTCATATCTGCTTCCCTTTAATTCAATTGAAAAGCAAATCAGGACAGGCATTTAAGGGACAAATCTGCCAATAATTTGCATTTGACATCATAATTTTTAAGTTTGGTTTACATCCAGTATGTTCCAGAGTGCAATGCATTAACAGTTTGTGGTATGGAGAAGGGTTATAATGCATAGAGTAGGTGATGGTGTGGTGGTAATGTCACTACACTAGTAATGCAGTTCAAATATCACCATGGCCAATGGTGGAATTTGAATTCAATAAAACAAAACCGTAAAACTGAAAGGTAGTATAATATAAATTGTATAATCATTGTCATAAAAAAAATCTGATTCACTAATATTCTTGAAGTCATAGAGTCATAAGTATACAGCACAGACGGTCTCACCAACCTTTCTAGGTCTGGCCTATGCGTGAATCAGTACCCAGAGCAGATTTTTAACTACACTCTGAAATGACAGTAAGCCATTCCGTTCATGGATAATATGTGCTGGCCTAGCAGCAATGCCACATCCCTTTACCATTTTTTTTTAGAAAGCACACTGTTTCCCAAATACAGTTCCTTTCCCATTCAAGGTGTTCAGGAGTGAGTATAGCTGGAGAGAAAAGAATCATAAGAACATAAGAAATAGGTGTAAGAGTCAGCCATTAAGCCCTTCAAGCCAGCTCCAGAATGGCTGATTTAATTCAGCACCATTTTCCTTTACTATCTTTGTATCCTTTGATGTTTATAATGCATAGAAGTTTGTGCTCTCATTCTTGAACGTACTCAAAAACTGAGTATCCAAAGCTCTCTATAGCAGAGAATTTCAGAGGTTCACCACTCTCTGGGTGAAGAAATTCCTCCAATAGATCCTGAGTGGTCCACCCCATTTTCTAGTGCATAATCTCATTCTGGTTCATGCTCTGACCTTACTGCCACAGGAAGCTGTGCCCTAAGCTACAAAGTTGCCAGGGGTCCCTTAGTTAGGTTCTAACTAGCCAGCTGTCCTACTAGATAATCCAATTGAGTTCAGTTCTGAAGAAGGGAGCTCAGAAATAAATAGAGGAGGGTGGGGCTGGAGAAGATGGGTGGGATGGTGATAGGTGAGTGCAGGTAGGGAGTGGTGGGGATTGGTCAGTGAGGTGGGAGGTGTGGGTAGGAGGGAGAGAAGATGGACAGGTTGTGTCAGGTCAAGGAGGCGGGGATGAGAGGAGGAATTGGTCATGGCATAAATGCTGGGCCTTGAGGGATTTTAAACATGGAATTCACCAGCTTTAAAATCTCCCCACCCCTGGCCTCATCCATGTCCAATACCCTCCCTCCCCATTTCTGAAGAAGGGTCCCGATCCGAAACGTCAACTTTCCTGCTCCTCTGATGTTGCCTGGCCTGCTGTGTTCCTCCAGCTCCACACTGTTATCTCTGACTCCAGCATCTGCAGTTCTTGCTATCTCGAAATGTTAACTCTGAATTTTCTTCGCAGTTGTTGCCAGACCTGCTGAGTTATTCCAGCAAATTCTGTTTTTGTTCCTGATCTACAGCTTCCACTGTTCCCTCGGTTTTTAAGCCAATTGATTCGTTGGTGCTTAATGGCAGTGGGAACGTAAGAAATGAGTAGGAGCAGGTAAACCATTCGCTTTTATCAAAGTGAACCCACTGAGATATGGAAAATCCAGTCCATAATTTAGAAAAAGTAAATTTGATACATTATTTGTTTTTTCTCATGACCCACCCATCTCCTTTCCCTTCTGCTGCCCTACTTCCTTAATTTTACTTGCGACTGGAACAATACAAAATAAGGAAATGGCAGAAGAATTGAACAGGTATTTTCCGTCAGTCTTTGCTATTGAGGATGGAAATAATATTGCAGAACCAACGAAAGATTTGGAAATGGAAGGTAGGGAGGAACTCAAGAAAATTACAATCACCAGATGAGTTGTACTGAATAATTTATTTGAGCTGCAGGCTGAGAAGTCTCTGGGTCCAGATTGAATCCATCCTAGGGTGTTCAAAGAAGTGACTAGCAAAATAGTTGATGCATTGGTTTTTATTTCCCAAAACTCCCTTGATTTTGGGAACAAATAGAATTATTTTATTCAAAACGCGAAGGAGACAGAAGGTAGAAAATTACAGGCAAGTTAGATTTTTAGATTTGACTTGATTATTGTCACATGAGATACAGTGAAAAGTACAGTGAAAAGATGCAACAAACGACAACACCTTCTGGTCGCCAATCAATTTAACTCCCCCTCCCACTCCCTGGGTGAAATGTCCATCCTGGGCCTCCTCTAGTGTCACAATGACACCACCTGCAAACTGGAGAAGCAATACCTCATATTCCACCTTGGGAGCCTGCAGCCCAATGGCCTAAACATGGAATTTACCCGTGTCAAAATCTCCCCATCCCTGGCCTCATCCCATGCTAAAACCTCCGTCTCATCTCTGCCTTCTTGACCTGACACAACCTGTCCATCTTCTCTCCCACCTATCCGCCCCACCCATCCCACTGACCACTCCCTACCTGCGCTCACCTATCATCATCCCACCTACCTTCCCCAGCCCCAACCCTCCTCTGTCTCTTTATTTTCCAGCTCCCCTCCCCCTCCCCATTTTTGAAGAAGGGTCCCGACCTGAAACGTCAACTTTCCTGCTCCTCTGATGCTGCCTGGCCTGCTGTGTTCCTCCAGCTCCACCACTGTGACGTCTCTGACCTCAACATCTGCAGTTCTTGCTATCTCTGAAAAGTATTGTTTTGCTTGCTAACCAGATAAATCACACCTTACATAAGTACATCACGGTGATAAAACAGAATGCAAAATATAGTGTTACAGCTACAGAGAAGATGCAGTGAAAGATAAACTTGAATATATGAGAGGCCTGTTCATAATTCTGATAGCAGTAGGGAAAAAGTGGTTCTTAAATTTTATGGTGCGTGTTTTCAAACCTTTGTAACTTCTACCTAATGGAAAAGGATGGAAGAGAAAGTGTCTGGGATGGCAGGGAAAGGGGTCTTTAATTATGTAGGCTGCTTTTCTGAGGCAACGGTAAGTGTAGATAGAGTCATTGGAATGAAGGCTAGTTTTCATGATGAACTGGGCTTTGTTCATAACTCTCTGTAATTTGTTGCGGTCTTGGGCAGACCAGTTGCCATACCATGCTGTGATAAATCCAGATAGGATGCTTTCCATGGTGCATTTGTAAAAATTGTTAAGAGTCATTGTGGACATGCCAAATTTCCTTACCGTTCTGAGGAAGTGGAGGCGCCAATGTGCATGGAGCAGGATAGATCCTTGGTAATATTTACTCCTCAGAACTTAAAGCTCTCGACCACCTCCACCTCAGTACCATTGATAAAGACATGGGTGTGTCCTCCACTCCGCTTCCTGAAGTTGGTGACCAGCACCTTCATTTTGTAGACATTGAGGGAAAGAATGTTGTTTTTACACAGTGCCACTAGGCTGTCTAACTCTTTCTTGTACTGTGTCTTATTGTTGTTTGAGATCCAATCCACGATGGTGGTGTCATCAGTAACTTTATAAATGGAGTTAGAGCTGAATTGGGCCACACAAACACAAGTGCATAAGGAGTATAGTAAGGGGCTGAGTACGCGGCCTTGCGGGACAGCAGTTTTCAGGATTATTGTGGAGGAGCTGTTGTTGCCTATCCTTACTGAATTATTAATTTAGTGTAACATCTGTGATAGGGAAGTTATTATTAAAGAATTTATAACAGGGCACTTGATTAATTTCAAGGTAATCAGGAAGAGTCAACATGATTTTATAAAAGACAAATCATTTGATCAATCTATTGGAGTTATTTGAGGAGGTAATATGTACTATGGATAAAGGAGAACTAGTGGATATGTTATACTTAGATTTCTAGAAGGTATTTGATAAAATGCCAAATCAAAGGATATTGCAGAAAATAAAAGCTCATGGTGTAGGGGTAACATATTGGTATTTATAGAAGCATCTATTTAAAAGAGAGATGAGACTTTTCTTTTCTGTGGTTTAGGAATCTTTGGAATTTTCTTTTCCCTGGAGACGTGGTGGTAGCACAGCCTTTGAATATTTTTAAGGCAGCTATAGATATATAAATTCTTGTTCAGCAAGACAACATCATGGGTAGACAGGAATCTGGATTTGAGGTTGTAATCAAATAAGCTGTGATCTTATTGAACGGTGGAGCAGCCTCAACGTACTAATTTTTACTTACGTATTCACCATTCCATAAATATTGGCTTCCTTCTGTTACGTTGTAATTAATTAAATGAGAGATTATTATGAACAACTGCCTGATAAAAATTAAGTATCAGGGCAACTTTTGTATGGTTATCAGTTTGTCTCTGACATACTTTAAGGAGTTGGGAGAAAAAAAAAAAGATTCATTCTGAACCAATGCCATTTAATATACTTTAAATATAATTAATTTGAATCTGACTTGAAACAATGAGTGACAGAAATCAAATATGAGCACTTTTGGGGAGGGGGAGGGGGAATGTAACTTGCACTCATTCAGTAATCTCCTAAAACATAAAAGTCGTGCTTTCATATTAAAGACCAGTCTGATGCAATAATTTTGGTGGACTTTGATGGGTGAAATATGCAGATACACATATTGGGATTTGATATTGCTTGTACGTTCCAAACTGGAAAATTAGGATACAAATTGGACAGAGTGTATAACATGTATTCACCTCCTAGTTTTGCTTGGAGTACTGCAAATGCGGTCCTTAAGAGTATACTAGAGTCCATTCCTGGGTCATGAACAAAATTTACAGCCTACTGCTAATTAGTTTAAAGACACTTGTGGATAACATTCCCAAGATTTAACTTGTTAGTCGGTTCAGCAATGAAGAAGATCACTGGTCCATTCACTGCGGGTGACTCAGTTAAACTCACTCCTGTTCAGGGCGAATTTGAAATAATCTGTCTGTCACTGATATAAATGGTTTCTAGATAGTTCAAAATTTGTCACGGAACCTACCAAAGTGATGCACTTAGGATGAAATCAACTTATTAGTCAGCGTATGCACATCTTGAGTTTTTCATGTACAGTATAATCAGTGATTATGGAGCTGAAGTTAAACTAAAGTTTAAAAATAATTGAGTAAAATACTTTGAAAGGTTATTTAATAGATCATTGTGTCTTATTAAGAAATAAAGTAATTCTGCTGTCATATTGCTGAGATTTGCAAGTTTACTGTTTTTGTAACGACCTGGCACAACTTTTAGTATGGGGTTTAATATAATTTTAGTATGGAGGAAGATTGATTTTGTTCTTTAAAATTTGAACCAAAATAATAACAATTTGATATGAACAATTTAGGTAATTAATACACAAATTCACCAGTAGCTTGTAGCGTGGAAGAGATAACCTATAAATTGTAAATCACCACAGCAGCTTAGGAAAACTGTGTTTCATAATTAACTCCTTTGAAGTTTCATGAAATTGTTGTGTTTGCACATTAATCACTAAATAAACCCACAGAAAATTTAGTGCAGCAATATGCAGTGCAAGTACCTTCTTTTAATTATGAGGTCGTTATTAATTATTTAACCTTTCTTGCCCAGAAAATGGAAAATTATAAGTGAAAGTATCATTCCTTTTGATTGCGAACTGTTCTTAGAGGTTTTAGAGTATCAAATCTTTCTGTATCACTTATGTAGGACTATAATACTTGATACTTTTTGTATTACTTCTGCCTCTTTTCCTTTGGTCTCTCTTAATACAAATCTCCATTTCTTTAGGGCATTCACAAGTGAAATGATTAGTAAAGATAATCGTACAGAAACAAATGAAAGTGAAGAGAGAAGAGGAACAATGAGAAATTGAACTTAGGCATGTAGGCAAAGGGAAAATTAAAAGGTAAAGTATATTTGGGATTTAAGAAAGCATTTGACAAAGTCCCACATAATAGATTAATGTGTAAGATTAAAGCTCATGGGATTGGGGAAGTGTAATGAGATGGATAGAAACCTGGTTGGCAGAGAGGAAGCGAAGAATAGGAATTAATAGATCCTTTTCAAATTGGTAGGCAGTAACTCGTGGGGTGCCGCAGGGATCGGTGCTGGGACCCCAGCTGTTCACAATTAATGATTTGGATGAGGGAACAAAATGTAACATCTCCAAGTTTGCACATAATACCAAGCTGGGTGGACGGATGAACTGTGTCAAGGATGCAGAGATCCTTCAGCATGATCTTGACAAATAGGGTGAGTGGGTAAGTCAATTGCAGATGCAGTATAATTTGGATAAACGTGAGGCTATTCACTTCGGAAGCAAAAACAAGAAGGCAGATTACTACTTGAATGGCTGTAAATTGGGACAAGGGAGTGTGCAGTGGGACCTGGGCATCTTTGTGCACCAGCAGCTGAAGGTAAGCACACAGGTGCAGAAGGCGGTAAAAAAGGCAAATGGTATGTTGTCTTTCATTGTGAGAGGTTTCAAGTACAGGAGCAGGGATGTGTTGTTGCAGTTGTATAGGGCCTTGGTGAGACCACACCTGGAATATTGTGTGCAGTTTTGATCTCCTCTTCTGAGGAAGGATGCTCTTGCTCTTGAGGGAGTGCAGCGAAGATTTACCAGGCTGATTCTGGGGATGGCAGGACTGACATATGGGGAGAGACTGACTAGGTTGGGATTGTTTTCGGTGGAGTTCAGACAGATGAGAGGGGATCTCATATCGACATATAAAATTCTCACAAGAGTGGACAGGGTAGATATAGGGAGGATGTTCCCAATGGTGGATGTGTCCAGAACCATGGGTCACAGTATGAAGAGTCAGGGTAGATGATTTAGGATGGAGATGAGGAGACATTTCTTCATGCAAAGAATGGTGAGTCTATGGAACTCATTACCACAGGAAGTAGTTGAGGCGACTGGATATAGCATGTGGGGGCGAATGGGACCAAAGGTTATGGGGAGAAAACAGGATTAGGCTATTGAGTTGGATGGATAGCCATTATCATGAAGAATGGTGGAGCAGGCTCAAAGGATGGAATTGTCTCCTCCTGCTCTTATCTTCTATGTTTCTATGTAATTAGACAGGAGAGAAAAATAAGAAACATGTAGTAAACCATTAGTCTAGAAAAAATATTGGGGTATATGGCCCAAGTAAGCATTATGTTTACATGCACATGGAGCATTGGCTGCAAGCTGATTGAGTTGCAAGTGTAAATTCAACTGGAGTGCATGATGTGGGAATCATTGCTGAGACATGGATGCAGGATGGTTAGGCTTCAGAACAGAAATGCTAAGGGCCACTAAAAAAGGTAAGGAAAGAAATGGACTGAAAGGAGTTGTCTTAGTGATTAAGATTACAATAATGTCAAATGGTAAAGTAAGTTGTAATGAAAGTTAAGAAGTTTATGGATAATTTATTGGTAGAATTAAATAGATTGATGATTGTAGTGCCAGTTGTGTATAAACTCTCTTATGGCAGGTATGAAGTAGTATGTTGTATAACTAGAGAAATTAGACAAACTTGTAGCAAATGCAGAGTGGTTTTAATTGAAAATATTAATTCCATATAGACTAAGCACACGAACACTTGTCAGAAAGGTAGTGAATTTCATAACTATGTCTAGGATAGTTATCTGCAGCAATTTGTCCTATAACCCACAAAGAGCATGACAGATTAGATTTAGTAACATAGCCAGATGTAGTTAACAGCTTATTATGCATCGACATTTATTTAATTACAATGCTAGTATGAATGAATTCAATTTCGGGTTAGAAAGGGAGAAACACAAAACCAGATTGTGGATTTAGGCAACCTGACAGTCCACTACAAACTGGCCAAATCTATAATGAGGTAAAATTGCAAATAAAATCAGTGGGATGTGCAAAATAATTAACGCAGTACCAAATCATTTTACACCTTATGGGGAAAGAGTTTTATTTGCCAAAAAAGATAGCCATGGATGACTAACAATGTACGAGACAAAACAAAACAATTAGAAGGTGGTCACACTGCTCACCATGTCTCTGCCAGCCAAAAAGAGCTGTCCAGTTTAGTCCTACTTCCTTGATCTTTGTCTGTAGCTTTGTAGGTCCTAGCACATCAAGTGTATATGCAGATATTTTTTAATCATGATGAGGTTTTCTGTACTGCTATCTTTTCAGGTCATGATTTCCAGACATCCATCATCCTCTGGTTGAGATATTCCATCCTCAACTCCCCTCCAATCTATACATCAACTCCTGAAAAACTGTGCCTTCTTGGTTATCATTTAGCATAAATTTAGATTTGTGGAAGAAAGTTCCAAACTTCTACCACACTTTGTGTGTGAATGTATTTCCTAATATCAGTTCTGAAAGGTCTGCCATATACTCCAAAACTCCACTACACATATTGGCAACTGACCATGTGTTTCACATTGCTTTGCCTGTCCTCCCCAAATGTATCATCTTATATTTCTTTGGATTGAATTCAATTTCTCACTTTTCTATCCACCTTACCTTTCTAGTGTCTTCCTTCAGTGTACATTTTTTTCAATTAATTTCACAGAGTTAATTTTTGTATCAGTTGCAAGCTTTCTCATAATGCCCCTTCTTTTAATCATTGATATGTAGACACCATAAAAAGCAAGGAACCTAATACTGACCCCAATGGAATCCCATTGCAAACAGTTTTTGGGTCACAAAAACATTTGTGGACAGTGCCCCTTTGCTCCGGGTGATGAGCCAATTTTGGGTGCAACTTGCCAATTTGGTGGAATGAAGCAGAAAATTACCAGAATGATCTTAGAATGCCAAGGATTAAACCACAGGAGAAACTAAATAGATTATCTCTTGATTTTTAAATTGTATCTTACCTTTTCATCAAGATTTTCTGGATTCTGTTAGAACAGATAGGGTAAGTTGTGAGAAACTGTTTCTGCTAGTATGAGAGTTTAGGACAAGGAGGGACATAATTAAAAATAATGCTGGACCTCTCAGGTTAAAATGCAAAGGGTAGAACAAGTTTGGACATCTCTTTCAAAGATGGCTATTTTATCCATTCGTGGATTGTGGGCATCATTGGTTAGGCAAGTAGTCAGTGGATTGGTAGTCACATCACATTGCACTAGCTCTATCCAGCAAACATGAAGCAGCCATACAGACTCACCGACAAACACATTCATTATCCTATCTCTACCTTTACTTAGTTTTTTCAAAGATAATATTCAGATGTCTCTTTACAGCCTTCATCGAAACAGACATTTGTGTTGAATAATGGATAGGAAAGAAGGAGTTACAAGGCAGTAACACAAGCAAGAGGTTCAAGTGGCTAGAGTGGAGTTCAAGTGGCTTTATACACGTTACCTGAACTCTGAGCTTGTGTTAATGCTTTTGTCCCTTTGCTTTATAAAAGACTATACAGACAAATATAGTAAATTTTACTAATTCATACTTCTAATACAACTAATATATAAATAAAAGTCAAACAAGTGTGCTGACTTCAGTACCCAAATTCCCTATATATAGCCCACACAAAGGAACTCTGAACTAGAGTGAAAATTTGTAAAAGCCAACTCTTTATAATGATTGTTGGCATTAACAGGAACAGACACAGATCTTCAAGGAGTGTCATCAATGAAGTGACAACTCAAACCTGTGTAACATAATCAGAATAGATATAATTAAATCAATTAATAGAAAGACATCGCAAAGTTTATTTGTTGTGTGGGATACATGATCATTGTTCATTTAATGCAAGTAAATATATTCATAGCATTTTAGCTAAACGTAGAACATTACATAAAAATTAAGATTTTAAACTCAATGCTGGTATTTTATTGATATTTCTCATCTGTCCAGACTAAATTCATATTTTGTAAAAGTGCCCACTGTCACAATGGCGTACTTGTGTTGATTGTTAATTTTCAAATTGTTGGATGGATGTGGGAATTATACTTATAAAAATACTTCTTTTGCAACAGACTAAAGTGGTTACAGCCTACATCAAGTTGGCTGGCACTAATTTACATTCCTATATATTCCACATTCCAACACTGTGGAGAGGGAACAGCAAGTCTTTGAAACCTGTCATAGACAATGTCACCTCCTGATGTTTGAGAATGACCTTAGTGTCTCTCAGCAAAGCATCTACAGAAGGCACTGAGTATTCAACAGCTGAAGATAAAATATTCATAGTGACTTACTTGGACAAACAGCTCTTGATTTTTAAGATAGTTCTTCAGATGAACTAATCAAGTAATAATTGAAATATATATTTACGTCTGAATTACTGGCAGTTGGAGAAATATCACATGGCCAGACCAGGTGAGTGATTTAAGCAAATTGGTCTCTCAGCAGAACTGAACTAAGGTTCTTGAGTAGATTTGTAGCTTGGGTTGTGGATGCTGTGGTTGGTTCGCTCGCCGAGCTGGTTCATTAGTTCGCAGACGATTCATTACCCTGCTGGGTAACATCATCAGTGCAGCTTCCGATAAAGCACTGTTGTGTTTTCCCGCCTGGTATTTAAGACAAAAAGACATGAGCAGTACTCACTTCATCTCCATTCACACAGATAAGGAGAACCACCAGTTCGATTTGAGACAACATCAGGATCCTAGGACAGGCCAAATGGAGACAAGCATGGGAATTTCTAGAGGTTTCGTTCTCCGCCATGAAGGCCATCAATAAACATGTAGAATTAGATCCTATATATACACACCACTGCAAAGAAAAACTGGAAATGAGGTAACCAATTCGAACAGACCCCAGAGTTTAAATACCAGGTGGGAAAACACAACAGTGCTTCATTGGAGGCTGCACTGATGATGTTACCCAGCAGGGTAATGAAACGTCTGCGAACTAACGAACCAACTCGGTAAGCGAACCAACCACAGAACTGAACTAGTAGTTGATCTACTTGGAGCACCTTTCTCTCTTTCTCTGTCCACCCAACTAGCAGCTTGAACTCTGTCTACTACTTTGACTCCATTCTTCAGTAGACAGATTTTTTTAAGAAATAATTCAATTTGACAGCAGTGTCTCCAAATGGAGGGAAAAATTAGTTAGAACATTAAATCACCTCAGCACTGAAATCAAGACAACTGCTCGCTGTCAGCAGACACAAAGCTACAAAATGTGAACTTCATTTATTTCTTACAAGCTTAGTTTTATCCAAATCTATCCTTCCTGACTCTGTAATTTGTATTTGTGTGCATGGACCTTAAATGTGTTAATATAAGTCAGTGAGTATTTTTATTATTTTTATATAAGGAAATTTCAGCGTAATAAAATTAAACAACTTTGTTAAACTCAAAATAAACTTCTCTGATCACACCATGTAAACAGTTAAGTACTCGTTAAAATAGTAATACCTTCATACAATGCAAAACAAAAAAAATTGTTGCAGTCAAATGAGAAGAAGGAAGAATGTGGTATTCTTCAAACTCACCACGCCTGGTGATTGCAGCTTAATTACTGAAATTTCATCCATTTATTGCTATATTCGAGGGGAGGCAATGACCTAGTGTTATTATCGTTGGACTGTTAATCCAGAGACCCAGGTAATGTTCTGAGGACCTGGGTTTGAATCCAGCCATGGCAGATGGTGGAATTTGCATTCAATAAATATCTGGAATTAAGAGTCTGATGATGACCAGGAATCCACTGACGATTTTCAGAAAAAAAAAAATCTGGTTCACTAATGTCCTTTAGGGAAGGAAACTGCCATTCTTACCTGGTCTGGCCTACATGTGGCCCAGACCCACAGCAATGTGGTTGACTCATAACTGCCCTCTGGGTAATTAGGGATGGGCTGGGCCTAGCCAATGACACCCTCATCATGTGAGTGAATAAAAAAAAATTGGTGTGTTTTAACTATATCAATCAGCATTCATCTCTCATTCTTTATCATAATGTTATTATTTCAAGTAGAGTATGGTTCATAACATAAATTCTAAGTTTATGAATTGTTTCACTTATGTAAATCAAACTGATTCTATGGGCTGGATACTTACAGGGGCAGTTTACATGGGAAGGGAGAGTGTGAGTTGAAATTTGTTGAAGACATGTGGTGGAGCTGGGACAGATAGGGAGGACCATTGAACAGATTCTAGATCTTTGATTCATAACCACAAGGGATTTGATCGCAGGAGGGTCAGATTTTGATCCTGGAAGGCATTCAATTGTTGACCTGGGAGTGGAGGAGTGAGGGGTATGAGTCCTGACTGCAAAGGGAATCTGATTCATGACCCCAGATATTTCAAATCTGTGTGAGGGCTGTCCAAATCACAACCTGATTGCAGGAACATGTTGTCACCTTGACAATGAGGACCGTGGATGTGGGATGGAGACAGATAAGAGAAAGATTGAGGGCAAAGGGAGGTTCCTCCTGACCCACAAACAGTGCTATAAAAATACCGCCTAACATCTAGCTTCAGCTGCTGGGTTTTCTGATGCCTTAGAAATACAGCTGTCTACTGTAGAAGCGAAAAAGCAGGTTAAATCAGAGGATGCCTTCCTACTTAACATATTCAAAGGAACGACTGACCTCCTGGGACCTGGTTGGTAGCCTGCCTCTTGTCTCACCTTCATAAAGTCCAGAAGGCAGCAGGTTGGAGTTTGGCTTCCCTAAGGGCCTGGATTTGTTTCATTTTAATTCCCCACCCTCATCCAATCCCAGAAGCTCATCCATATTAAAATTCCATCCTATGTATTTAGCCAAGTTTATCATAACACTATAGAGAGCCTACAATCCAGCATCTGTCTTAAGATTCACAATTTTTCAACATTGCACTGATCATAATCTACAAACGCAGTTAAATAATATTAGAGGGGAAAAGCCATGTATAAATTATTCAAATCTTCCTGACACTGTTCTGAGAGTTTCTGCCTTAAGAGATTATTTTAACAGAAAATAGAGTTGTTCTGACATCTAAAAATCTTTGCTGCTTGACTGAATGTTATTATCTACTTATGTGAAAAATTAAAGTTTTTTTTTAACCTCAACAAAGATGTGTCTTGTCTGATGCTTGTCATTAACTATCAGAATAATCATAAAGTTCCAATGGCATTTTTTCCAAGCAAGTAGGATCATGAGGAGAAGATAACATGCATAAATTACATTTCAGCAGATTAGTCCAATTTAATGGACTGACATTGGAATGGAACATTAATTTCTAAATTCATACTTTGTGCATTGTTTCAATGTACATTAAAATACATGAATAGTGATCAATCAGCAGACATCTGTATCCCGTTGTAATTTGCTGATCGCAATCAGCAAACTTTGTTACTCATAGTTTGTTTTAACAGATTACAAATTATAAAGGATCCCCTATTGGAAAGCATTCATGTTACAGAAACCCATGCTAAGATCACCAATTGCTTAATAGAAAAAGAGAAATAACGAGAGGATAGTACCCAAAAGGCCAGCAGTGCCACTCTAATGGCCAGTGAATGATCAAACAACTGGGACACAATCGAAATGAGGGAGGTACCAGACTGAATCAACCATACTCAAATGCAGGTGATGGCAAAGAACCCAGATGTCATTAACACCTGCTCATTGAAAAGAAGTGATCAGGGTATACCCAGTAATTCAGAAGTGTGCCGCAAACCAAATGATTATAATTGGTATTGTACTGACAGTTGCCTCAGTCACAGCAGACACTGGCCTGTACCCTCAACACCAAGCAAAGAACATTAGGTTAATTCAAGACAATGAACTCCTTCCCTTATTACCTCATAGATATGTTTGCTATACACCAGAACAAACATACATGAAGCATCATTGAGTGAGTATAAGAGGAAAGGAAACCTGCTGATTTGACCATACCCATTCAGAAAGATTGGGGGGTTGAAGGTTAGAGAGTTGGACAACGCAACCGTCAAAGGGTTGCATACTAGAAACTAGCCACAGAGAAAACCAACATGCGCACTCAGGATACAAGAGGTAGAGGGAATACTGTGGGACAACTATTGAGGATTCATACCTGTGTGGAAGCCTCCATTGCAACATCACCACTCCCAACCTCTGTTTTAGATCTCAGGTTACAGTTAGTATCAGACATATGTGAATGGTGTACATACAAGTAAGCGGTCAGGTCTCAGCCAACACTTGCAACACACTCCATGATACCCTAGAGCAGTATGAGGATTCGAAGCAGGCTCCAATGTCCCACCTTCCCAAAAGTCTGACCAAGATTAAACATGACTTTTGAAAGGTGATAAAACAGTTTTATTTGTTACAAATGGAATTTTTAAAACTATCCAATGATACAGAAGAACAGTTAAGCATCCTGACAAGGTGAGAGGTGTGGGATTGGGGGCTGAATGTCAACATAGAGCCCTGGATAAGAATTATCTCTCATTTACTCGTTGAAGTGCAGCTAGTGTTAGCATCAGCATGGCAACTTGCAGAATGTCATGTGTGTGAGAGGAAAGCCTATAAACATGAAACTAAAATTACGTTAAAGGAACAACAACTGCTCCAGGGACAGAACACAATATGAATGTAAAAGGATCCCACCTTTCTGTTTTAGTGGCCCACACCACCAGAAGGAAAGGAGTCTCAGACATTAGGAAGCTTCAAACTTGGGGAGAGGTCCAGGTGATGCCATAGCTCTTATGGCTCCATTGGCTTGATACTCCAGAGCCATAACAGAGCCATGGGGCACAGATTAATTGGCTAGCTTAACCTAACAGTTATACATTTGAAAGTGGAGGCTGAAGGTACAAAATTTGGATTTATTTTAGAATGCCAGTCATGACCAGCAGCTAAGGTGCTAAAGTATGAATAAACAATGATGTAGGACGATCTGATGAAGAAATGGGCGACATATAAACAATGCTTAGGATGACCGAGTTAAGAAGTGGGCAAAGCCATTGCCATGTTGTCCGATGATCCCAAACCACAACAATTCACTGTTGTTAACCTTTTATATAGAATACACACACATTCTTTAGTCTCTCTGGAAGGATGATACCAAGTCTCTGCATTGTAATTACTGTACAGAAACACAATTATCAGTCCATCGGAAGCCATTTGTGGCCTTTGCTTACTTAGTACCATTAACTTGTAACTGATGATGAAAATATACATAAACTGTGTTCATTAAAACCTTGGTTGAGAAGCACCTGGACTGTCCAGCATTGGGACCTCGCATGTGTAATATATATGCCACTCGACAATTGCAACTAGACTCTAATTGTTGAAACTTTATCATAGAATATTTCTCAGTTACAAATCAGGATTGTGTGTGTCTTGGAGGGGAACTTACAGATTTTAGTGCTCCCATTTATCTTCTCCCCTGTCCTTCGAGATGATAGAGGAGTGGGTTGGGAAGGCACTGCCAAAGGAGCCTTAGTGAGTTACAGCAATGCACGTTCTAGATAACACACTCAGCTACCACTGAGCGTGGTGGTGAAGGGAGTGGATGTTAAAGGTGATGGATATGGGTATCGATCAAATGGACTGTTTTGTCATAGATGGTGTCATGCTTCTCAAGTGTTGGAGTTGCACTCATCCAGGCAAGTGGAAGTATTCCATCACATCCCTGAGATATACCTTCTAAATGGTCGACAGAGGTTAGAAAGAAGGAGGTGATTTACTCACTCAGAATTATTGGTTAGGACCTGCCCATATAGCTACAGTATTTATATCATTGGTCTAGTGCTGTTTCTGGGCAATGGTAACTCCCCTGATTCAGAACTAGTCATGCCATTGAATATCATTTGCTTGAGATGGTCATTGCCTCATACTTGTGTGGCACAATGTTACTTGTCCAGGTCTTGCTGCACATAGACATTGACTGCTTCATCAACTGAAGAGTTGTGAATGGTTAGACCTATCAATACTGTAATGGACAGAACTCATCTGCAGCAGGCAGTTTGGTGTGAACAAAGTTGAGTCAATTTTTCTCTCTTAATGGTTCCCTCACCACTTGTTACAGACTCATTCTATCATTTATATCCTTTACCAACTCAGTCTTTACTGGTGCTACTGATCAACTCTTGGTGATGGAAATTGAAGTCTCCACCAGAGAACATTCTCTTGCCAGCATTGGTGCTTCCTCTAATTGGTATTCAACAAGGAACGTCCTACGCCTGGCCAGACTCAAACAGCAGGCCATTGAGGGGATCATTGCATCCAATTACCCACCACTACATTATGATTATGTCTGCACCGAGATGGTGAGACATCATTGGAGAAGAAGCACGCAGTGTCTGTGAGTATGTGTCAGGACTTGCTCACCAGTGGACATCATGGGAGCTACAATCCATCATCACCAAAAAGAATTAAATCAAATTTATTGTGTTTCCTTTGGAATTTTGATTTCTGTTATTGTGCTCCTTATGGACTGTTAACAATATTTTTGTTTAATTTACCTATTTTAAAATAGTCAAAAGGTGAATTAGTGGTAGCATTCTACCCCAAGCAGAGGTTAGTATCTCAATATATGACACGATATGGACAGAAAATGGGATTAGAATAGTTAGGTGGTTGTTTTTAACCACTGCAGACAGGAAGGAGCAAAAGGCCTTTTCCTGTGCTGTAGCCCTCTATTACTCTATGGATTTGAATCACTATTGCTTTGCTGTTGCTGAATCCAAATTCCTGAATATTCTTGCCTATGAGCACTGGGGGCATATATACACCCAGCAGATGTAAACATAGAAACACAGAAAACAGGTGGCGCAGGCTAGTCGGCCCTTCGAACGTGCACCAACATTCAAAATGATCATAGCTGATCATACCTCTTGATCCCTTTAACCGCAAGGGCCACATCCAGATCCCTCTTGAATATATGTAATGGGCTGACCCCAACAGCTTCCTATAGGAGACAATTCCACAGGTTCACAAATCTCTGAGTGAAGAAATTCTTCCTCATTTCTGTCCTGAATGGCTTACCCCTTATTCTTCGACTGTGACCCCTAGTTCTGAACTTCCAACATTGGAAATATTCTTCCCGCCTCTAGCCACTCCAGTCCCAACAGGATTTTATATGTTTCTACGTGATCCCCCTCATACTTCCAATTCCAGCGAGTACAAACTCAGTCGATCCAGTCTTTCCTCATATGTCTGTCCTGCCATCCCGGGAATCCGTCTGGTGAGCCTTTGCTGGACTCCCTCAATGACAAGAATATCCTTCCTCAGAACTACACACAATACCCAAGACGTGTCCTCACTAAGGCCCTGTATATCTGAAGCAAGGTATTTTTACTCCGATACTCAAATCCTCTCGCTATGAAGGCTAGCATGCCATCAGCTTTCCTCACCACCTGCTGCACCTGCATGCCAACCTTCAGTAACTTTTCCACCATGGCACCCAGGTCTCATTGCACCTCACCTTTTCCTAAACTGCCACCATTCAGGAAATACTCTGCCTTCCTGTTTTTGCAACCAAAGTGGTTAACCTCACATTTGTCCACATTATATTGCATTTGCCAAATATTTGCCCATTTAGCCAATCTGTCCAAAGTCATGCTGCAACTTCTTAGCATCCTCCTCACAGCACACACTGCTAACCAGCTAAGTGTCATTTGAAGCAGTTCAATAAGGCCTATCGAGGCCTAAACATCTCAAGGGCAATTACAATTGGCAGCAAATTTGGCAACAATTCTGACACCACTTCCCAAAAAAGCATAATAATAAAAAAAAGCCAGGATCCTTCACTATCTTATCATTAGAGCTTGTTTCTTACAGATGTATTTTACAAATTCTAATCTCTCCTATCATTGGTGGAGTCAGAAGTTAAAATCAAGTGAGAATCCTGAGCAACCAAGCATTTGGGTAGGTGAATTTTCACACTCTGAGAACTTTTGTTTCAAATAGCATCAAAAGAAACCCTATTTGCATGAGCAACATCAGTGCCAAACTTACAGAGAAAATTTAATGGAACAAAATGTTTTTAGAGATACCAAGATATCATTTGGAAAATGATTTTATGGTTGCTAACATCTTTAAACAACAAGCAGTTGCAACACATGTCAAGTCTATTATTTCTCAGTCAGGTATGAAACAACACAACCTGCCTGTAATGTCCATCAAGAGAATTTCAGCATTGCTGGTCCATGTACTCATGTCTTTCTTTCGCATCAGGGGAGATAAATTCAAACTGGTATGTAGGACAGTTCTCTAACTACATCAGAATAAATCGTTCAGTTCACAGCGTCATAGTGGATTCAAAACATTACTCTGTTTCTCTCTCCACAAATGCTACCAGATCTGCTGCATTTCTCCAGTATTTTCTGTTTTTATTTCAGTTTTCTGGCATCTGCAGTATTCTGCTTTTATTTATTATAAGCTGTTGTCGAATTAGTGCCTGGAGTGCACTGTGCTTGTGAAAAGTATCTTGTTTCCAAATCCAATGGATCAATTTTTTAATATAACTGAGTGAAATAAAATATTACCAGTGCCAGGATGCATTACTGTCGTTATCAATAATGACAATGCCATGCCATTGACTTTATTACTTTGAGGATAAGGTCAGCATCTATTGTCCATTTTTCATTGCACCTGAACTAACCTCATAATGTGGAGGTGCTGGTGTTGCACTGGGGTGGACAAATTCAGAAATCACCAGGTTATAGCCCTATAGGTTTATTTGAAAACACAAGCTTTCAGAGCCTAAGTCCTAAGGTGTTAGTGCTAAACTAACTAAAATACACTTTTAAGGGCAGTTAAGAGTCAATTACATTACTGTGGATTTTGAGTGACATGTAGGCCAGATCAGTTAAGGAATGGCAAATGTTCTTCCTTAGCATGAGCAAACCAGGTGGAATTTTGCAACTATATGTAAGAACTTTACAATTACCATTACTGAGACTAGCTTTATATTCCAGATTTATTAATTGAATTTTAATTTCTCCTAAATGTTGTGCTTGGATTTGAGTCCATATTCCCCAATGCATTAGCCTTGGGACATAATCACTATGCCATTGATTAATGATCAGTGGAATTGCTCTTTCATCTGAATATATTCAGCAAATGGGCAATAAATACATGGTAAAAGTATATTCAACAGTTTGTGTTCCAACTGCAATATATAGATATAAATATACAAATATATATAAATACCTGTAACTACAATTACAATTTGATCATTGCTCATTTACTTTATGTGGCATTGTGCTGTTAGATTCAGAGTATCTTTGATTTAGTTTGATGTTCAGTGAGCATTTTTCAGAGACTTGCTTGGGGCACTAATGACTAATGTGTATTTCTCGCCTGCATGGCATTGTCATACTTACATTATGTATTATATCATGTGGCTTTTCCCACTCCAAGCATAATTTCTGATCAATAGCAAAAGAGGCAGGCTCAGGTGTAATGTGTTCTGGTCCCTTTTGCTTTCTAATTTCCTCAATGATAATCAGGGGTAGTAATGTTATATATTTTTAAATGTTCTTCTGCTACAACTTTACATTTAATTAAATCAAATCAGCTTAGCTTGCTTTTGGTTTGGCATCTGTTGTTGAAAATACCTGTAAATGCTGTTCTGAAACCTTTAGGCATCCACAGCAAGTTATGAATCAGATTATGCATGTTTTTACTCCAATCAAAAGTCCACCTTGTATAATCCTTATTTGTCTAAATCTAAGAAAGAAAATAGAAGCTTATGATCATATTTTAAACTCAATTCTTTATTATTGCATTTGTTCGAGGTATCATTTAGGGAGAAGCAAGCTTGTCACTGTTAAAAGCCAATAGACAATACGCTACCCTTGGACCTGTGAATTAAACATGAAATATATTCTTACCTCTACCAGGTTTTCTTGCTGTGGAATACTTTCATGCAACATAGTCTTTTCATACTTCCGTGCCCAACACTCTCCAAGTCTTGGGGCCAGATTTTTCTAAAGTTTAGTTATAGGATGTGGTCATCTTTGGCTGGAACAGCATTAATTGACCATCCCTTATTGAGTTTGAGAAGGTTTTAATGAGCTACCTTCCTAATCTACTGCAGTTCACGTGGTGTAGGTACATTCACAGTGGTGCTAGATAGGAGGGGGTCCATGATTTTGACCCAGCGACAGTGAAGGACAGCAATACACTTACAAGTCAGGATGATGTGTCTCATATAGAGGAGTTCACAGGTTGTAGTATTGCTATGTAACTGCTGCCTTTGTTCTTCTACATCGTGGATGTTCTTGATTTGGAATGTGCTGTCCAAGTAGTCTTGGTGAGTTGAATGTTGAAGATGTTAGATTGGATTCGAATCAAGTGAAATTATTTGTGCAGGATGGTGTCAGGCTTCCTAAGTGTTGTTAGAGCTGCACTAATCCAGCTTTTAACTTGATTTTGTAGCCACAGTACATATATGGTTAGGCCAACTGAGTTTATGATTGATGGTCATTCCACACCAAAATTGGAGATTCAACAATACTATTGCCGTTGAATGTCCAGGGACAATAGTTAGATTCTCTCATGGAAAGGACATTTGTGTAGTGTGAATGGTATTTTCCACTTATCAGCTCAAACCTTGATGTTATCCAGGTGTTCCTGCATGTGGATACAGCCTGCTTCCATGTGTAAACATACTGCAATCATCAGTGGACATCCCCATTTTTGACCTTACGGTGAAGAAAAGATCATTTGATGAAGCAACTGAACATGATTAGGCCTGGGACATGACCCTGAGGAACTCCTGCAGTGATGACTTATGACTGAGGTGACTGACCTCCAACAACTACAGCCACCTTCCTTTATGCTTCACTTCTAACCAGTGAAGAGTTTTCTTATGGTTCCCATTGACTGCAGTTCTATTACGGCTCCTTAATCCTGTACGCAGGCAAAAGTTGCTTGATGATGAGGTTAGTTACCATCACTTCCCCTCTTTTGTTCAGCCCTTTGGGCTATGGAAGGTGGTCAATGGAAGATGCACCTTAACTCATAGACTTAGTGCTTGCTACAGATTTCAATTTACACCGATTATAAAGCCATATTTTGCTTGTGTTGTTGTATTTGAAGAATATTTTATCCCATAAAAACTTTAACAGTCTCCCACTGACATTGTTTTAATTTACTGTATGGCAGAATCTATCCCTAATCAGGGATAGCAAGAACTGCAGATGCTGGAGTCAGAGATAACAAAGTGTGGAGCTGGAGGAACACAGAAGGTCAGGCAGCAACACAAGAGCAGGAAAATGGATGTTTCGGGTCAGGACCTTTCTTCAGAAATGGGGAGGGAGGGTGTTGGACATGTGATGAGGCCAGGGGCGGGGAGATTTTAAAGCTGGTGAATTCCATGTTTAATATCTCCCCAGGCCCAGTATCATGCCATGTCCAATTCCCCCTCTCATCCCCGCTTCCTTGACCTGACACAACCTGTCCAACTTCTCTCCCACATACCTTGACCACCCACCTCACTGACCAATCCCCACCACTCCCTACCTGCACTCACCCATCACCATCCCACCCATCTTCTCCAGCCGCACCCTCCTCTTTTTATTTCTGAGCTCCCTTCCTCCTCTCCATTTCTGAAGAAGGGTCCCTACCCGAAACGTCAACTTTCCTGTTCCTCTGATGCTGCCTGACCTGCTATGTTCCTCCAGCTCCACATTTTGTTTTCTCCATCCCTAATCTGTTCTGTCTCAGATCACTATATAATGAAGTCTTTTTTGTCCCTTTTCATTTGGATACAACATAAAAAAAAGGTTTCCCTTGAATTCTGCACTTAACAATGCTTGATTCATAATCAATACAAGATTATTCATAAATTGTACTATTGAATTACAGTCAACATAGATAGTACAACATGGTCTAAGACATCAAAACTTAAGTCAAATGGTTACAAAAAATGATGATTACTCATTTTCCTTCTTTGAAAAGAATTCATAGAGTCAAGCAAATCTGCAAGTTTAAAATACGAACTGATGACATTGTTGGGATCTAACATGGAGGCATAAAAAGTGAGTGAATTAAATTAATATGCATAGCTGAAATGTCACTGACAAAACTATCTTAGGTTAATAGCTATATCTTTATGTTAATTCGGCTGCCATGCAATATCACATTTAAATGTACTTTTGTGATATTTGCTCTCACTGCTAAACAAAATCTCACACAAATACAACAGATAGTTAAAGTAAGGATCTTAAATACTATTATGTTACACTGAAATTACTTGAATTTTATGTTTAGCCACTAATTTTCAATCTGTGTGGCAAGAGCTACTCACAACTGATTCCACGGTAACTGCAGGGGCCTAAGGAGGTGGGATGGTGGAGGGAAATTTAATACACAGAAGCCGAAGCAGGTAGAAAATGTCTGGGCCCCATTGTTGCATATGGTTGGAATATTTTTAAATCTTGGAGCTCATTTTAATGTCTACTAACTAATTCCCAATTCTCCAAACCCACGACCACTTCCACCTACAAGGACAAGGGCAGCAGATATATGGGAACACCACCACCTCCAAGTCACTCACCATTCTGACTTGGAAATCTATCGCCATTCCTTCACTGTCGCTGGATCAAAATCCTGGAATTCCCTCCCTAATAGCATTGTGGATCAACCCATAGCAGGAGGAATGCAGCGGTTCAAGAAGGCAGCTCACCAGCACCTTCTCAAGGGCAGCTAGGGATGGGCAAGAAATTCTGGCCAGCCAGCGACGCCCACATCCCACGAAATGAATAGAAAAAAAAATTGAATGAAATGTCCCTTGGCAAAGTTAATGAGAAAGGGATCAGGATGGATCCAACAACATGGCTGTGGGTTGATAAAACCTTCAGCAGAAGAATTCCTTAGTATGCTTATTGGGTTATAAGAAGTATTCCAGTTTCTTCAACCAAGGAAGAGCCTCAAAAAAGAATATTTTAAATTATGACTTATTGAATCTCCCTTGACCTGATCCTGCTTGAAGTTAAGTTAAAATTTTGTATGTATTGGACTGAGATGTCATCTTTGTAGTGAAGTCTTTATATCTACAGTAAGCCACTGGCCAAAGCTAAAATGTCACCTATTAAAATTGCAAACCAGTAAATGGTTCAAAACTGTGTGCAAGTTTCAAAACCCAATTTTAATCTTCCTGATTATCCCATTCCTGTCTGTGAGCTGGATTCAAATCTCAGCTCTTACCTTTATGATCTTAAAGTATAATTACCTCTTTGATTTACAATAAAAATTGAGATTTGAAGGAAAATATGAGGATTTGATGGTGATGCAGGCTTTGCTCTAACTATACATCATCAAAGAAGTGTTGAACTCAGAGATTTTTGTACAAACTCAGTTCCTGTGTTTAAAATATAACTTTTTCACCATAAAATGAACTAATATAGTTTGAATGCATTTTCATTTGTCCACACAGTTTCCAGTATAAAAATAGATCTACATTTCTCTATTTTTTAAAATTACTTCTAAACATCTGTAAAACATCAAAAAGCAGATGAAAATTTGTATTCCCTGTGTATAAGAACACTGTGCCTTCTTAGTAACAAAGAAAATTGAATGCTTTTTAAATAGTTTAGTTTAGAATTAAGCTAATTGGGTTTTTAGCAATGTTGGTGTGCTTCCTGCTGGAAACTTTCCCATGCTTCATCATATGTGCAGTAGATGGACTCCTCTGTCACTCTGTTAGTCCAGACTTTAATTAGATCTGGCACCCGGCTCGTAATGATAAATGCTGAGATGATGAATGGAAATTTAAATGAGTGTGAAGTGGCTCAGCCACCAGAGCCGAATATCATTAACACCTTCCTACTGTTAAATCGATCAATGTCATCACAAAATCCGTACGTTCAGCAGGTGCAGATGGCTAATCGCCAGAGTGCCACTGACAGCATGGAGCATCCATTGAGACTCACTCACATACACGCACACACACACACACAAAAAGACGCACATAGACAGATATATCGACAGACACACACAGTCTCATACACATGTCCGAACCAGTAAAAAATGGCAAACCAGTTCAGACAAACCTTACCCAAGTGAGTAGAGTCTTGGGTGGGGTGGCAAGGGGGAAAACTCAAATTCTGGTGCAATTTCTGCCAGTAACATAACAAAGATATTTTGAATTGCTTTATTACAACCATTATCAGTATTTGAAGGAGAATTACGGCAAGTCACCAATTCTAATATGTTACATGTTATGACAGTCAGCCAGATGTCTATAAAAAGAAACATAAAGAGGGAGATAATGTTTAGTATGCAATGATACTCATGGAAAATTATCCCTTATGTAAGGATTTTTTCATAAAATCAGAAATAGCATATATTGGCATTCTATTTATAGCCAAGATATCATTGATATGAAAAAAGCTTAAGATCTTTCATAATAAGAAAGAAGACTAGCAGGTTAAGGGTCATTGAAGGTTGAAAATTCTTTGGAACTCAAATTAAGCCATCCTAAACTCATTCAACATGTAGCTGACTATTGATCACATAAAAAGTTATTGCTTTTAAAAACAAAAACCTTCATTCACTCTTAGCTACCTGAATTTGATTTACAAAACAACTGTAATTTAACCTTGAAATAACTCCACAAGGGCTGGTATCCCATCATCAAGTCACCCTTTATTTACACTTGCAAAGTACATGAGACTGACCCAGTCAGCTCAGAGCCAGATCCTAGAGTAAGCAGAACCTCTGACAATCCTGTTTATATCTGTCAGCCAGGACTCCCTGATTGGACAAGGTTAACAGCCCCAATCAGCGAACTCATTCTGTGAGGTCCACCTGGCTGACCTTGTTTCAAACACTACATCCCTCCGCCTCTAAATTTTTGGATGTAGGCCCATTCCTTTTCCTGGAGATTCTCCTGGGACATTTTCACATCTGGTCTGGTTCCTCCAATTCTGCCTCAGATACTGATGGCATGTATCAGACTGTAGGCTGCCTGTTGCACCCAAAGCGTCTCGGTAGAAATTCATCAACTTCAGGCCATTACTGCATCGATGTTGCAACATCTGCTATGTGCGACTCATCCTCAGCAGTTTCTTTGATGCTTGGTGGAAGGGGAGAACTCATGGGTTCTGACAGTCTTGCCAAGATGTTCTGAGGGTTCTGGTATGTTTTACTCCTGTACTATTTGTGAGGTTGCAGCTCTCTTGTGGTCCACATTCTTATTCAGGACCACCTCTCATACCCGAGGGACCTGACCTTGCGTCAACCATGCCTCTTACCCATATAGGGCCACTCCTGTGGTTTTGACATCAAACTTCATCCCCTTAAGTAAATGGCCTCTCTCGCTTAAAGGAGTTTTGTGTCTGGCATTGGTGTTCCTGGTGCCATTGTACCCTCCCACCACCCCCCAAGTCTGGGAGGATCAGATTTAACCTGGTGCAGAGTCTTCTCCCCAACTTTACTGGAGCTGTCCCTATTGTTGCATGAGGGGTAGTCCTGTAATCAAACAGGAACCAGTGGCAGGGTCACCAGCGTTTGGCTCTGGGCACAGGGCTCGACCACT
The DNA here is from genome assembly GCF_021869965.1 of Rhincodon typus. Lineage (NCBI taxonomy): Eukaryota > Metazoa > Chordata > Chondrichthyes > Orectolobiformes > Rhincodontidae > Rhincodon > Rhincodon typus. The sequence continues at coordinate 105,057,607 of NC_063333.1, read as the reverse complement.
CATGGCTCATGCAGCGGGTTCTGCCACACCCACAGGGTTTCGTCGTTGTCCTTCCAGCTCGCTGACATTTTTTTTTGTTTTGGTGGCCCTATCATAACAGCACAGGAACAGGAGTAGACCATTCAACTTCAAGCCCATTCTGCCATTCAGTGAGATCATGGCTGATCTGTGGCCTATGTCCATATAACCTGTCTTTGACCCATACCCCTTAATTTTGCTTAACAAAAAATTCTCAGATTTAAAACTGGCAACTGAAACAGCATCTACTGCCCCATTTGTGGAAGACAATTCCAAACATCTACGACCTTTTGTGTGCGGAAATGCTTCTTAATATCTCTCCTGAATGGTCTGGCCTTAAGTCTTAGACAATGCTCCCTAGCTCTAGAATCTCCAAGAGGCAATAGTTTATCCTTATCTCCCCTAACCTTTCCTGCTAATATCTTGAAGTCTTTGATGAGATCATCCCTTAACCTTTGAAATTCTATATAAATCAGGTCTAATTTGTACAAAAAAGACTAAAGAACTGTGGATGCTGGAAATCAGAAAGAAAAACAAATATTGCTGGAAAACCTCAGCAGGTCTTGCAGCATCTGTGGAGAGAAAGCAGAGTTAAAGTTTCAGGTCCAGTTCTGAAGGGTTGCTGAACCCAAAGATTAACTCTTCTTTTCACAAATGCTGCCAGACCTGATTTTTATAATATCCTCTGATAAGTCCACCCCTGAAGTCCAGGTATTGGTCTGGTGAACTTATATTGTACTCCCTCCAAGGCTGATTTATCCTTCCTAAGGTATGGTGACTAGATGTCCAAGCCACACTCAGTGATGGACATTGAAACTCCTCACCCAGAATACTTAGAGTTCCAGTACTGACCTCAGCACACCTTCCAACATGGACTACTGGTTCATCAGACAAGGGAAGAAGGTATGGTGTGGTGTTTGTAATTAGCAGGAAGTCACTTTACCTATGTTTGATGTGATGCCATGATTGCAGCAACAGCATGACTGCCATAGACATGACCAGCATCTGCAAATGGAATTGGATATATGCAATGAAGTGCCTCATAGCACAGAAATTGGCAAGTTCAATCCTGCTTCCTGCTGCCCTCTCATTTTTTGCCACATTTTAGAACCCCACCCAAAACACTCTTCAACCCAGCCCTGGCTCTTTGAAAATGAAATTCCTTCACTCCCACCCCTGCTGATTGGTTTGTTATGTAGTAAAGAATATCATTGATTTGAAATACTTTGCATGGCCGGTCATATTCTTAGACGTAGAATTAGGACAGCTATTAGGATAGTTTTTAATTTTAGACCTGTACAATGTCAGTTCTTGGCCATCAGTAATCTCATGTTATAACTTTGTACTATTAATTTACATATTAGTACAACAGTCAGCCTCAATTGATTTAACTCAAGAGTAATATCTGCTCTGGGCTCTTAAGTTCTTTTTTTCACTTCAATAAAATGTTACTTAAATACTTACCTCACTGCTTGCATTTCCCATCAATTGTTCATATTGAAGTGGTTTCCCAGATAAGCAAATAAAAACAGAAGTATTACGAGGAATATTAAAAGTCAGTTTGTGCACCTTACAACACATTACTTGCATGGAGGGGGAAAGTTAATCCCAAGGATCAATTGGGTGATGTTGCGGGATGAAGCAGATGTAAGATTAAAGATTTATATAATTTGAAACCTTGCCTCCAGCAAGCCTATTTCTGTATGTTACAAAGGTGTGCTGGAGGAGGGTGATTAATCTGCTTCCTAGAAGCAGGTTGGTCATTAAAAGGAATTTAATGAGAGCATATACCTCAAATTTCACACTCAGACTTCATTTGCTCAGCACTGTTTCGAGTTGCACTGTGCAACCTATCACAAATTCCCAGGACAAGCCTACATTGCCAGCCACTAGCTACATGGGAATAGCAATCTGTAAGGATGTGGACCTATGCAGTTGTTGCCTGCATGCTCTGGGACTTATCACTATCCTTGCAGACATATTAGTTAATGTGGTGCCAGGATCCCAAAACTGGACTATGTACGTCCTGGCAAAGCCTACATTTTCTATTTTGGATAATTTCAAGCAGCAAGATGGGCGATGCAGTAATGTTAGGTACATGACCAGGCACCCTGATTGAAGAGAAATGCCATTTCTGGGAAGTTTTATATTGCACAATGTGTGAAAATACTCTGATGTATTTTGGTCATAGATTAAAGAATGTTATGGCATCCTCATGGTGAGAGAGGGCAGAGATGTATGCAACCTGTCCACACAACGGTTACAGCATTATGCTGTCTCTGGGTCGAGAAGATGGCAGTGAAGAGAACAAGCTCAGTATCATGCCTTTTGCTGTTTTCACTACTCCATGCTCCTTCACAGGGGAAGGAGGCTGTCTGGCACAGCAGACAATTCATCTAAACATCTTGATACACCTGCCCATCAGCCTTCTCCTGTAGGCTGCCCTATAAAAGTTCTCCAAATCTAAAGCAGGACTTAGCAACCCCTTTGCACTTTTGTATCTCACAGATGATCAATCCTTTCCTCATGGCCTGCCTTAATCCACTTTTGCTCAGTGACTTAACACAAGCTGATCCCAACTTTATACTAAGATAACACGGTGTAGAGCTGGATGAACACAGCAGGCCAAGCAGCATCAGAGGAGCAGGAAAGCTGATGTTTCGGGTCTAGACGCTTCTTCAGAATTGGGGGAGGGGAAGGGGATTCTGAAATAAATAGGGAGAGAGGGGGAGGCGGATAGAAGATGGATAAAGGAGAAGATAGGTGGAAAGGAGACAGACAGGTCAAAGAGGTGGGGTTGGAGCCAGTGAAGGTGAATGTAGGTGGGGAGTTAGGGAGGGGATAGGTCGGTCCAGGGAGGATGGACAGGTCAAGGAGGCGGGATGAGGTTAGTGGGTAGGAGATGAGGGTGGGCTTGAGGTGGGAGGAATGGTTAGGGAGGTGGGGACTAGCTGGGCTGGTTTTGGGATGCGGTTGGGGGAGGGGAGATTTTGAAGCTTGTGAAGTCCACATTGATACCCTTGGGCTGCAGGGTTCCCAAGCGAAATATGAGATGCTGTTCCTGCAGCTTTCGGGTGGCGTCATTGTGGCAATGCAGGAGGCCGAGGATGGACATGTCGTCCAAGGAGTGGGAGGGGGAGTTGAAATGGTTCGCGACTGGGAGGTGTAGTTGTTTGTTGCGAACTGAGCATAGGTGTTCCGCAAAGCGGTCCCCAAGCCTCCTCTTGGTTTCCCCGATGTAGAGGAGGCCACAACGGGAACAGCGGATACAGTATATCACATTAGCAGATGTGCAGGTGAACATCTGTTTGATTTGAAAGGTCTTCTTAGGACCTGGGATGGTGGTGATGGGGGAGGTGTAGGGGCAGGTGTAGCACTTGCTTCGTTTGCAGGGAAAAGTGCCGGGGGTGGTGGGGCTGGAGGGGAGTGTGGAGCGGACAAGGGAGTCACGGAGAGAGTGGTCCCTCTGGAGAGCAGATAAGGGTGGGGAGGGAAAAATGTCTTTGGTAGTGGGGTCAGATTGCAGATGGTGGAAATGTCGGAGGATGATGCGTTGGATTCAGAGGTTGGTGGGGTGGTACGTGAGGACGATGGGGATTCTGTTTTGGTTGTTATTGCGGGTAGGGGGTGTGAGGGATGAGTTGCGGGAAATGCGGGAGACACGGTCGAGGGCATTTTCGACCACTGTGGAGGGGAAGTTGCGGTCCTTCCCCTCCCCCATTTCTGAAGAAGGGTCTCCACCCGAAACATCAGCTTTCCTGCTCCTCTGATGCTGCTTGGCCTGCTGTGTTCATCCAGCTCTACACCGTGTTATCTCAGATTCTCCAGCATCGGCAGATCCTACTATCTCCCCAACTCTATACTATTCTTCAAGGTAAAAGGAGAACCAATATCTGGGTTGGTGGCTACAAGCGACAGCTCAGAGCTGTGCCATTACTTCTTGTCTTCCCGGGCCACTGTGGTTGGGCAGTGGTTCTTGTGTGTCCAAAAGCAAAAACTCTGAAAAGGAAGACTGGTGTGAGGAGTTTGTGTTCCTTTGTCACATTTTTGTGCTGGACATTACTGATAAGGGTGAACTAAGAGTTGCTGCATAAGAGCTCATTGTGTTTAAGATGGTATGTTAGCTTCGACAGAAAATTGGTCAACTTATAGCAAACAGAGAGTTGAAAAAATGGGTAATAATCAGGCTTAAAACAGTGATTGGTGCTAGGGTTTCAACTATTTATGATCTATAATAATGGCTTGGATCAAGAGACCAAGAGTATTGCAGCCAAATGTGCTGACAGTACAAAGACAGGTAGCGAAGCACATTGTGAGAAGAACACAAAGGGCTGGATTTGTATGGAAAAGCAAGCAATGTTGAGTGAGGAGCACTCCTGCCTCAATATCTTCATTCAGGGAGGCAGGGGAAATTAGATTGATAGCTTGATGAAAGTTGCTAGTTTGAGCATGCAATGGGAAATTTAATTGATGTTTTAGGTGACAAATAAATTTAATGCCAATGGAAACAACCTAGGTGGTTTTAATCTGTACCAAATGAAAGGAAAGATTGTTTGGGAAGAAGTTAATTGTCTATAATGAAACCTGTCAGTCCAACAAAAATGCTAAGGCTGTTCACAAAAGAAACTCTCAAGTTTGTTGTTGCCACATTAAAATTGGGATAATTTTAAATGAAAGAATTGAAAGAAATATCAATTCACTAGAGAATTGTTTGTATTTTGTATGAAAGAACAAACAAGCAGAGTTTGGCAATACCTGGAATCACACAATAGTGTTTGATTTTTGTTTTAAAGATATAATGAAAACAGTTTTATTTTCAAAATTGGAGCGTAAAGTTTCTCCAGAGCTCCCGAATTATAGAGGATCACTTAAAATAAAAGAATAGTGTGGGGAGAAAGTGACACAGTATCAAATGGAAATAGGAGTAACTCATCTGAAGTGTAGTTAAATGGAATATATCAAGTGAAAGGAATTATATAACTGATCGCTATCTCTTGGAGTTATTTGTATCCTTTGAGTTTTTTTTAAAGAGAACTGAATTGGATGATCTGGCTACCATCAAGAACATAGGAACAAGTGGGGAGTAAATGCATGTCCCTCCCATCCTAGCAATCTTACTACTTTTGACCTGTCAAAAAGATCATCTGAAAGTCAAAAAGGCTTGGCTTGATTTTAGGATATTGGTATAAGCATCAAGAAGGAATTGTTACATCTGAAATAACTAACGTGAGGGAAGGTATGGTGAAAATGTCCTGAGGAATTGGTTTCAGACATGTACACTTCCTTGACAATAAAGTTATTGTTTCCTGAAGAACAAAAGAATATTATTTAAACAATGAGATACACAATCTACAGAGAAACTGGCTTTAAAACAATCAAAGTTTTGGCTGGAGGAGGTAAGAATTAAAGTAAAATACAGTTTTGGATATGGACAACTGAAGGCTCGGGAGAGATGTTTATAAGAAAAATCAACAAGATGGGTACAGGTGAAGGGAGAGCTGGTGAATCTTTTGAGCCCTTTCATAATCTGACGTTGTTGATGGACCAAACGGTATAAATTCCAAGCGGAGTAGAAGAACACTGCTTCATTGGAGGCTCCACTGATGCTGTCACCTAGCATGGTGACGAAACATCTGATCGAGAACAACCCAGCTCGGTGAGCAAAACAACCTCACCAACAGATATAGTAGGAACTGCCGATGCTGGAGAATCTGAGATAACAAAATGTAGAGCTGAATGAACACAGCAGGCCAGGCAGCATCGGAGGAGCAGGAAAGCTGGCGTTTTAGGTCTGGACCCCTCTTCAGAAATGGGGGAGGGGAAGGGGACTCTGAAATAAACAGAGAGAGGAGGGGAGGCGGATGGAAGGTGGATAAAGGAGCAGATAGGTGGAGAGGAGATGGGAGTAGGGAGATTTTGAAGCTTGTAAAGTCCACATTGAGACCATTGGGCTGCAGGGTTCCCAAGCGAAATATGACGTGCTGTTCCTGCAGCCTTCGGGTGGCATCGTTGTGGCACTGGAGGAGGCCCAGGATGGACATGTCATCGACAAACAACCGCTTTGTGGAACACCTACGCTCAGTTCACGACAAACACAACCTCCAGATCCAATGCATCATCCTCCAGCACTTCCGCCACCTGCAATCTGACCCCACTACCAAGGACATTTTTCCCTCCCCACCCTTACCTGCCTTCCAGAGGGACCGCTCTCTCTGTGACTCTCTTGTCCGCTCCACACTCCCCATTAGACCTACCATCCCTGGCACTTTTCCCTGCAACCACAGGAAGTGCTACACTTACCCGTACACCTCCCCCTTCACCCCCATCCCAGGCCCCAAGAAAACCTTCCACATTAAACAGATGTTCACCTGCACATCTGCTAATGTGGTGTATTGTATCCGCTGTTCCCAATGTGGCCTCCTCCACATCAGGGAAACCAAGAGGATGCTTGGAGACCGCTTTGTGGAGCACCTACGCTCGGTTTGCGACAAACAATTGCACCTGCCAGTCGCGAACCATTTCAACTCCCTCTCCCACTCCTTGGATGACATATCCATCCTGGGCCTCCTCCAGTGCCACAACGATGCCGCCCGAAGGCTGCAGGAACAGCACCTCATATTTCGCTTGGGAACACTGAAGCCCAATGGTCTCAATGTGGACTTCACAAGCTTCAAAATCTCCCCACCCCCGACCTCATCCCAAAACCAGTCCAGTTCGTCCCAGCCTCCTTGACCTGTCCGTCTTTTCTCCCACCTATCCGCTCCTCCCACCTCACTAACCAACCCCCACTCCCAGCTCCTACCGACCAGCCTCATCCCTGCCTCCTTGACCTGTCCATCTTCCCTTGACTGCCCAACCCCCATCCTAACTCTCCACCTACACTCACCTTTACTGGCTCCAACCCTGCCTCCTTAACCTGTCCATCTCCTCTCCACCTATCTGCTCCTTTATCCACCTTCTATCCGCCTCCCCCCCATCTCTATTTATTTCAGAGTCCCCTTCCCCTCCCCCATTTCTGAAGAAGGGTCCAGACCTGAAATGTTAGCTTTCCTACTCCTCCGATGCTGCCTGGTTTGCTGTGTTCATCCAGTTCTACACCTTGTTATCTCTTAACCTCACCAACAACACAAGCTACAGATTTTTGCCAAAACTTTGACCTTTCATAATCTATTGCTGTAATTCAGTGTACCTTAGACAACTAAAGATGACCCAAAATCCTCAAACGATAATAGCTTAGATTCAATGCAGAACAAGAGAGAAGAGAGGGAGAAATTCAACAACTTGTTGTAAGTGAATATGGAAATGAAAAAAAAAGGAGACCAAGTGGGATAATATTGTTCCCATTTTGAAGCCTACATCTCCTTCCAACTCATTGAGGCAACAATGACACAAAGTTACTTCTTGATCATGTGTCCATACATAATACCACAGCAGAGTAAATATCTCCACGCATATGAGGCACCTAAGGCCATCTCTCAAATTGACCACCCAATCTTCCAATTAGTCTCTGATCCTAGGATCAATCCTTGATGGGAACAGTACCTCATGAAATAAAAAGCATCTGGTTAAAGTGGTCCAACTGAGCAAAGAAATAGAGTCATAGAGTTGTACAGCATGAAACAGACCCTTCGGTCCATCTTGTCGATGTCTACCAGATATCCTAGATTATTCTAGTCCCATTTCCCTGCATTTGGCCCATATTCCTATAAACCCTTCCTATTCATGTACCCATCCAGATGCCTTTTAAATGTTGTAATTGTACCAGCCTCCATCACTTCCCTGGCAGTTTGTTCCATACATATAGCACCCTCCAGGTGAAAAAGCTGTCCCTTAGATCCCTTTTAAATCTTTCCTCTCTCACCTTAAACCTACGCCCCGTAGTTTTGGGCTCCTCTGAACTGTGAAAAGAAACTTTGGCTATTCATCCTATTTACGTCCCTCATGATTTTATAAACCTCTGTAAGGTCACCCCTCAGCCTCCGACAATCCAGGGAAAATAGTCCCAGCCTGTTCAGCAACTCCCTATAGCTCAAACACTCCAATCTCAGCAGCATCCTTGTAAATTTTTTCTGGACCATTTCAAGTTTCATAACATCCTTCCTATAGCAGGGAAATCAGAATTGAACATACTATTCTAATAGTTGCCTCACCAATGTCCTGTGCAGCCACAACATGACATCCCAACTCCTATACTCAATGACCGACCAGTAATGGGTAGTGAACCAAATGCCTTCTTCAGTACTGAGCCTATCTGCAACTCCACTCTCAAGAAACCATGAACCTGTATCCCAAGACCTCTTTGTCGGCAACACTCCCCAGGACTCTACCATTCAGTTTACACGTCCTGCCCTGATTTGTCTTACTAAAATGCAACACCTCACATTTTTCTAAATTGAACTCCATATGCTGCTCCTTGATCCATTTGATCAATGTCCCATTGTACTCCAAGATAACCTTCTTCATTGTCCACTACACCATTCATTCTGAAAACTTACTAACCATACCTCTTATATTCACATCCAAACAGAAGAAGAAATTCAAAAGTTAGGAGAGTGTGACTGAATAAGACCACCTTTATAATGTCAGTCAGATCCCTTGATTGAGAATGTTGACCTGATACCTAATAGGTGCTAAAGTTTGATATTGACAGTTCAAGTAGCTTTGTTATGTTTCCTGTAATACATAATCAAGAAATTAAAGAACTAAACTTGGATTTTAGAATGAGTAGGTTAGTTAAGAATTAGTTGCGAGAAATCAACAAGGATATTTCCTTCTGAAAAGAAGAACTGCTAGAAATTGGGGCCTGTGTGCTTTTAATATTCCATATTTGGTATTTCTTGTGTAGCATGAAAACTCATTTAACAGTGTTACAGTTGTAACTATCTTTCCACAAACATAAACAGAAGAACTTGTCAGGCGCCACACTATCACATTGTTTTTTTTAATCTGGTGATGCCCCTCACCAGCACCATAATGAGACAGTGACCTCAAAACCATGTTGCCTGCATCTAGTAGCAAAACATTACATAAAGGTAAACATTCAGACAAGTCCAAACAGCCAGAAAATGGGAACATAAAGGAAAATAATATAGTCTGCAGTTCAACCCACAATGCAAGCATAATGCTGGCACCTTGAACTTGACATTTCATGATGGTCCTCTCCACCCATCTACTCTCATCTACTGGAACCGAGTGTCAATCAGGCCCGATGCATATGAGCTCCATTATCCACAAAGAGAGATTCCTCCTATTCAATGATCTTATGCTTCTCATTGGATGACCATTTCCACGCTCTGACTCCTAAGCATCTATCATATCGCCTGCTCCAGTTGTACAGAACACAGCATGCTAGGATGGTATGGCTCATTCTGGACTGTACTGGAGTACCCCTCCCACCTCACCCTACAGGTTCAATGCTGTGAGATTGCATCTTCAGAAACCCTATAATCTCATCCACCATGGCTTTGGTCACAGCATGTGCACCAACTTGGTAAAGGTGCTGAACTTGCTCAGTGATCAACACATTAAGGGAGTGCCTACTACTCTCTGACCCCCTTCTCATCTCAAACTCACGTGAACGAGTCTACATTTCGTTGGGTTCATTGGAATCAATTATCATACTTAGATGATATATGATACAGCAACATTCTCTTTGTTTCATGGCACCCTTCGAAATTCCACAAATGATGGGGCATTGTTGCCCAGTATTCACCTTCTTTTAAGTTAATGCTGTTAACATCGCTATCACTCGATGACAGCGTCATTTTTGCTAGCACCAATGAAAACATAGTCTAACTTTGACCAACATATGATGCTGAAGCATGTTCACTCATTGCAAATGTGTGAAGAAATGTTTGTAAATTAAATGTAAGTTAAATTAAATGCCCTTGCAAGAGCATGCTTCACGTATTTCCCCTAACAATGTCCTAATGTTCAGTGCACATGTATCCTACGTTTTAGTGAATTGACAGTGGCTGCATGTCCCCAATATGTTTTCTGCATCTATAGAATGGCAAATGATAACAGAGACTGCAACTCATGGGTAGATGCCGTCAGAATCAGGACCTGCTTGGTGACAGGTATTGCCCCAGAATGTCCATGTCCCCTTTACCTCACACTATCTCCACAGTCCATTTCCACCCAACCCTCCAATGCAGACACCCACTACATTGATCTTCGCCTCCTATTGCCCTCCCTGCCACCTGAGGCCTGACATTATACCTAAATAATGCCCACCCTTCTCCTCTATGCTCTCTCTGCGAAGGCCGCATTGGTGGTCGCTGTGAATAATCTCTCCTCCTGCAGCCTCCCATGTCCTCTGTTGCTGTTCCACATTACACCTGTATGCCTTGACTATATCCCCATCACTGTCCTTGTTCTCACACCTAGAAATGGCCTCAGCTTTCCCTCCCCAGCCTTGACTTCTCACCTCATTTGACAGTGATTCTCCCCACTACCCAATGCCCCTTGCACCCACCTTAACAATCGACAATACTCTCCAGGACTATATTCATGCCAGATCTTGGACAGATTTGGATGAGCCACCCTCAGACATGAATTACCAGAACCCTCACCACTGTCTTTACAGCTCCCTAAGAGACAGGACGTGATCCACCTAAGTCCTGCCGTTGGCCCTACAAAACCGACCATTGCCCATTCCTGAGATTGAAGTCAGGTAGGTACCCTGACCATATTTTGCCAAAACAAATGACTGGATGCAGCCAGGCTCCTGTGCTCAGTGTTGACTGTGTCTGTGACTGACAGAACCAAGACCTCCTGACTGAGAGTGATTTCCCCTTTGACTGGACTGAGGACTAGTCCCCACCCAGTTTTTAACATAACAATTTGACTGAATAAATATGCATTGTGTTTGCCACACAGGTACTGGCGTATGTTATGTATATTAAACTGTCATCTTGGTATTTCATCAAAACAGATCCCTACTGACAAATATGACAAGCAGCCTCTCTGTGTCAGTAGGGCAGTACTGATAGTCTTAGGCTGTGACTCAAGTGCCAATGCACTAACAGACATGCATGGCAAGACATGGAAGGTGCAAGCATGCAGGTAGACATAAAGTGAGTGTTAAGAGAGCAAGTGAGCAGCCCTGAGACACCACCTGGTCCAATCTATGAGCTTAACATCTATCCCTACACGCAAAGTGTCACTGATGTAGCCTTTCAATGCTAGTTGTCAGTGCATACTGCAATGCAAATCAGATACCAATGTCAGTGGACAAGGCTGGTGCCTGTGGATTGTGCCCTAAGATGCTGGTATCCTGTGTCTAACAAGAAGATCCTTCAGAGCAATTGACAAACTGAAGTCACCAGATACTTGCTGTGATTTCTATGATTTCTTGATGTCTAGCTTGTTCGGCGTGTTTGATAAAATAGGAAGCTGAATATTAATGAGGGGAGCTGGAACATTAACAAGTTTCTTTATTCATTCATGGGATGAGGGCATCACTGTCTAGGCCAGCATTTATTGCCCATCCCTAATTGCCCAGAGGGCAGATATGAGTCAACCACATTGCTGTGAGTGTGGAGTCACATGTAGGCCAGACCAGGTAAGGATGGCAATTTCCTTCCCTAAAGGACATTAGTGAACCAGATGGGTTTTTCCAACAACCAGCAATAGATTCATGGTCATCATTAGACTCTTAATTCCAGATATTTATTGAATTCAAATTCCACCAGCTGCCGTGGCGGGATTCAAGCCCAAGTCCCCAGAACATTACCTGGTCTCTGGATTAATAGCCCACCAACAATACCGCTTGGCCATTGCCTCCCATTTAATTTCAAAGTCATTTAATAAGCAATAATCCCCCTTAATTGGTAACTCACTGCTGCCCAGCAGGAAACTCACCTTGCTGCTTGTTAGAAACAGAAAAGGAATGAAATGTTTATGACACTGCGATAAGCCCTGCTGGACTTGTCTACAAAATCATGCACAAATCTCACCATTGTCTGCATCTCTCAAATCTCAGTAACATTCTGCCCTAAGAATTCTTTGAAGCTGGAAGAATTATCCCTGAGTGACTTATAAAAAATAACTTGTCTGCTAATTAAATCGGCAGTCAAGTTGAAGTTAGAATTAGAAATAGGGATCAGAAAGGCAGGCATAATTGGGGAAATAGAACAATATCTGAAATTGGAAGAAGGGCAAACCAAATAGCAATTCAGTTGATCTAGCTAAAATTCAGCTTCAGGTGAAGCAGCTAGAGCAAGTAAAAGAAATGAGAAAACATGAGTATACTAAAGAGGAAAAGGGAAATTAAATGGACTTCAAGTGGTCATTTTTTTTTCTTTATTCATTCATGGGATGAGGGTGTCGCTGGCTAGGCTGGATTTATTTGCCCATCCCTAATTGCCCAGAAGGCAGTTAAAAGTCAACCACACTTCTGTGGATCTGGAGTCACATATAGGCCAGATCAGGTAAGGTTGGTAGTTTCCTTTCCTGAAGGACATTAGTGAACCAGATGGGTTTTTCCCCTAATAAACAACAATGGATTCACAGTCATCATTAAATCTTAATTCTAGATATTTATTGAATTCAAATTCCACCATCTGCTATGGTGGGATTTGAACTCATGTCCCCAGAATGTTAGCTGGCTCTCTAGATTAATAATCCAGCAATAATACCACTAGGCCATTGCCTCCCCCTGGTCAGAGCTAAATATTAGGGCAACAGAAATAGAGAGACGGAGGAAAACAATAGGTGAGAGAGTACCAGCTCGAAACAAAAGGAAGCCTTTAGTTTCAGGGAACGTTCTGACAATGAAAGATGGGGGCAACTGAAAAATCTTTAAATTTATGTAAGGCCTACCAAACCAATGTCAAGGTCCTCTTAAAATTTATTTTGAAAAGACAACTAAGCAAACGGGGTAACGTAAAGTAAATTGGACAGTGCTCATGCTAAGTAAGCTAAAAAGAAGAGCTCTGAGCTGTATGCTTTGCTTTTTGAGTACATTTCTAAAGATTGTGGTGCCAAAACAAAAACTATTTCTTGTGCTTACAAGTTGGTTCCTGAGGCTTAGCAGAAATATCATAATAATTGGTAGCATTCTTCACAGATTTATATAGAATTTGAACAGGTAAATCAAGATCATAGTGACCTTGGTATAGGGCATTAAATGTACACGTTGATGAATGACCATTAGCAAAATAAAATTCCTGGAGGAATTTAAGAATTCATTATTTCCATTAGGAAGAATTCACGCTGAAAGTGAAAAGGTTGCTACAGCCACACCACCGGCTGAGATGGTTGATTATTATGAGCTGGACCATTCAAACCTTTTTTCTGCAACACCCACAAACTCAAGAAGAGTAGAAGATAGGAGGGTTGAAGGAAGACCATGACGAAAGATGAGAAAGGGTATCTGAAGATGCACCAGTACCTCCTCCTCGGGCCAGAAAGAAAAGTGCTGAGGGTGGAAGTAAGGTCCAAAGGCTAAGTGCTTCCATTATCACCAAGTTGGCATGTCTTTGTGCAGATTTCTGGAAATTGTGTGGTAAATCCATGGAATTTATTGTGGTATACAATGTCAGTACAAAGAAGGAATTGTGACTGAGAATAGAACAAATAAAGCTGTCCCGTTGACTGCTGCTTTTAGATCAAGCACAAACACTATTATAAGTGTGTTAGTTAAACAAGATTTCTGAGAGTCTTGAGAAAAATACATAGTACCTCAGATGAGGCAAGTAAATCTCTTGTTGAAACGAGAGATGCAGGATCCACCCAAATTGTTTTGTTGAGGAAAAGCATGACTTTTCCATAAGTGCATTATATCACTGCCAAACAGTGAGTGATATCAGCAGGGAGTTTGTATCTATACCTTGGTTACAATTGCATGTTGAATGTAACCTAATATCTGGGACAGTAACTGTTGAAGTTGACCATAGTTTTCCAGTAGATGGGGTTAACCTATTCCTGAAAAGTGATTTAGCTGGAAGGAAAGTAGTAGCTTTTTCAATAATCATGGAAAGCCCATGTGAGGCCAAGGAAATGCAGCAGGTATAGGAAAGGGTTCCAAGAAATGTTTATTTCATATAAACTCCTGTACAGTTCATCATGGAATGCTGTAGCCTGAGTAGTGTCTGATTAAAGTGATTTAATAATTGAGTGGAAAATACAAATGACTGTAAAATAACATAATTACCAGGTTGCACTGACTAAGATCCAGTGCAAATATTTTAAACTCTCCCTATTGCCATCACTCATTCCTTGCATGTCAGCTCAGCCATCTGTTTATATTTGAAACCTCTGACAGATGTATAAGATTTTAGATACCCTCAAAGGCCCAAATTAATTCTTAATGCAGAGTTTATTTACTCAGTCATTGTGGGGAAAGTAAATATGATGGCTTGATTGCTTCCCAAACACAAATAAATTCTGAAATGCTGTGTTTGTTCATTCATTGGACTTGGGAAATACGAATTTGTTGGCTTTTGACAGCTTTGGAGGCTTTGGTAAAGACTCTTGGTTTTTCAATAGTCTATTCAAGTAATACTATTTAGTTTTGAAAGATTTATGAGCTCTTCAATGTCTTCCAAATATTATAAAAGCGCTTGTGAGTTCCATTTATAAAGTGGAATGGATGGACAAAAGGGAAGGGAAGGTGAAAGTGATGTGGAAAGGTGAAGGGAGGGTGAAAAGGATAGGAGGATAGTTCGATTAAGGGGGGGGGCAAAGGCAAGAGTCAGTAATCTGTAGATTTGACTTTATTTGGGTAGAGCTGCTGATGGCAATGATGAACTGAACTGATATTTCTGAGAGCAGATTGCATATTTCAACCTGGCTGCATTGGTGTCAGCCTACATCTGTCGCCACCTCACCATCTCTGATGACATGCCAGAGTCCCACCAGTAGAGACATGAAAAACCTGCTTGTTGACAAGCTTGGAGGGAGATAGAATACTGACACTCAAATTAATCCTGACTTCTTGTCTTCAATAGAAAAATTCCAGTCTGGATCATTGGTTATGTTATACGCTGAGCTGAATAAATTTTTTGATCTACAAGGGAGTCAAAGTGGAAGGAAGAAAAATGCAATCAAGAAAGAATTAGATCAGCTGTGGTATCAAACGGTGGAGCTCTCTGATGGACAAAATGACCTACTCCTTCTCTTATTTCTTATGTTCTTATGAAGAGCAGTCTGTCTTTTTCACATGATTGGCATCAACATGACCTGGGTGCACTAATTTTGGGTGTTGCCTCACTCTCAGGAAACATGGAAGTTGAAGCAAGGCGAGAACAACTATAGCAAATGTCAATAAACAGTCAGCAAGCAGAGTTTTCATGTCTGCAATGGTGGGACTCTGGCATGCCATCAGAGATGGGGAGGTGGAGATAGATGCAGGCTGATACCAATGCAGCCAAGTTGAAACATTCACTCTGTTCTCAGAAATATCAGCTCAGTTAGCTTTGTAGCAATATTTGTGGAACAAGAGTGGTTCCCCCAACTCATCAAGCTTACTTGCTTCTACATCTGTGATTGTCCACCTTGAATTGGACCCACAGTCTACTTGTTTTCTGGTTCATGGTTATTCTGGAAATGAGAGAAAGAACTTCAGACTTCATCAGAACAAGAACAAGTTAACTAAATGGATATGCTATTTTGTAATGAAACCTCTCATGAACTATTAATTTGATTAAAATGAGGACTGGTCATTAATAATATGTGAAGTGTAGTCTTGAGGTTTAGAAGATGAAACCACGTTGGTTGGTTATATTATCAATAGCTACTTCATTTACCAAACTCTGGTTGTATACAGCCAAGGTGCTTTTCATTCAGTATGAAACAGGAAAATTGACCAAGTTCAAATAATTCATTGTTACATTTTGTTCTTTTACATTTAATATTAATTACGTATTCATAAAGCAATTGTGTGTATTAAACAAGACAAACATATTCCCTTTGCTTATGTATCACACCACTCCTAATATTTTAATGGTATATGTTAAAAAAATACATATTTCTTTTTCTTTGGTGGGAAGAGTGATTCAGATTTGGTTTTATTAAGAACAGTTTGTGGAAAAATTCACTGTTAAGTGAATTTAATATTCCAGTTTCTTCAATTTTTTTAATGTCTCAAATGTGGAGCCCCTAAAATGACCATAATTCACCACTTGTATTAGATGCATTATTCTATACTGTATTTTAATTCTGGAATTATGATGTAGAACCCACTGATCGGCAGTGGTGCCAAATTATAGTAAGCTATTGAATGTACTACTTTTTATGTGCCCCACTTAATACCCTGTTCTATTGCTGTTATTTGTCACTAAAATTGAAATAATCTATTCAGCTGCTTCTGGCAACTCCATCCTTTCCCCTAGATTTCCAAGTCAATGTTCCCCAAAGGATCTCCTGCCCTAGCCCTCAAACCCATATACTTCTGTAGTTTCTCTTTTATCTTCTCTCATGTGCTCTCTTAGCTCTTCTTGTCCATCATTTTGCCCTGTTCTGTCATCCTTATTTCCACTAAACTACTGATTACTCATTTCCCTTCTATGTTTCCCAAGTTAAATTACATTGTTACATATTCTGTCTTGTCGGGCACTCTGTCCTCTCCTCTCAGATCTGTTGTCATCAATCCCCTTCTCAAAAAGTCCAGTGTCAATCTTTAAATCTCTTATCTGCTCTAAAGTCACAGTCTGAACTCCATACATAAATTCTTTCAAACAAATTATCATTGCAGTAACAGCATAAAAATAGCCCTAGCTAAATTCATTAATGTCTATCCACTGTGACTGTAACCGTGGTAACTACTCCCTTTTCATTTCATTCAACCAGTTTCTGGCCTTTGACATGTTTGAATCAAATCCCTACAATGTGGAAATAGGACCTTCGGCCCAACAAGTCCACACCGAACATCAGAGAATCCTGCCCAGGCCCATCCCCCTATAACCCACCTAATTTACACCTCCCTGAACACTATGGGCAATTTAGCATGGCCAATCCACCTAACCTGTACATCTTTGGACTGTGGGAGGAAACCAGAGCACCCGGAGGAAACCCACACAGACATAGGGAGAATGTGCAGACTCCACACAGACAGTCGCCCGAGGCTAGAATCAAACCCGGGTCCCTGGCGCTGTGAGGCAGCAGTGCTAACCACTGTGCCACCATGCCATTTGAATATACTGTTGCTGTGTGAGCCCTCCCTAACCTGGTTCCAACATCCCCTATCCAGTGATAGAAAATCCTTCCTCTGCAAGTGCTTCCCCAGTGATTTGTCCCTTCCTATACTCAACCTCATTCTGCCTGTCAGTGATATCATCTTGATACATGTCAAATTCCATATGTACACTAAACGCAGCTCTACCTTCCTACCACTCTCTCTGATTGTCACTCCTGAATGAAAGAAATTTTGCTCAACTAAACTTTGGGAATACCAAGATCATTGCCTTCAACTCTCAACCCAAACTCTTTTCCATAGTAAGCAATTACTCAAAACTGGACCAGACTGCTTGCAGACTTGGACTCTATTTAATCCCAAGAGGAAATTTCACTGCATCACTAGAAATGCCTATTTCTACATCCATTCTTGCCTCATTTCATTTGTTGCTGAAACTCTCATCCATACTTTTGTTACCTTTACATAAAAAGTTCAGAGAGCGACCTCAGGAAATATATACTCTGCTCAAAAATCTAGCTAAAACTTTTGACAGTTTGAGTTGACCTAGTCTATTGCACTTGCTTGCCAAGTTAGAATGTACGAACACATTTGCCAATATCCCGCATCTTCTGTATGGTTGCACCTGAAATGTTCGTAACTAGCAGTGTAAATCAAGGATACATTATGTCTCACCAAATCTTTAATCTCTTCTTTACTTCATTGCTTCGGGACTTCACCAGAAACATGCCCATAAGCATCAATATTAGACTTCATTTATTGGGGCTGTTCAATAAGCCACTCTGTACTTCCAACAAAGTCACAGAGCCAAAAAATGAGAGAGTGTTTGTAAGCAGATGACGGTGCTGTAACTTTCCATAGCAAGACATCCAAACTATGGCAAATTACTTCTCAAGTACTTCCAAAACAGTGTCAATTCAGTGTTTCCAAAACCAAAGTTATGTTTCAATTTAAACAAGACATACACTATGAAGCACCAGGTAGGGCCATTAATGGTTCAAGTCTTAAAGTTGTCGAAAAATTTGCATATCTTGGTGGTATGTTCTCTTAGGAAACCCCTATTGATGAAAATATCAGTGAACCCACCCAGATAGCAAAATTCTGCCTATGGCTGATTCCAGATCTTGTTTGTAAGCATTACGCTCAGTCTAAAATTAAAGTTTACCAGTGTCATTTTGTTTATTAACCTGTTGTATGGTTAGAGAATCCTGGGTGTGCTATTGGCACCAGATGAATAGCAGTGTGCATCAAGCACATATTTGTATGTATGTAGACACCAATTTTAGTAGTTTCATCAATGCTGGACATACCTCCAATTACCTAGGCACTAAACTGTGTTATTTCTTCCTGAAAATTCACTGCCTATTTTTCATCTTCTAATACATTCCTAAAATTTTGCCAATTTGTTGATCATCTGAAATATTATTTCTTAAATGATACAGTGTCTAACATTATTTGATAAAACTCCTGTGAAATACTTCAAACATTTTATTGGTGATATCATCTCATAATATTATTATGAAATGAGCATTTAATACATTGGCATCTATTTTTGTTACAGACTGAGATTAGTTCCTACCCCATGGCTTTTTTATCTGATGGAGAAAATTCTTTTCCAAGAAAACCTTAATTCGTTCCTGACCCTCTTTACCCCGTTTCTTTACCACACATGCTATCTGCTTCCTATATCATAGATATTCTACAATTAGTATATTAGATATTAGTATAAGATAGTTACACAGCTTTGGTGTCTGCATACATTTAGATATGTGCTTGATGCACACTGCTATTGCAACTTTGTAAAGGGGGAAAGAAATCAGTTTGATCCTTAACCGAGCAAAGTTTTGCTTGCTGTGAAAATGCACAAGCCAAAGAGTAATCTGCAATAGTCACCTAATTCACATTCATTAGTTTCCAATCTCTTCTCTGGTGTCTCATTAGTGCTTTCAACAATACAATGCACTTTGAGTGGCAGAATACTTGACGTCTCATGGCATCTGATTTTCAACAAAAATCGTAATAATCCCAAATTCTAGCTGTTTTTTTAAATGTCACCCCTGTGGGGTAAATTAATCAGTTCTCAGCAAGGACTGCAGGTGAACCAGCTCATAAGAGTAATAGGTTTGATCTCAGAGACGACAAAGAAAGCATTCCCATTCCATACTACTCAGTTGTATCTTCTGTTGAGGCATTTGGAAGCAGAATAGCCAATGTAGCAGAGCTGGCTGGACTATGGGATGGGGGATTTATTTGAGGATCAAATAAAGTTAATAAAAAGGTTACTTTTTACATATTTAAATAACATGGCATTTATGAATATAACCACCGAAATCTCAGACACTCAAATAAAAAAAAAACTTTAATTATAAATCATGTTATTAATAAAATGTTAAAGAGTTT
The DNA here is from genome assembly GCF_021869965.1 of Rhincodon typus. Lineage (NCBI taxonomy): Eukaryota > Metazoa > Chordata > Chondrichthyes > Orectolobiformes > Rhincodontidae > Rhincodon > Rhincodon typus. The sequence goes on along the minus strand of NC_063333.1, from coordinate 105,038,052 downwards.
AGAGGTCATTTAGATTGTATCTCAAGAGAAAATACCATGCAAAGCTTTATGAAGCTATTTTCACATTCAGATCTGCAACAAATGTTTGTTCCACATTGAGGTATTCTATTTATACCTCATATAAATGGCCAGAAACAATACCAGCTGGGATCCGCTGTGAGAGCCCTGTGATTGGCAACATTTCAGTTTATTTCTGAAACAGAAGGAGTCACAATTCTACCTGGCATGATATAACTTTTTTTTTTGCTCCTTGGCAATGGTGGCTGTGGGTGGTGAATGATCACAAGATGTACGTTTTCTAAATATACGAATGTTTTACTTTGTTCTCTGCTTGATATTCAGTTTTCTATCAATGCTGACTCCAATATGGACCCCAGCGCAGAATAGAAGAGTGTATGTGCCTGTTTTGTTTAGTAGGATAACTATGAAACGTTTATACCTTGCTTGCTGGAGGAGTAATACTTGGGCTGCATTTTACCAAAAATCAACTTGAGTTAATTTTGGAGAGTTTCATGGAAGGTTTACCTCCATGAGCTCTCATGGCTTTTCTCAGCACATGGTAAGACCGAGTCAAAAACGGACATCACAGACTCCATGGTGGCAATATAGGTCATTAATGAGGTGAGTCTGGTTATACGTAGCAAGAAGGCTTGCTAGTCTTCTTGGCAAAAATCTTTCCCAAAAACTCAATACAACTCTGACTTGGCCAAAAACTACAATCGTCACCCTATGGTTACTGATGTAAACCTCACATTGGAATAAGTGAAAATTCAACTTTAAAATACATACAAAATTTTCTGTGACTTTTTCTTTAATTATCTAATGGGCATAACGATGAGAAGAAAGGCAAACAAAGCTGCAAGCAAGTAAGCAAAAATAAACTGCCTGTCAAAGAAAGTAACCAGCGTTTATACAATGAGTAAATAATAACTTTTGCTAAATCATAAAAATATGGTCACAACACAATTTTGAATGCAATATTATGAATCAAATTTTGATGTGATGATTTATGATTCCTTTTGTACAATAATGATTGTTGACTAATTAACTTATTCTATATCTCTGACATTAATGATGCATAAACCCAGAAGATCCTGTTAACGTGAATGCAAATAGTGGTGCATATTAGTAATTAATAATGTGTTTTATGGTATGTGATCTTACTTTAATTCTGAATGTTCATAATGTATGAAAACATTCAATCAAATTATATCAGCTTTCCAAAATAATTGGTATCCTAAGTTTCAAGCTTGATTTATTCATTCATATGATCCAGCTCTTGTTTTTGTTCTGATCCTAACGGTCATTTTCTGGGGAATGAAATGTACTTGTCTTTTCGCAAATCTTGCACAAATGTATGTATAGTCAAAATAAGTAAACTTTTTTTTTGTAAAGGTCTGTAAATATTTTTGTTATTAATATCATTTCAAGGAAGCAATATCATTTTTTAAACCTGTTAAAACATGTTAACATGATCAGTGTTAAGTTACAAAATAGTCTCAGTAATAACTAATTGTATTAGTGGTGTTGCTCAAGTGAAATAATTCCCTGAGCATTACTGCTGCTCGAAACATATCACAAGTAAACATCATATAAGAACCTGTTATGAACAGATTATCCCTCAAATGTGAGCAATTCTCTTGTACCTACCTTACCTCCTCAACTGCAAATTAAGAACTTGAATTTTATATTAAAATTTAATATAACAAAACATCCCTAAACACTTCACAGACAAAATCACCATCAAGCCAAAAATGGAAACATTGAGATCATTAGCTAAAATATTGGTCAAATTAAGTAGGGCTTTAAAAGAGGAGAGAAAATTGAAACAGCTTCAAGTAAATCTTGATCACTGATGTACATTGCGTTTTGGACCAATGGACCAATGTTATGCATCGAGTTTTACATTTTCACCCTCATACTCAAGTCATTTCATTCTTCACCAGTCTTATCCTTGTAATCTACAGCCCTTCAGCAGAACATCAAGTTTCTCCAAATCTAGTGTATTGGCCATCTTCCAATCCCCTAGCCCCACCAGTGTTATTAATTATCAAGATCTAAACTGTGGATTGTCATAGAGTCATAGAGCTGTACAGCATGGAAACAGACCCTCTAGTCTAACTCGTCCATGCCGACCAGATATCCTAAATTAATGTAGTCCCATTTGTATTTTCCCGTGAAATGATTTTGAGTGTGAGGATGAAAATTTTAAAAACTAATGCATAGGTGATCTATAATTCAAAGTACATCAGTGATCAAGATTTGGTGCAAGGTAAGATATAGGCAGTAGAGTTTTTCTTGAGATGAAAGACAATGTATACGGTCTTCCTGGAGTGTAGCTGGTGGAAATTCTCTCATTCAGGAGAGAATTAGGCTGACAATAGAAAGCAATGTTGAGGATTCAATGTAGAGGGTGGAGAAATGGCAGATGAAGTTTAATCCAGATAAGTGTGAAGTCCTGCACTTTGAGAGATCAAATGTTAAGGAAATGCATACAGTTAATGGCAGGACCCTGAATAGCATTCATGTACAGAGGGATCTTGGGGTTCAAGTCTACAGCTCTCTGAAAGTGGCCACACAAATAGATAGAGTGGTGAAGAAGGCTTATGACATGCTTGCCTTTATTGGTCAGGGAAATGAGTACAAAAATGAGGATGTCATGTTGCAACTTTATAAGACTTTGGTTAGGCCACACTTTAAGTATTGCATTCAGTTTTGGTTACACATTACAGGAAAGAGGGTGCAGAAGAGATTTACCAGGATGCTGCCTGTATTAGAGGGTTTGATCTATAAGGAGAGGCTAGAAAAGCTCAAGTTGGTTTCTCTGGAGCAGCGGAGGCTGAGGGGAGACTTGACCAAAGTCTATAAAATTGAGAGATGCATAGATAGAGTTGATGGTCAGAATCTTTTTCTCAGAGCTGAAATGTCTAATACGGGGGGCGGGGTTTGCATCTAAAGGTGAGAGGGGGAAAGTTCAAAGAAGATGTGAGGGGCTAGTTTTTTTTTACACAGAAAATGTTATGAGTATGGAATGCACTGCCAGGGATAGTGGTTGAGGCAGACAGGCAGACATGATAGGGCCGTTTAAGGGACATTTAGATAAGCATATGAATATGCAAGGAATGGAGATAGGGATCAAGGGTAGATAGAAAGAATTAGTTTAATTTGACATCATGTTCAGCATAACATCGCAGGCAGAAAGGCCATTCCTGTGCTGTACAGTTCTTTGTTCTATGATTGAGAGAGGGATTGTGGAGAGATAGAGCTGAATGTTGACTTACTTGTGCAATTTGATGTCATGTTTGTGGATAATGTCACCCACAGTGAAGGAGAATGTAGATGATTAAGAGAAACAGATGATGAATAATTCTTTGTATTACTTCAGGGATATTTGGAACATGAACAAGAAAATATGCTAATGCTGGATATGCTCTGGTTATGATTGAATAAGGAAGACTAAAACAAATTGATGGCTGCCCCAATCAAATAAACAATGGAGGAGAATTATTGGATGATGATAGTATCAATTGCATCGAAGACTACAAAGAGATGAAGAAAGCTGGTGAGGGATAGTGCACCACTAACACAGTGACAAACTTATTCCAGTATTGTGGCAGTATAGAACCTGATCGGACAGATTAAGGCAAAGTTGTGGGAAAGATGGGCAAACATCACAAAATATTTAAGGACATTAAAGAAAGAAAGATTAGGGATAGCAAAGGCAGAAAAATTGAGGGTGAGTGTTCTGAAAAGGTGGATGGTAATAGTTCTGAGCGGGAGGGGAATGGTGACTGAGAAGTAAAACTGACGAACAGAAATAAATTAGTATGAGTAAAGAGATAATAGTTGAAGAATGAACTGTATCAAAGGTTCATAAATCCCCTGAACCAAATGGCTACATTTCAGAGAGATGAAGGAGGTGGCTATGAGATAATGGATGCATTGGTGGTTATCTTCTAAAATTTGCTGAATTTCGCAAAGGTCCTTGCAGACTGCAAAGTAGCAAATGTAATCCCGCTATCTAAAAATGTATAGATATAGAATGGAGAACTACAGGTCTATTAATTTGCCATCAGTGTCGGAGAAAATGTTGGAATTGATTATGTGTGTGATAACTTAGAAAATAATGGTAAAATTGGACTGAAGCAATGTGGATTTTTGAGAGGAAGCTGGCCTTGGGCAGACTAAGTATTTGGTAAAGAACTTGGCAGATGGAATATAATATGAATAAGTTTGAAGTTATTTATTTTGGTAGAAAATAGAACAGAAAGACAGAAATATTCTTAAATGATACGAGAGTGTCCAAAGGGTGTCCTTATTCATGAATCATTAAAAGCTAGCATGCAAATGCAATGATCAATAACAAAAGCAAATGATATGTTGCCCTTCATTGCAAACAGATTTAACTACATAAATTAAGATGTCATGCTACAATTGTAAAGAGCCTTGGTAACTGCACCTGGAGTGATGTGTGCAATTTTGGTCTCCTTATCTAAGGAAGGACCTACTTGCCATGGAATTTCACCAGACAAATCCCCAAGATTGCAGAATTGTCTTATGAGGAGAGGTTAAGGAAACTGGACCTGTATTCTTTTGAGTTTCAAAGAATGAAAAGTGATCTTATTAAAATTTTAAAAATTTCTCCCAGGCATAATGGCATAGTTAGGATTCATTGCCTAGTTGGTGTGTCCAAAATCAAATTAGAATAATCTCAGAATAAGGGGTAGGCCGATTAAGACTGAGTTGTGGATAATTTTCTTCAGTTAGAGAGTGGCGAATCATAAGGCTGTGAAGCACAAAAAATTGAGCATGTTTAAGGCAGAAATCAGTAGATTCATGGAGATTGATAAAATTAAGGAATATGGAGACTGCCACTTTCCTGTGCTTTAAGGTAAATGATCAACCATGAACTATTTACATATCAGAACAGGCTCAAACATTCTACTGTCCTGTGTTCCCAGAGAAAAATTTCAAATGCCAGATGTCATAAGGTCAGAAAGGGAAGTAAAAAGCTTAGCAAATAAATGGGAATAGGATTAAATGAATAGACCGTAAACTCTTTGGACAAGGTGGACATTAAAGGCAGATCTGACGGTGGGTGGCTAATTCAGTTATATGCCAGGTACGTTCAAGTCTGTGCCCTTTAGATCTGAGGGAACAAAAATGGAAGCTGTATTAAAGGAGTGAATAGAGTGGTGCTTATATGTTGTGTAATAATTAACACTTGTGAAAGTGAGACTATATATTTGTAATAGTTTTAAACATCAGAAGTGTTGTTAAAAGGATACTTAGGCATGAAATGAGTCACCTATAATAAGATTACTTCACAACAATGATGCAATTTTAATTTTCTCAATGCTAGGAGGGAAACAGCTAAGATAATGCTGGGAATAATGGTTTCATACAGCAACTTTGTTTAACCATTGCCTCTAAGTTGTCCTGTTACTTGATTATAAATAACCACAAACATGATTTAGCCTCACCCCCATTATGTTGAGAGCAAAGTTTGGCCCAAAGTAAAATTACATATTTGGCTAAAGTACAATCTTACTATGACAATTGATGCTTTTGATAGCTTCAACCATCATTGGCAGGAAAATTTATCTATTGTCCAGGTATTTGAAGGGGAACTTTTTCTTGAGCATAGTGTCTCTTCTGACTTCAGAGTTTTGAACATATCACTTATTACAAAATGGCGAAAAAAAATTTCCATTTTCCTATCACTGCCATCCTCAACCTGAATAGGCTTCATAAAAACCCAGAGATAACACAGTGTGGAGCTGGAGGAACAGAACAGGCCAGGCAGCATCAGAGGAGCAGAAAAGTTGATGTTTTGGGTTGGGACCCTTCTTCAGAAACGTCAAGTTTCCTGCTTCTCTGATGCTGCCTGGCCTGCTGTGTTCCTCCAGCTCCACACTGTTTTATCTCTGACTCCAGCATCAGCAGTTTTTACTATCTTCACCAAAAACCCACACTTCTTTGAAAGGGAAGGTGATATTCTGAAACAAGAAGAGCTTTTTTTTTCAAACAAGTAAGATACCTAAGTTATTTTAACAGAAGCCAAAAACAATATTTTTTTATTGAAATGCCTTGAGATTTGTTAAACATAAGGTTAAGCTGTACTGCCCTAGGCAATAAAATGTTTTCCTTTCCAGATCATTGTGTGCTTGTGTTTTTAATCAGAAAGTGTGTATTTGGCGTGAAATATTTTTTAAAAAATGAAAGACGTATAAAGAATGTGATAAGTCAAGAATATTTACACTGCTCCCTTCATCTAACATTAAAAGCTTCTACTATTAATAACTTGTCTTTAAAATAACAGAAGGTACTATTGTTTTCAAGATATACTTTACAGATCCTGAGGCAGTTTATGCTACAAGAACAAGAAAGAAATCAACCCTTTTGCTCACTTTATTTAACTACAGTTTCAAAAACCAATATGATGGTTCTTTTTCCCTCATTTTGTCTCTGTCTGCCCTCATGCTTTGACTTTTTCTAGCAGTGTGTAATGAGTGACAACAGAATGGCAACTGTTTCGTATCTTTCATGATTTTTATTTCTATTGAAATCTATATGGTTTAAAATTTGAGGATTAAGCTATTTCATCTTTTCCAGGAAAACATCCAGCTGAGCCCTTCCCAAATTTTGACCAGTACTTTCAATAGGCTGGTTTCCAATTTTTTCAACTTTACTGATGCCTATTAATAGACAAAAGCTCCAGAATTAATATTCTGAACTGAAGAACACCCATTATAAAAATTGAAACTGTAAACAACATTTGGCTGGGCAACTTGTTTGGCTCTTCAAGAATATAAACAGAAATGTTTTCTTTTTTTCATTTTGGTCGTTTTAATCAGTTTGCACTATGTACACCAACTACATAGCGATTTATCAGTTTTATAATGTTCTTCTAATGTGAGTCTGACAGAACAACCGGGTGGAAAACATATGCAGAGTCATTTAATTTGGACAGGATACAGGCTAAGCATTTAGCCAGAAGAGAAGCAAGTGCTGGCAAGCTGAGTGTAGATTGAGTTTGCAGCAGGAAATAAAACAAAATGAAGTATCTTTCACCTGCAGGGAGCGACAAACCTGGAAAGAGGAAACTGGATCACAGATACTAGTCTGAATTTAAATTCCCTGCAGGCCTTTCATGTTGGGCTAGGCGGGTGCAGTGCAGATTATATGCCTCAATATTTTATAATACTTTGCAGTTAGCGTTAACCAACATATTATTCTTGGCCATATGTTATGAACCTTCCTTGCTAGATATACAAGTTTATTCTTGCTAAAATTCGTCATTGAAGTAAATTGCTTATTGAAAATTAGAACTATTTTGCATTGTTTGGATGTTTAATGCTTTTGTTGCAAATGTTTTCCTCTATTTAGATTTACAATAGAATCAGTTCAGTCATAGAAACCCTTAATATGATTGATATAATTTTACTATCACCCTATTTTGTAAACATGACCTTCCTTGTTAAAGATCAATCTTAAAAAGAAAGAAAAACATTAAAATAATTAGTAACAAAGCATGTTCTCACTACAATTTATTGGATATGCGTTGTTTTCATTGCGCATCTTAAAATGGTTGAAACCTGTTTTATGAGGCAGAGCAGCTTTAAATAGCTGCAGTGGGGTTGTACTGGCAGTTGGGTTCAAAGGTCATCTCTTACTCCAAGCTCATGAGTCAGCTTCACATTGAACAAATTTTTACCACAAAACCAGCCTGTTTTGTTCATCCTTACCAATTACATTCTTAAGAGAGGTCTGGATTGACTCAGGCTTTATGTTCCAACTTTAAATAGTGCAAATAGACATTGGTAACTTATACGTAGATATTAGCTGACTAATTTACAGCAATAAAACATTTTGCTAAAGGGAAGAAGTATGATGACACAATGAAATTCATGTTAAATTTTCATTGAATAGATGTTCAAAACTTACATTAAACTTATATCAAAGCTTAAATTTAAATCATCCAACTTGATTTAGTAGCTATGCAGTAGTGCAAAAGATTTATCACCACTTAATTATGTCTTCTTATTATCCTTTCTACCCTATTCTTAAATTTATTTTCTTGGGTTTGCCAATAACTTAGCAGGAAAAAGGCAAAGGAGACTTGGAAATGCATAAATATTTGAACATTGCCTGTGTACAAAGTTACTTGAAAAATAGAAGATATTTTCAATCTGTTAATTATGTCATATAAACACACTTACAGGTTGCAATCTTTCATTTCCAGACATGATAGTATTGAATTGGAAGACAACTTAATTAGGGCAGGGTGGTAGCACCCCAAAACTCAATTGGCTTCCTGTCTCCAACTAAATTAAGTTCTGAGCGGGAAGGCCCAAGACTGATTTTCCTGTCTGGCTGCCAATTGAAGCACTTAAGTAGTCAATTATAACCACTTAATGACCAATGGAGGGCCTGTTCCTACCTGGGTTTTAATTATCTCAGCTTCAAGCGGAATGAAAGTGTTGATCCACTCTTCTGGTAGACCAATGCAGGCAAGCTGCTTGTTGACAGGTGGAGGGGGGAAGGGGGAAGGTGAAGGGGACCCTTGACCTGCACTAATTAATACAGGATTGAGAGACTGTACATTGGCATGGAAGTGGCCAATAAGTGAGGCGAGCCTGTCTTTCTTGTCAACACTCAGCACCCCTCTTCTCGCAATACTCAATTGCAGAAAACTTTCATCCAACGTAAAAAGGACTTACCTGACACCTTAGTCTTCATGATGTCAGTTGTCCTCCTGCAAGCAGCCTTAGCCTTCTTGATAACACTGCTGAGCACTCGAGCTGTGGGCCTCTGAATACTCATCGAAGCTTGATTTCAGGTAAAGGCCTGCCACTGATCTCAAAACTAAAAGATTAGAGTGAGGTATGGTGCATCTTGCTCTGAAGAGTTAGCTCAGGTATCTGACCAGCTTTTCAACAAGCATCTAAGGCACCTACCAAAAATGAAAGATTCGACCTATAAAATCATGCAACACTGAAGCTGACCATTTGTCCTATTGTGCATATGCTGTTTTTTTTAAATAGGCCTACTCCTTTGCTCTTTCCTCAGAAACCTCCAAATTTTACTTTTCTAAGTGCCACTGTAATTTCCCCTTTGCAATTTACTGCTTCACCACCTTTCAGTCAGACTTATTAATAGGATTCTTGCAGAATTTCCCAGCAACATTTTTTGAGGGGAACAGGCATTCAGTTACTTCTGATGAAGAGTAATTAACCGGAAACCTTAATTCTAGGTCTCTCCACAGGTGCTGCATAGCCAGTTCAATATTTCCAGCATTTTCTGTTTTTAATTCAAAATTGGTAAATGGCTCTCTCGATATTTATAGTTAAACTGGGTTGCCAAAAGACCAACCTTGTTCAGACGTGGTAAATTATTGCATGCATTTGTTTTCCATCTACTCATTATTATCATATTTCACCTTATTCCAGTTGTCTTGGTTGGACGAGGGAAGTTTTCTCTTTGCAGTGAGGATAATTACTCTTCACCAGAATTGAATTGCCATTTCTTTGCAAATTGGGCTATTAATGTTATTAACATTGGAGGCAAGATCTGTTTATCTGACTCCAGAAGGCTGGTTCACAACACTTGGATATCTGTTTAGAATTGGAAAATAACTCAGGAAGAAGAAAAGGTTTTAAAGAGGTTTGGTTAATTGTAGCATTTTGTTTACAACTTTTACTTCCCAATGTTCACTTCACTGTTAACAGAATATTTATCCTCGAATTAGATACTGCTTGAATGGAAACATTCTTTGGCTGAGATCAAAACCTAGAAATATTTTAACATGCTGTGAGCATAAAAATGTTAACATTTTAACAGCCACATAAAACTTTGCCAAACACAAATCAACAATCAACAATATTTGGAAAGCCAAGAAATGTCATCAAAAAGTCAACTCACAATCCTGAAACATCAAAAGTTTACCATGCATTGAACTCCCTGAATGAGATTCATTACTTCAAATCCCAAACAGTATTAATAAACTCTGGTAGAAAAAATGTATTAGAATAAAAATAAATTCTAGGCAGTCAGTTGTTGGAGCATACAATCTGACAGCCGGTAATATAAACCTCTGCCCTGTTTAATTCATTTGTACTTATATTTTTACATTGGCTATATTTAGCAAATTTATGATTTTAAGCCACATTAACTGTAAAATTTTATTCTTTAACAAAACACTCTCCATTTTTTGGGCTGGTTTCAGAAATTTTATTCCATTTTGAATGCAGGAACAAACGTTTCCAATTATTTAATAGAATGCAAATGTATGGCCCCACACAAAACCAACCTCGTTTTCCAATAAACATATTTATAATATTAAAGGTTCATTGCACAGGGTGCCTTTATTCTTCCAGTTTTAAGAATTTTAAAATTACACCAAATGTACTGAAGCAGGAAAAATGAGATCTCTTTAAGCTCCTCCAAGTTTCCTAATTTGTAAAGTGAGAATAAAACACATTCACACCTAACCAAAATGATGCTGTTTGATTTATATTTCTAGAACACATCAAATGTTCTACCACAAGAGAGATCAAATAGATTTGCCATGCAGGAGCCTTTGAATTGAGGCCCGCCCCTGTCAAAAGCGCATACATTGCTTAAGTGTTTAGAACTCTAAACATTCACAATGTTCCCACTGAATAATTTAATAAAAGAACATATTATAAAAAGACAGAAATATTAGGACGCTTCCATTTCTTAATCACCTGAGTAAACTTCTTAGTACAATTGGACTTGGATCTGAACTCTAATCCAAAAATTTGTTTGCTGTCATTACATAGTCAAATTAGGATTTCAGCTATATGCTAAAAAACATTGTTTCATTATTAAACAAAAAAATGATTATTAGATACCATTGTGCATGTAATTTCAATTCACAGATCCATAATATGTGCATGCAAAGGTCGGTATTTTTGCATGTTAGTAAAATAATGGCAAGAAAAACAGAATGTCTGTTAAAATAGCATGTAATTGAGGTGAAAAGACATCTGCATTGCTTGATCATCAGTGACATTTTATGGAGGAGATAGCTTTCATTGTGGTCATCGTAACTAAAAAAATAACTGTGTGCTAGACCAACAAAAGGAGATGACTAATAATCAGTGGATTCATGTCGAAGGAAAAACAGCAACCGACTTCTGAATGGGAAACAGGAATAAGTATGATGTATCTCATTTTGATAGTCAACACATTCACTAACATCTCTACTGAAGTCAAAGTTACAGTTCATGTTACAGTTGTATAGGACTTTGTTTCGACCACATTTGGAATACTGTGTACAGTTCTGGTCGTCACATTACCAAAAGGATGTGGATGCTTTGGAGAGGGTGCAGAGGAGGTTCACCAGCATGTTGCCTTGTATGGAGGGCGCTAGCTATGAAGAGAGGTTGAGTAGATTAGGATTATTTACATTAGAAAGACGGAGGTTGAGGGGGGACCTGATTGAGGTTTACAAAATCATGAGAGGTATAGACAGGGTGGATAGCAAGAAGCTTTTTCCCAGAGTGGGGGACTCAATTACTAGGGGTCACGATTTCAAGGTGAGAGGGGAAAAGTTTAAGGGAGACATGCATGGAAAGTTCTTTACGCAGAGGGTGGTGGGTGCCTGGAACGCGTTGCCAGCGGAGGTGGTAGAGGCAGGCACGATAGCGTCATTTAAGATGTATCTAGACAGATAGATGAATGGGCAGGGAGCAGAGGGATACAGATCCTTGGAAAATAGGCGACAGGTTTAGATAGAGGATCTGGATTGGCACAGGCTTGGAGGGCGAAGGGCCTGTTCCTGTGCTGTAATTTTCTTTGTTCTTTGTTCTTGGTTCAAAACATCATGTCCAACAGCTGGACAAAAACCTAGAAGCTACAAAAAAAAGTATAGCTTGTCTATAGAATTCACAATTAGTGGTGGTAAATGTTTATTCAGTAGCTATATACCTAACTGTAAATTGGTTGTCATTAAAGTTAGTGCATAATTATTATAACAAAGTCAATGCAGCCATACCTGTAGTTGGTCATCTACTTCTGTTGAACAACATTTTTTTCTGATCCAACCATGCCAACTGATACTTAGGCCCTAGTTATTTAATCGACTGCCTAATCTCAGAGGTGAATCCAAGCACCGAAGCATAGGTAGGGTCATGCCTGATTTTCAGGCCATAGGCTAGGGATTCCTATAACTCATATAAAACAATGTGTCTCTAGTTTATGAATAAGATGCCCATGGGAACCTGCAAGCTGCAATCTCAGAGAAAGATTAGGGTAGCATTGCCAATAACTGTGAAGAACAACGGGCCACAAATTTTGTTGCATCAGAGCAGGTGACATCCATATTGTCTCTCATTTCATCATGTTAAATAAAGAGGGTTTCTTACCCTCTTTGAGTCAGTGATGAGTAATGAATTACCTCCGCTCTAGCCAAAGAAAAACAGGCAGAATATCCATGTGTTTGTAATAGTATTCAATACTGAATCAACAGAACTTTCCATCAATTAAATATCGGAAAAAGCTTTTTATTATTAGGTCTTTCTCCAAACTCTGTGCCCAACACAGACTTCATCATTCTCCCTGGGAACTAAACCAGACTGCTCACAACCTTGGTGTCATATTTCACCATGAGGTGATGATTCAGCCATAACACTTCCTGCCATCACTAAGGTTACCCTCTGTAACATCATCTTCTTTTTCCCCAACCTCAGGTCAGCTGATGCTGAAACCCTCCTTCGTCCCTTTATTGTCTCTAGACATTGGCAACAGAATGCTGTCCCTTGATAAAGTTAAGGCCATCCAAAACCTTATAGCCCATTTCTAAATAACACCAAGTCCCCATTTGCCTATCACCCTGTGCTTGCTGACCTATGTTGCTTCTTGATCAAGGATCACCTTTGTATTATACATTTTCATCCTTGTTTTCAAATCCCTCCATGACCTCAACTCTGCTTGTATTTGTAATCTCCTCCAACCAGTAATATATCCGATGCTAATATACACGAGCTGTAATAACTGAACTCATCTAATTCTCATCTCATTTACATCCCCAATTATATTGCCTATCATTGATATGCCTCCAGCTGTCTTTACTCTAAGCTCTGGAATTCCCTCCCTATATGTATCCATCTCGCCACCCTTCTTTAAGACATTCCTTAAAACTGGCCTAATGTATTTTATATGTCATGTCTTGTTTTATAACACTCTGTGAAGCCCTTTAGGATTTTTATTACAATACAAGAATGATGCCTGGACTTAAGGGGTCAAGTCATGAGGTGTGATTATGCAAATTAGGCCTATTTTCCTGAGAAGTTAGAATGTGATCTGATTGAAGTCTTCAGCTATTAACAGAAAAAGATAGGGTAGATAAAATAATCTATTTCTATTGACCAGGGATTCTAGACCTGGGGACATATCTGACAGCATTCAAGAGAGATGTTAGGAAACACTTCTACGTACAAATGGTGGTAGATGTTCGGAACTCTCTTTCAAAAATGGAGTTGATGTTAGATCAGTTGCTAATTTTAAATCTGAGATAGATAATTTTTTGATAAGCAAAGGTATTAAGGGACACGGGCAAAAGGCAGGTATATAAAGTTAGGCCTGAGATAAGTCTTGAATCGAATGATGGAATAGGGTCAAGGGTCTGAAAGGCCTATTTTTGTTCTTATGTTCTGAATAAAACACTTTATGAATAGAAGTTGTTGTTCTGATGAAATGTTAACTGTACTTTTTTTCTCCAAAATTTTGCTAGATCTGCTGAGTAGTCATAGCATTTTTGGTGTTTACTAAGTAAAGTTATCTGAAATCATGTTTTAGCATACATAGGTACAACCGGAGGTGATGCAACAAACTAATAGGGGACTGCTATGTGCCCAGCCAGGAACACATGTAAGAACTGTCTATAAATAACCTTCAAGTATAACACCAATGTAGATCCTTCGACTGAGTTTGTATTTGTGAGTTTAAGCACAGATATTAAAAAATGATGGCACACATGGTACATAAGCAATCTGACAAGAAGTGGGAAGGGAGCAAATTGCTCTGATCACAGTACACCTGACATAAGTGACAAAACGAAAAGTTAGAAATGAGCTGAACTTACTCAGGCGCTTTATCCTGACCAGGCCAACTAAAGTGCAGCAGCAACATTAACCAGTGAGGCAAGTCCAGTGATAGTGCATTCACAGGTGAATTTTTACTGATAACATTGTCATACACATCCACCAATAACAGGCCCTGCCACCAGAAAGACTCCCATCACTGTGACTTCAAAGTCCATACTGCAGCAGTACCTTTTCTGAAAAAGGGTCTAGGCCGGAAACGTCAGCCTTCCGGCTCGTCTGATGCTGCTTGGCCTGCTGTGTTCATCCAGCTCTACACTTTGTTATCTCAGATTCTCCAGCATCTGCAGTTCCTACTATCTCTGCAGCAGTACAGTTGAGAGCCTGCCTCCAGTGTAGTTCTGTGGCCCAGTGCAATCAGTTACAATATCACAACATAGACTTACTGCTTAGGGCAAGCAGCAGCAAAAGACAAAGCCCATGGTATCAAGATACCAGGAAATGAATTGGAAGTTCTCCTCTATCGCATGCAATATTTAGTTATTCAGACAAAGAATGGAGTTATGTCTTTTCGATAATGAAGTTGCAACTGCAAAAAGAGAGAATCAAAATTAAAATTGCAATAGCTAACGAAAGGCTTTGTAGAATAAGCACCACCTGTTTATCCAAAATCAGTCAGAAGGATTCTGCAAAGCTTTGATCGACTCTAAAAGGCTAACTTAAAGTAAAGGTTATATCCAAAATCCAAGATGACCATGAACATGCACTGTCAGCTAAATTGTGCCTGCAGTACTATGACCTACAGAAAGTGACAGCACCAGAGGTAGATGTTTAATAGAAAGCTTTGGAATATGCCTTCTGTCTGATGAAAAATGAATAGCATTCAGGTTGACGAGTCCATCACTTGCCTAGGCAAACAATCGAACACTGAACATGAAATTCTAACACTTGTTTTTGGAATCACCAAGTTCCACATAAATCTGCTTGATATCAATGCAAAGTTGGAAAGAATTACAAATCTCGAAATAATTTGGACAAAGTTACACCAGATCATTTCCAGAGATTGCTCATAAAAATCCAAGGTTACAATTGCAATGTGGTAAACAGATGGTTCTTCCAGATGCTTTGAGAAGACTGCTTAACACTGGAAAAGCATATTGCTCAATTTCCAGATTGATGAGGTATGCACAGATATAGAAAAATTCTACAAAATCAACCTGAAGTGTTTCGATCACAGTGAACAAAAGAAACTCCAGGCAGACTTCCCAAGACTCTGTACTCAGAATTCTGTGGTAAATTGTTGTCGATGGTTGGCCTGAAACCATTAAATAGATACCCCAGACATAAGGGCAACTGTGTATATCAGGATTAGACCAGGATATTGAACTGACTGTGTTTTTCAGAGGCCGTCAGGTATTGATACCAGCTTCACTCAGGCACGCTTGACCTGTTTTACCAAGGCTATTAGAGGATTGAAAAGGTAAGGCACTTTTCTCCTGAATCAGTGCTGAGGCCTGGAATTAGCAAAGATATTGTCCATTTTGTAAAGGATTATGACACTTGCCACAAGGAACCAGTCCAACCATAAGATATCTGATCCTCTCTATAGATTAAGTGAATGACAATTTGTAACCAACTATCATTCAAAATATCAAATGGTTCAAATGCTCACTGACACATCAAACATAACAATAGTCAGCACACAAGTGCCATTTTCAGTCTTTTGGATGCCCTGATGGTAGTCATATTGGGCTTTAGTCCACAGCATTGTGCAAAACCCTTCCAAGACAAGTATGAGAAATGGTCTGTCAATCACATTATATAATCTCCTTGCCTTGGTATCCTAGCTATCCAATGGATTAGTAGAGAATATGTTCAGACAGAGAAGACTCCAATCTGGAAATGTACAGAAAATGAACAAGCCATCCACATTGCTATGTTACATCTTTGTGCAACTCCATTAGCTTCTGCATTGCTGTCCCAAGCCAATATCTTGTATGGTCAGCCTGTGAGGACCATATTTGATCACGGCATGCTGCAGCAAAAGCAAAACAGGCTGAGGTCACATGATAAATATGCCAATGCAGAACTATCTCCACGCCAAGACAATTAAGAGTTGAGAGTGTTATACTCACAGGAACATAATGATCCCAACTGCAGTTTTGTAAATATGCAGCAAAGTACAAAAAAATGAATGAAGAGAAACTAAGAAGAAATATATTTCAATGTAGCGAACTCTTGCTCAGCCATGCAACAGACATTACCAATGCACAAACTTGTGCACTTAGCCTATGAAATGTTTACAGTTACCAAACTGAGTACAGTTACTCCTGAAGACAGCTATTCAAACTCAAACTTCAAACCAAGAAAACAGACAGCTCAAAATAACACCAATACATGACTGTTCAACTCAGTCACTGACCAATGCATTTTCAGGAATACAAAATGTAATTAGCACCTTGGAATATAGTCATTTTAAGTCCTGTTGTTATATGTTTTAAGTCCTATGTTCAGTGAGGATTCATGGTATTGATAACTATGGTTGTTTAGTGCTACTACCGTAGGAGAGTATGTTAAAATTGTTGCATAAGATATTAATGTGCAAATGATATGTGCTGGAATATTCCACTATTAGCATGTAACATTGATAATATTTTTCTACCTCATAAGAAATACCTATTTATACATGTTGCAGTATTAAACAGAACCAACCTTCTGTTCAAGGGAAGCGGAATTTTGTAATAGTTAAAGTATTGGAATATTTATTTATATGTATGAACCTGTTGCAAGTGGATGCAATCAACCAGCTGGGAGCACATCTGAGAACAGTTTTTGAGTAAAAGCCTTAGAGTCTGTGCCAACTTCTCAATTGTTGTTGATTTCATGCCCTCAGTCTGAGCCTTGCTCTCAGGTATCGGGGGGTAGTTTGAGTTTGTGCTGCTATGGAAGCTGAGTCATTGGTCATCAAGTGCTGCATCATGACTGAGACATAATTGTTCTTATGGTGACGCTGGAAAGACCTGACTCCAAGCCCTGCGCAACATTTCATGCTACATTAGTGCTGGACCTCTCTATGTCCTCCACAGTGACAACAGGCTTTCTGGAAGATCTAGTGATAAATGTGAAATCTTGACTTGATACTCATCAGTCCTTTTTTTGGACACCGACCAATCAAGGACCTCATCTGAATCTCTGACAATAGGAAAAATAAGGCGGCACCTGGCTCAGTGGTTAGCACTGCTGCCTCAGTACCAGGAACCCAAGTTCAAATCCATTCTCGGGTGAATGTCTATGCGGAGTTTGCAAATTCTCCCCATGTCTGTGTGGGTTTCTGTCGGGTGCACCGGTTTTCTCCCACAATTCAAAGATGTGCAGGTTAAGTGGATTAGCTGTGGTAAATTGCTCTGCAGTGTCCAGGGATGCGCAAGCTATGTAGGTTAGTCGTGGTAAATGGGGATGGGGGTTTGCTGTGTCTGGGTAGGACACTCTTGGCCAAATGGCCTCTTCTGCGCAGTAGGGATTCTATGATTCTAAGAAATATGTGATCTCTTGCACAAGGAGGTGGCACCTGCCTACTTAGTTACAGACCATTCATTTGTAACCTCTTGACTCATCTCGGTCCTACCCATAACTATCTTCTAAAGTTTTCATAGTGCGGTATCTGAATGGGTGGTCTGACAGTTAAATTCAGTGCCTTGCTTTTCATGCTCCTGCACTGGTGTTTGCTGAATGGCAGTTCTTGAATATCTGAAAAGGACAATTGTAGAATTAAGGCGAAAGAAGGGGAAAGCAAGGGGTGCATGTTTACACCATCTGCAGCTTATCAATCAGAAGAAACTGTGTGATTAAATGGGAATATACCTTTTATCTTATACAGTTTATCTTATACAGCAGCACATTTAGAACTGAGCTGTTCACTACTATTGTAGTTTCAAACCGAGAGAAGGCTTGATCTCACAATGGTCACCACCAATGATGGTGAACACTTTCTATCCTCATGGGACTGAGAGTATGTAACTATGGCCATCCCTTGTCAGATAGATTCTGCATTCTGCATGTTCTGTAAGAGAGAGAAAGTGTTTCAATTAGTATGGTGTAAAGTGTTTGCTCAGTGTACCTGTTATAACTGCATAGCTGGTAATATGCACAGTTGAGAGATGTAGGTGTAAGGCTTACTGTAGCACTAAGTACTGTATGTGAGAATGAGGTGATGCTGTAAGTTACGAGTAATGCTCAATAGAGAATGTTATCAGGTATGCGGATAATGTGGGTGAATATGGCAGTGTGCAAGGTTAGTGGTTCATTTATAAGTGTATGACTTTTTACCATACAGTATCTGACCTTGACCACTTGTCTGAATTCATTAACTTCGTCCTGAATTGCTTTCAGGTCCTCAGGGCTAGGTTGCCTGCAATGACAGTGATGGATGTCTGTCCCCACTGCTTCCTCAATGTCAGTCTAGAGAGTCTCCTAGGCCCCTGTGGGAAGAAGACCTCTTTCCACCTGCTCACCCACTGCACCAAGGCTTCAACAATGCCTTCAATATACCTTGTAGAGCACATTCAGGTCTATTGCATTATTTTTACTTTCCTTCCCAGTTGGATTCTCTTTCACAAACAATTCCATCATTTTAGCTTCAGTCAAGTGCACATACAGGCAAGATTTAAATGATGATAGATAAAAGCCAAAAGAACTGCGGATGCAGTAAATCAGGAACAAAAACAAAGTTGCTGGAAAAGCTCAGCAGGTCTGGCAGCATCTGCGAAGAGAAAACAGAGTTAACGTTTCATGTCTGGTGACCCTTCCTCAGAACTGATGGTGGCTGGGAAAACGCCAGTTTATATGCAGAAAATAAGGAGGTGGGTGGAGTAGGGAGTAAACGATAGGATAGAGCCCAAAGAGAGAGAAAGACAGTTGGACAGACAAAGGAGTTGCTGAGTCCTTTAGTTAGGTATTTATTTTGTGTTCAGGACTAGACATCGTGCTAATGAATGAGTCGTTTAACTCTGATTTCTCTCCACAAATGCTGCCAGACCTGCTGAGCTTTTCCAGCAATTTCTATTTTGTTTCCAATTTACAGCATCTGCAGTTCTTCCAGTTTTTATTTGGGGATTAGGGGTGCCTGTCTCTGAGGACAACTCCAATTCTCACATTCAAGTGAATGAAAAGTCTTTTTTTAATACATTTTCCATGGTGTGAGCAATCTTTCTTGAAGGAGTGGTAAAATTTGTTTTCTTCATTCAGGGGGTGTGATGTCACAGACTAGACAAGTATTTTCATGTTACCTGTACCTAATTGTCTTCAGTGAACTGCCTTCATTAACCACTACTGTCCTTTCAGTGTAGGAACACCTACTGTGCTAGTAGAAGGGGGTGCCAGGATTTTGAGTCAATGGCAATGGAAGAACAGTGACAAACTTCCAAATCAGTGTAGTAATTGGCCTGGAGAGGAACCTTGCAGTGTTGGCGTTCCCATG
Organism: Rhincodon typus; assembly: GCF_021869965.1. Classification (NCBI taxonomy): domain Eukaryota; kingdom Metazoa; phylum Chordata; class Chondrichthyes; order Orectolobiformes; family Rhincodontidae; genus Rhincodon; species Rhincodon typus. The sequence continues at coordinate 105,018,507 of NC_063333.1, read as the reverse complement.
TATCTGCTGTCCTTGTCTTCTAGATGCTAGAGGTCAAAGGTTTGAAAGGTAGTTTAATGAGCCTTCAAAATAAAAGTAAAATACTGCGGATGCTGGAAATCTGAAGCATGGGATATGCTGCCTTTTCAGAACATATCAAACTCGAAATGTTAACTTTCTCTCTCCACAGAGGCTGCCAGACCAGCTGAGTTTCTGTATTCTTTGAGATCAGCAGGATTTGCAGCCTTCATTTAAACACCAAATCATGGAAAAGTCTCCTTCAGGGACAGAAAATATCATGCTACTGAGGTCTTAAAACCATCTTAGCATTAATTTTCGAAGCTAGATGGAAGCTTTTGTTCTTCTGAAAATGTTGATGGGAGCTACTGCTGCACAGAAACCCAAGATTTTTGCAGAGGTTAGAAAAAGGAGGAAGATAATTTTTCATTTACCAAACAAAAAAACTGAAAGAGACCAGGTGGAAGTTAACAGTTTATCAGTGCAGTAAAATAAAATCAAAGAGGTTAGCTAAAGCATACCTTTAAAGAATGCATACACCAAATTATAGATAAGATTAATACTTGGCTTGTTTCATATTCATTCATGGGATGTGGGTATTGCAGGCTGGGCCTGAATTTATTGCCCATCCCTGATAGTCTTTGAGCAACTAGTGATGAGCTGCGTTCTTGCACCACTGAACTCCTTCAGGTGTACGGACAGCCCACAATGCAGTTAGGTTGAGAGTTCTAGAATACAGTGTTGGACATTGTCGAATGGACTTTAGTAAGGCCTTTGACAAAAGTTCAGCAAGGTAGTCCGGTTAGTAAGGATAAATCACTTAGGATTCAAGGAAAGCTTGCCAACTGAGTACAAAATTGGCTTGACAGTAGGAGACAGAAGGTCATAGTGGGGTTATTTTTGGACTGGAAGCTTGTGACTAGAGGTGTTTTGCAGGGATCAGTGCTGGGACCACTGTTGTTTGTGATTCATATAAACAATTTGGATGAGAATATGGGAAAGAAGGTTGGTAAGTTTGCAGATTATATTAAAATTCGTCATAGACAGTGAGGAAGATTATCTAAAATTAGAAAAGGATCTTGATTAGTTGGGCCAATGGGCTGAGGAGTGGCAGAAGGAGTTTAATTTGGATAAATGCGAAGTGTCACATTTTGGCAAGACACAGGCAGGACTTACTCAATTAGTGTTACGACCGTGGGGAGTGTTGTAGAACAGAAATACTCAGGGCTTCAGGAGCAGCATGGTGGCATAGTGGTTAGCACTGCTGCCTCACAGCGCCAGGAACCCAGGTTCAGTTTCAGCCTTGGGCAACTGTCTCTGTGGGGTTTGCACATTCTCCCTGTGTTCTGCATGGGGTTTCTACTGGGTGCTCTGGTTTCCTCCAACAGTCCAAAGATGTGCAGGTTAGGTGGACTGGCCATGTTAAATTGCCCATAGTGTCTAGGGGTGTGCAAGCTAATGCATGAGAAATGCAAGGTTACAGGTATAGGGTATGGGGCGGGTCTGGCCAGAATGCTCTTCAGAGGGTCGGAGTCAATGGGCAGAATAGCCTGCTTCCACACTGTTGGGATTCTATGATACATAGTTCATTGGCAATTACATCACAGGTAGACAGAGTGGCAAAGGAGGTGTCTTGAACACTTGGTTTCATTGCTCAGGCCATTGAATTTAGGATTTGGGATGACATGTTGTGGTTGTCCAGGACATTGGTGAAATCACTTTTGGAGTACTGCGTGCAGATCTGGTTGCCCTGCTGTATGAAGTACATTATTAAATTGGAAAGGGTACAGAAAAGATTTACAAGGATGTTACCAGGACAGGGGTTTGAATTAGAAGGAGAGGCTAAATAAGCTGGAATTTTCTTTCACTGAAACATAGGAGACTGAGGTGTGACCTTATAGGCTTTTACAAAATCATGAAGAGCGTAGATAAAGTGAATAACAGAGATATTTTCTGTAGAATTAGAAAGTTCAAACCTAGAGGGCATAATTTTAAGATGAGAGAAATATTTAAAAGGGACCTGAGGGGCAACTTTTTCACACTTAGGGTGTTTTGTATATGGAATGAACTGCCAGCGGAAATGGTAGATGCAGGCACAGTTACAGCATTTAAAAGACACTTGGACAGGTACATGAATCGGAAAAGTTTAGAAGAATATTGGCCAAATGTGGGCAAATTGGACTAGTTTAGTTTGCGAAACTTGTTTGACTTGGACAAGTTGGACTGAAGGGTCTGTTTCCTTGCTGTATTACACTATGACTCTATTTATTAACCAAGTGACAATGAAGGAACAGTGAGGACAAAATCTAATTGGAACCTGAGCAATGTGGGCTAGCAGAATGGTAGATTTTTTGCTAAACTGGAGCAAGTCGGTAATTAATGAAGACTATTGTTTATTAAAAGCCTTCTTAACAGCCCAACTCACCTCCTCTGGGAAGGGGACTCCTTTCTCTTGCACCAGCCCCTCAACAAGGACCTCCTGCTTCCTCTTGGAGAATCACGTTACCATCTTCCCTTCTCCGACATCTTCCGGGAATGTCCTTGACTGAACAGGGCAGCCTCAGAAAGCCACTGCAGATCTGGATGCACGGGGGCCTTTTAAACATGGTGCAGATACGAATAGTGCTGGTCTTTCAGAGGATATCTACCAGTGGCAAGTAGTTCTAGGGACTTGTTTTGGTAAGATAGGGATGGAATCAGTTGTGATAGATGCCATAGGGATGGGATAGATAGTTAATGAGGCATGTTTGATAAGATATGGTGAAAAATCTCATTCAGACTTACAATGAGAATCCCTTCAAAAAAACTCAACAAAACTCCCAGTCAAAAAAAAATGTGAGATTCATCCAGGAGTTCATCAGGCTAGGGTGAAACCTGAAGGGGAATTTGCAGGTCCTTGTGCTCACCATATGCTTACTTCCTCTGTCTTTCTAGCTAATAGAGGTTTGGGATGTGCTAACAAAGGAACCTTCGTGAGTTATTGCAGTGCATCTGCTGTCACTACGCACTAGTGCTGAGTGGAGTAAGTAAAGAAGGGAATGGATACCGTGCTAATCAATTGAGCTGCTTTGTCCGAGATGATTTCAAGCTTCGTAGGTATTAGTGGAATTGCACTCACTCTAGCAAGTGAAGTGCATTCCATCTCATCTTTGACTTTGTCTTGTAGATGGTGGTCAAGGTTTGGGAGTCAGGAAGTGAGTTACTCCTGCAGAATTAATAGCCTCTGGCATCTCATAATATAATTTGGCTGTTTTCTCTTTTAGCCACAGATGGGAAAGAACTTAAATTTCTGTTCCTCTCCTTGACTATCTGATCAGCATGTTTTTGGGATAAGAAGATATTTGGGTCTCTTATTCAGCAAGTGTTTGGCCAATTTAAATAACAAGCTATGTCACTCACTCAGCGGTCACTCAATGGTTAGCACTGCTGTCTCACAACTCCAGGGACCCAAGTCCAATTCCAGCCTCAGGCAACTGTCTGTGTGGAGTTTGCACATTCTCCCTGTGTCTGTTTCCTCCGGGTGCTCTGGTTTCCTGCGACAGTTCAAAGATGTGCAGGTTAGAGGATTGGTCATGCTAAATTGCCCATAGGGTCTAGGGATGAGCCTTGTACACCATCTACAAGACAAAGTCAAAGATGAGATGGAATGCACTTCACTTGCTGGAGTGAGTACAATTCCATTAATACTACAAAGCTTGAAATCATCTCGGACAAAGCAGCTCAATTGATTAGCCATGGGAAATGCAAGGTTACATGGATAGAGTAAGAGGGTGAGTCTGGGTGGAATGCTTTCAGAGAGTCTGTGTGGAATTGTTGGGCTGAATGGTCTGTTTCCACATTGTAGGAATCCCATGATCCATGATTCCACTCACACACACTAGAGGAAAATACAGTGAAAGCGCACTTTTATACGTTATGAACAGTTAAATAGTTTGTAATTCAGGTGATTGTCCCATCTTGAAACACTATGGGCATGGTGATGATGATTTTTTTTATCACTTCTAAAGTGTAATCCAAGTGGATTCACTCTGCAGTTGTGTTCTATGTCATGCTAAACTTATACACTTTTCAACAGGTGTGATGACTAGTTGCAGAGATGAATCACATAGGGACTTTGGTAATTTCAATGGTACCACAAGGTTGGTTATTTCGACTGATCCATGGCCATGCGGTACTGTGTCCAGTATGAGTGGCTTGGAACGAAGATACCCATGTGGTAGTGCTAACCCTCAGGATAGGACAGCATTTTTTGCCCTCCCATCAGCTAAGTCTGCATTTGTGGGAGAAAGGAATTAAAACCAAGTTCCTCAGGCAGAAGTGCTAGAGTTGAAATTTACAGCAAATCTGTCTCCTAGCTATCATGAGAAAAATGTCAAAAATAAATAAGAACTGCCTCCTACAGCCTTGCAACTCACTACATTTGTGTCAAGATTTCACAATTTACAACCTGACGCAAATAAGAAGCATTATGACAAGAATAGCAAGAAGCAAGAAGCTTTTTCCCAGAGTGGGGAACTCAATTACTAGGGGTCACGATTTCAAGGTGAGAGGGGAAAGTTTAAGGGAGATATGTGTGGAAAGTTCTTTACGCAGAGGGTGGTGGGTGCCTGGAACGCGTTGCCAGCGGAGGTGGTAGAGGCGGGCACGATAGCGTCATTTAAGATGTACCTAGACAAAAACATGAATGGGCAGGGAGCAGAGGGATACAGATCCTTGGAAAATAGGTGACAGATTTTGATAGAGGATCGGCGCAGGATTGGAAGGCCGAAGGGCCTGTTCCTGTGCTGAAATTTTCTTTGTTTTTTGTTCTTGTTCTAACCATCCTGCAGTCCTGCCTTCTCTGACATCATGGCCATGTTTGGGATGGACAGGTGTCCTATCTATTGAAGGCCGAATAGACTTATTTTCATATATGTACTTGCTCATATGGTTTTTCATGATACATGAGGCAATCTTCAACATCACACAGGGCTATCATACTTGGATGTGATACTTTATCCCTATTCGTTCATGGCATGTGATACTTTGACTTATGTAAGTGTTGAAATGCCACTTTCTGTGATTGTAAGTAGTTAATTGTTATAAAACAGGAATAAGCAACTGCACAAGAGGACAACATACTAATTAGCAGTTAACAGGTAGAACAGATTTGGCCATATATGAGGTTAAAAGAAACACAAAATCGGCCTCACCTACCATTAAAAGAGATTAAATCATTTATGGTACTTTTCCTGATTCAATTTTATTTTATTTGCACTGGTCAAGTGCATTCAAGTTAAAATATTATTTACAAAGTAATTAATAGTCAAAACCGTAAATAACATAAATGACAGTTTCAACTTATATGATTACGCACAACCCTTTTTGGAAATATATCAAAGTCCTATGGCTTGTGTCCAGCAACATGTCTGTGCTCCTAGTGTAGTGATTTCCTGGTGAGCTTTCATCAGAAATTCACCCCTGCCCAGCTAGAGTTCAGTTATTTAGCTGTACTATGTTTGGACTTTACGTTGAAACAGAACAAGCTCCGAATAAGTTTCTGAGTATTTTTTCTTGGTTCACTTTTCCCAGTCCTGACATACCAAAATAACTCTACGTTCTACCAAACTATGGCTTCTGGATTGCCAGAAGTGTTAGATCTTGAGATACCATTGCTGCTACAAGATGCTTAGTGTCAGTTTTACCAGTTTACAAGAACCAGACTCCAACGTTAACAACCAACAGGACTTTTCTGATCTCTTTCTCATTGGTGCCAAGTCCTGGGACTCTTGACAGTGCTATCAGATGCTGGGACCCCCATCTCAATACTGCTAACTTGTAAGACATTTGCCCTAGCCATGACAGTCCTAAGCATGTGCTTGTTCCTAGAACTGATTGATCCTAGTAAACCAAGTTTCACCCCAGTTTTGTAAAATTGTTACCCTCCTTTCTGGTTGTTGTCAAAGTCTAGGATCCTCTCTCAGTTCTGTCAAACTACAGGGAACCAAAAGTGCAAGCAAATTTTAAGCCACCACCTCATTTGATGTCAATCAGAAGCATTTTGTCTAGATTGTAGAATTGGCTACTGATTCAACATGCCTGTGTTTGCAACTGCCCAAGTCAAATTTTCCCCCCATTATCTTTGAATTCATCTTTAATTTTAAAAACTCTACATTACTGTCTCTGGATGGATTGTTCTAACATCTAATTATTTTCACTGATGATGCTCACATGTTGTTCAATTCCCATACCACTTGGAACAATACGACTTTAGAGTTGTAACCCTATGAAAAGTCTACTCACATATTTTCATGTAGATAAACATTTGAAGCAAAGTAAGATACAGAACTGAGATGAGGGGAGATTGTTTCAGCAATGTCCTAGCTAGGCCTCATAACTAGTCTTTGGCTGTTAGGTGTTATGGTTTTATGCTGTTACTATATTAAAGTCAAAATCCATAATATTTTGCCTTGGGAATATATTTTATTGGTTAAAAACGTGTATTTTGTTTCTGCAAATGAGATGACCAAGATATTATATCCAAATGAGACTGATTCAATAGCTGTGAGCCAATATTTGGTGCAGGATGTTCCCTCTTTTGCATTTTGCAAAGGATTTAGTAAAGTATCACACTGATTTTTTAAAAATGTTATCTTTAAGAAAAGTGGTTTGTTGTGTTCCCAGGTAATAGATTATACTGTTTCCCCAGAGGCTTAACTTGGTTCTGTCCACAAACCCTCTGTTAGCATCTGAAATATTGATCTCTGTTTCTTGAAAACCTTATCTAATGCAATGAGCCATAGAATTGCTATTCTGAACATATTTTGGTATAAGAATGAAGGCAACCCTCTGCTGTTTGTGTAGGAGTGCACTAGCAGAATGGCCAAGCCATCACTTGATTGTCACTTTCAAGACACCGAAGTTATTTTATTTGCACACCTTGACGAATGTTCTATCCATATATGTGTGGAAAGCACAATTTTTTTCTGCTTTCCCTCAGTCATCTTATTCCCAATTCTAAAATTGCTCCTAGTCATTCTGTTCTGATTGAATTTCCCATACTTCAAAATATTCATGACAAGTGAGGTCAATTAGACAAACCATTGCCTACCAGTTTGACTCCAAATATTTCCCTACTTTGATTACCAATCTCATTTGAAAAATAGAACTGTTCATACCTGGGACTACATTAATACATACATTAAATTTTTGAAAATATTCATATAAATTCTATATCCAAAATAGCAGAATAAATAAAATATGCCTCAAAAATTGGGCCTTCTCCTTTCATAACCGTAACTCCTTAAATGGCCGAGATTTAATTTGCACAATCCTGTGTAAACAATTCTTTGTTTTGTATTTTACTATTTTTTATTCACACATATCCAAGTAACACTTACAGGAAATTGATTAGACATTGAAATATAGGCACTGTGTAGAAAGATGAAGAAGTAATTAGACAGAAAGAACAGCTTTATTACCTCCCCTGTGGCAAGTATATGTGGGACAGGAGGACCGAATACTTTCTCACCTCCACCCCTAAGTCTGTATTGGGAAGACACATTGTCGGCTTTCCCACCCTGCTGTCAATTGAGCACTAAAGGGCCTTGTTCCACCACCAGTGGTATTAACCAAAAGGCAGGCAGTAGTAGGGACAGTGTTTACTTTATAGGAAGCTGATACAAAACTACATGGAGTTGCTTAGGGGTTTCCACAGGAAACTCTTATTCAAACCCCTCAGTATCTGATTGAAGAACCTGGAATTGGGAAGGAGCCTTACAAAGAGCATCATTTGCCCTTATTGCCAACACCCTTCCCCCTTCTCTCATTATCTCCTGTAATGTACAAGTCATTATTATTATGGACCAGATCAAACCCCCTTAAAATATATTAAGAAGTTAGCCTAGACCCTAGCTTTTTCTTATTTTAAAGGTAAGTACAAGGCATGGAGTTCCAGATGCAATTCAATTGGTCAAATGACTCATAACATCCCATAAACACATTCTTGGCAAAGGCAAATTAAGTAAAATAGATTGTCTTACATGTAATTCTAGCAGCAGGAACAGAACCCCAGCTTTTAGTTGTAACAGAGAGAGGAATAAGAGCTTCCACATCCAGCTTCCTTCAAAACCCCAGCAACTGCTATTAAAGATTAAAACAAAAAACCATCCTGGTGGATGGTTAAAGCCACAGTATCATCACATTAGGGACTCCATACTGTAGATATGCTATGAAATTATTGGCTTATTCTAAAAAATCTAATGTCAAATCAATTGATCGATGGAAAGATAATTTGTTGTGGATGATGATTATGAAACTGAAAATGCCATATCTAATCCAGAAATACAATCCTTAATGATGCCATATCCAATGTGATCCAGGGTGAATTTGAATATCCCTTTGAATTAGATGCTGAAGACATTGAATTTGACAGTTTTTAAAATGATATAATTGTGGTTCAAGTGATCTTTGTTGATTTATTCCAACAAATAATGTGTGACACATTTATTGAATTTGAATTATCAGTTTTATTTGTTCAGATATCCAAGTGGTGACCACCTGCACCAACCATTTACATCTTACATTTAACGTATGGATTGACATCCATTTATGGAAAGATTATCCAAATGTTTAAATATCCAAATTTACTCTATGATCTATGTTATATTAAATTTCATACATGGAAGTATTGCTGTTTTTCATAGGAATTTTGTCATTTGTACTAATTGAAAGGGAAGGAGCTGGAAACCTTGTGGACACCAGCGAGATAATGGATGGCAATTTGATTGTAGAAAGAGAAACCTTGAGAATACCACGGATCTGAATCTGAGTGGAAGAAAAAGCTGGGACACAAGGGAAAGAGACAAAGAGCACAGGACCCAGATTAAAGTGGGAGAAACAGAATACTAAGGAGAGAGTGGGACCTGGATCAGAAAAGGAGAAACAATGAGAACACTGGGCGACAGGATGCAAAATCCGGATCAGTGCCAGAGAAACAGCTAGGATACCAGACAGAGAGAGTGGGACCTGAATCAGAAAAGGAGAAACAGTAAGGACACCAGTAACAGAGAGAGAGAGAGAGAGAGAGAGAGAATGGAACCCAGACAGTGTGGGAGAAATAGCAAGGACATCAGGAGGAGAGAGAACTGGCTATCAGGGAGCCTGAAGCCACAGACCCCTGAATTCAAAATGTGGCATCAGGAATTAAGCATCAATATCAGAACTGGGGGAGGATCTGATTGACCATCTCCCTGCTACTGTGGCAACAATGAATCATTACTGAATTTCCAAGATTAATTGATATGGATCACCCTCTCCACTCAATGCTAACCCACAAGCAATATCGACTGCAGCCTCCTAGAATGGACAATGGAGTAGTCCCTGTCATCATAGTGGAGCCTAGTCCCAAAACATGTCAGCTATTACTGCCATTGGACAAAAACATTGCTTTGCTTTGATCTTGTAACTGTCATTGTATAACAGACACCCCACATTAAAACAAAACTCATTTACAGGCACAAAATTAAGGCATAAAATTACAAAATTAAGTTTGGAGTTTGGAACATTAGGATACTTGTAGATAACTACAGTCGTGACAAAACTGAATGCGCACCATTATCATAGCTCAGGAATTCTGGCATTAAGACAATGATATTACTGCCATAAGTGAGAGACAATGGACAGGGGAAAGGTCTGTATGAAGAACAAGGTGGTAGATATACCTTCTTCTGGAAGGGTAAATCTGAGGAAGAATGTTGGCTCCATGGGATTAGCTTCATTGCAAAAAATCAGTGAGTCTACTGTGGGATAAATGAGCATCTAGTGACCCTTTGGTTCACCCTAACACAGAAGCAGCGTACCACAATCACAAACAAACATACCACAAACAAATTTAAATGTCCCAAACCTAGAAACAACAATGAGGTCAAAGAGAAATTCTGCTCCAGCTTTGATCAGTTGATAGCCTGTGTTCTAAAGGGAGATAAGCAGATTGTCCTCGGTGAGTTGGAAGGGACACAAACCACTAGAAGGGTGTGATTGGCCATTAAGGTATTGAGTATTAAATACCAGTGAAGTCCTCCTGCTGATGACATGCCTTGAACATGGTTTGGTCATTTAAAAAAACACCCTATTTTGTCAAAAAGGCCATAGCCAGACCTTATACAACAACTTTGCCCCAGGCATTGATAATTGCTCAACTGTATAATTGTGTGAATGAGGGACAGCAGGGATGTTCACATTGCCAGAGCCACGATGGGACTATCTAAACATCAAGACTGGTTCAATAAAAACAAGAGCTACTAAATTACAAGCATGAGGCATTCAGGTCCTAAAATGGGAACATCACCAAAACTTGAGGGAAAGAAAACAGATTTACATACAAATGAAGATCCATGGCTCAATAAAAAAAATTAAAGTTGCTGACAGCCATGATTTGCATGGATTCTTCAACATAGCCAAGCACTACAGTCCTACCCCACTGTGAGCTAAAAACAGAGTGGTGCTAGTAAAGAATAAAGGAAGTGAGTGCTTATTTCAAAGTGCACTTTGAGAATCTCCTCAACCAAAAATCAGTATTCCACATGAGTGACCTTGATCACATTCCACAGCATGCTATCCTCAACATAACCCCAGCCTGACATCATGTTGGAAAGACTATCCAACTGCTGAGAACCAACAGGACCACCACAGATGAAATCACTGCTGTAATACTAATATATGTTGGAGAAACGTTCTGAGTTTGTAAACACAACTTCATGTTCTTCATCTGGAAGGAGGAGAACATGTCGGGGATCTCCAAAATGTTGTAATTGTGACCATATTCAAGGAAGAAAATTGATTGCAATAACCACAAAGGAGTATCCCTGCTGTCCATCACAGGGAAGTCCATCAAAAAAATTTGCTGAGCTGGCCCTGCTGCTGAGGAATGTGGAACCAGGTGCCTCTAATGGTCCAAATGTTCAAATCCCAGAGCCCACCATATGAGTCCTATCCTTAGTACTCTGAGAACAACAGTATGCTACTGAGGGTAAGATCGGGTTCTGTGATAGAGTGTCATATTTCTTCTAATTTTTCACACAGAATACATATTTTGAATAAAATCCAAAAGAACTGTGAATGCTGTAAATCAGGAAAAAAAACAGAAGTTGCTGGAAAAGATCAGCAGGTCTGGCTGCATCTGTGAAGAAAAAGTCAAAGTTAACATTCACAGATGCTGCCAGAGGTGCTGAGCTTTTCCAGCAACTTCTGTATTTGATACATAATCTGAAGCAATTTAAAGATATCCTGGCAGAAAAGGTTGCTACAATCAGTATCTGTATGTCAGCTCTCTTGACTCATCTAAAGATAACAGAGCCATAACTGATATAGTTTTCAAACTTTTGGGTTGATTGAGCTGATGTGCTTTTTTCAGAACCACCAAAGTCAAAATAGTTCAGAAAGATTAGCAATCATGGAGCTCTACCAAGGTTTGAACATATAAGATTCTGAGGGAGCTTGGCAAGCTAGATGCTGAGAAGATGTTTCCGCTAGTAGGGGAATCTCAAAATTGCAAACATAGTTACAGAATAAGGAGACATTTATTTAAAACTGAGAGGCAAAAGAATTTCTTCTCTCGGAGGTTAATAAATGCTTGGAATTCTCTACCGCGAAGAGTTATAGAGGTTAGATCACTGAAAATGTTTAAAGAGCAGATTGATAGACTTTTTTGTAAAGTCAGGGGCTATGATGAGCTGGCACAAAAGTGGAGTTGAGGCCTGGGACAAATCAGCCATGATCTTGTAGAATAGTGGGCAAGCTTGAGAAGCTGAATGGTCTAATCCTGCTTCTATTTCTTATCTTCTCTTCAACAGATTCTCTCTTTTCCATCCAATCATCTTGCCCTCTATTTCTGTAACTGGGCAAGCCAAATCTCAAGCAAGAGCATGGAAGATAATTTCATGGAAATTAATTTCATCTTCTTCAGAAAAGGCAATTTTGGTGTTTTTGTTGCTCTTACCATTACATTCTGAAGAAGGGTCTGGACCCGAAGCGTCAGCTTTCCTGCTCCTCTGATGCTGCCTGGCCTGCTGTGTTCATCCAGCCCCACACCTTGTTATCTCAGCCTCCAACATTGGCAGTTTCTACTATCTCTGTGTGGATGTAGAGACTTCCTTCATTGTGCAGTTGATATGCCACACACACATTCAGGAATTATTGAATATCCTGATTCATTCCTGGCCAATACACTTGATGCATTACTTGAGGACGGGCCCAAGTAGAAGCTAAAGTGGCAGGTCACCAACAATTGCATGCTTTAGGTGCAAACAACACCAATTATGCAATCAGTAAGGCTTGCAATTTTTCTTGAAATTTGTAATATATGTGGCACCAAGGGTCATTGAACATGCACATACAGGAAATCTGGTTCTGAAACTTAAGCTACATGTCAAAACAAATGACTGGAACCAGCAAGATGACAAAACACAACACCACTCGCTTCAAGAAAAATGTTAAGATGATGCACAAACATATCAATAAGGCTCAGAGTCAATCAAGTGAAAAGCAAATTTCAGAACATGACCAGGTTTTCAATATTGTCAACTTTGCACATCATGTTGATGGTATAAGGTGATCAGGAACACTTTCAACCATTTAATGTTATATGTCCTGAAAAGGCAGAATGACTGCACAAACTAAAAACTAAAATTGACATGGGTTAGTACTAACATATTACTGCTACATATCCTGAAAACTATGCATCTTGGCAAGTGGTGATCCACAGTACTGCCTACAAGATAGCATCCTACAGCATATGATGGCACATCGTTTCCATGCAGTGGAATCCCAATGCAGTGCCAAAATGCAAGGTCATCATGCTTCCCCAAAATCTTCAAGCTGGTCAGCACCAACATTCAGCAGTGTCAGGACTATCAATATTCATAGACTTCAGTACGGTCACAATTCATAAGATTCAAACTATACCAACTGTGCTGGAACAGACCACATGTGATGTAATTGAATCAGTAAATGATTGGAAAAATCTCTAACTAGACAAATTTGTTTTAATCAGCTATTTGAAGGGTGATGCAGTATTGCAATTTAAGGATGTTATGTCATCATTTATTGATCCTCCGAGGAAGTTCAGTCTGCATATTCAGGAGAAGCTTTGAGTGGAACTGAGTGAAATCAAGTGAAATGTCATGACTTAATAGGTTGATTGCCTCACAGTTTGCTTAAGTTTCATCAAGTCCATTTTAAAAGAAGATAAGCCATAAGATGAGCCTCAGTCCATCAAAGCATACTGCCATCCTAACACTAAACTCTCCCCAAAAGTTTTGCCATCTCTGCTTTCCCCTCCCACATCAATCTGTCATCAACCCTCCGATTCCCCCTCACTGCATCATGTCAGCCTGGCCCTGATGATGACCTCCCCACTTACCTTTGAATTCCTTTGGTGGGTGCATGCAGCAGTAGCCACTGATGGTGCTGTGGGGACCAGTGAGCTACTGGGAACTTGACTGGCCAGTAGCTTTCATAGGTATAACTTCCTTCTCAGATGGGGAGCAGAAAGACCATAAAGCAAGACCCTGTAGATCCCAACCTAGAAAGCTGGAAGCAACAAATCTACATAATGGTGGTTGTATAAAATAGTTCCTGAGGTGGTTGTATGAGATTTACTGAAGATTGGACAGATGGAATTATAATGAAGGATAAAAAAATGCCAAGATATTAAGCCACATAATTCTAGTGAGTTCAAGAACAGCAAGATAAAACAGGTTAATGTGTGGCTGGGGAAATAATGCAAGAAAGAGGACTTCTGATTTCTTGATACTATGTTAGCTTAGATTGTGGATTGGTTTGTGATCAGAAAATAGAGCAGAAATAGGTGAGATGTGAAGATCGTGTACTAAATTGGAGTTAAGGCTGAAGATCAGCCCTGATCTTGTCTAACAGTGCAGCTAATTCGAAGAAATAAATGGCCTATCATATTTCCTGACTGCCTAGGTTTTATTCCTTCTCCATTCTTATACCTTTATCACTCCTCTTTCAATTGCTAAATACTGTCCTGTCTTCTATGGAAGACCAATAATAATATGCTATATCACTGTAAATGAATCTGTTCATCAGTTTGATGTATATTACCTAAATTTGTGACATCTACCATTTTTGTACTTAAAACTGTTCCATATTATACCTGGTAATCCACAAAGGTTCCTTATCCTTCAATATCCCAAACTTTAAAATTATATGCAATTTAGCCTTTTTTATTTTAAATAAGGCAATCTAATCCTTGCAATGGTCCCACCATCCCTACTTCTGTAACCTGCTACAACCCTATAATCGTCCAAGGTTTATGTACTCTTGACTTCTTGGGCTTGCTATTTTTTTGTTATTTCACCATTGGCAGCTGGGTCTTCAGCTTTCAAGGCCCTCGAATTTACCTTCAACCTCTTTGCTTCTCTGTCTCGCCCCCTTAAAGCTAAAGAAACCTAATATTTTGACTAACATTTTGGTCATATGTTCTGATTGTTCCTTCTGTTAATCAGTGACAAATTTATTTAGCTAACATGCTATATGACTATAAACAGTTGTACAGTGCCTTGCACTATTTAGATACCTGTTGTTATTGTTGTAGTATACATTTTATGGTAGTGTCAATACCAGCTTTTTGAATATCTCCGAGTTTTTTTGTATTCAGCAGTATGACTCAAGGGCTGGTAGCTAAATGGGCATTGAAGCTTCTAAGGTCGATATAATGTTGCATACCAACTACTCTAATTTAAGATTTGGAAAGAATTTAAATGGGAAATTCTATTTACAATATCCTTTAAGCATTCTTACATTAACAATGCTGTTTGACTTACAACATGGGCATTTGAACCAATGATGTCACAACTAATTCCCTCTAATATCCTTGGTGATCAAATCAATATTCCTTATTTTCTGGATCTATACAAAAAAGACCTGTGTATCAACCTTAAATCCAGAGGTTTGCTGACCTGACACACAGATTATAAAAGATTGCAATGATTCTATGTGCAGCAGTGCAGAACAGGGATAACGGCGGTGCTACCCTCTAGAGTATTAGAAGCTAAATCCAATGCATAATAAAACAGCTCCTTCATATGGAAGGAAGTCTGGAATAAAATAGCCATTCAGCCCATCAAATTCATTTCCTCTGTAAACCATGTACATTTTAATCCTATTGTTTAATCCTTTCTTTCAAGCATCCTTACATTATTAATGCTGCCTGGCTATCAACACAGATATTTGAACTAATAATGTCATAGCTAATTCATTCTAATGTCCTAGGTGATCAAATTAAATTCTTTATATCTGTATAGGTACAGAAACAAATTTGCATAATTACTACACTTCATCTTGAGAAAAGGATATGGTAAGTTTCAAATGGGATGATAGCCGAACTGCAGTGCTTTCCCTACAGTTGTCTTGCTGCACTAAAGTACACATTCCAACCCTCCTTCAGTAGAATGCCCTGTAGTGATTTATTTTAACTTCTCTAATATGTCACAGGTATCCAGTAAAACATACAGCAGTTGCAACAGGTTTAAAACAGCAGCATGAAGTAGACACAATGAAAATCAGTAGCCAATTTCTCACCACTCCTGTTTTACTTTCCATTAACTTTGTACGGAAGTATGGTTAGCTCAGATTTAACCAAGTCTGTGCTGTAACTTGACCAAATTTACTGTACCAGCATGCTTTGAGAAATTGAGTGCTGTTTTCCTGGCAAACTTCTCTAAGAATTAGAATTTAGAATTAGAATATTCTTTTTCACGTGTACTCAAGTATGGAAGTACAGGAATACGGTGAAAAGTTTACAATGTTGCCCCATATGGTGCTATCTTAGGCACAAAGTACCTAGGTACAGATCTTAGATACAAAACACAGAAATAAAGGGAAAAAGAAAGATAAAGTTACATACAGTTGTTCATAGTATACGTTAGAAAAATAAAAATAAAATTAAAAAGATAAGCATTACAGTCGTTCCACAAAATCCTGCAGAAGGTCAGCTCAGGGAGCTTCCACACATGGTTGGCCCAGGCTCGCAAGCCACTGACTGTCTGCGCTGGTCCCCAGTCCAACAAGCATCCTGTTCCACTCCAGTCTCCAGCACGCTGGCCGTCCCTGCTCTGCGCTGGCCTCCAGCCCGCTCTACCACAGGAGAGAACACCAAGAGGGGAAAAAATGGGGGAAAAAAAGAGAAGAAAATGGGAAGTAAACAGAAAGAGTGGAGGAGCTCCGGTTGGAGTGTCCTGGTCTGTTGCTATCTTGACTGGTAAGGTGGGTTTCTGTGGTTTTAAACTATTCTTACCAATTTAAACACAGTTACTCCAGTAATCTGGATTTTTGAGCAATGTGAGCAACTGCTATTGTGTGTAGTAAATTACTAAATCAAGTTGATTAGAATGGGACCAGGTTACAGTTGGGAAAATAATATCTCAGGTAAGACAGACAACTTCAAGGAATTCTGGAAGACAAATCTTTGAATCATGTCAAAAGTGAGGAGCTCCTGCAAGCCCGCAAAGATGGCTTTGAGGCTCGCTGGTGGAAAAGAAATACTAATAACGAATAATTGTTAATGAAAGCAGGACAAAGTAAGCATTGGGATGCTGGCCAGTTTTTGAAACATACACATCTGAGGGCACTTATGTTCTACAATCAGTCAGGTGACTTACCTGTGAACTGTGCACTGATAACTTCCCTGATAATATGCGCTGAAACCAGGAAATTGTGAAATATTGACCATGAATCTTGAATATCATTGAATAATTTCATACTTAGGACTTTGGTTGGAAGAAATCACCTTTAAACAAACCAGGACACTTCTTTAAATTTAAAAATGGCTGCAGAAGCCATCTGTTCTTACAGCTGGCCAAGCTCCATTGACAATTATAAAATGAATGTCTAAGAATTATGGTTAAGGAGCTGATTTGCATTAAGGTAGTTCAAACTGAAAACAAGGCCTACACTTCTTGTCTGCAGGAATGACTGGAGGCTTAAAAAGTAGGCTGAGGATACCCCCTATCAATTTCTTTGAAATCTTGGTAGTTTAGACATCGGAAGATCAAACCTCTTTAGTTAATATGAATTGCCTCCATTGTGTGCCAATAGCCAGTTGTCATAAGTCAAAGCCTCACCTGAAAAATATTAAACATACAAACTTATGTTTGTTACCAGAGATTTGAGATATTGAGAAGGCCTGCATAATGGAATAAGCAAAGCTCTTTCTCAAATTAGTCAACCTTAAACTCTACTTCCACTACAAGGAGGAATACATCACAGAGATAGAAATTTTAAAAAATAAAGCCACTTGAAGTGTGGTTCTGAGTAAAGGACTGGTTGCAGTTTAAAAAGAGTCTACTTCCAGAAGTATAATTGATTTATATCAGTTAGTAGTTGTGTCATTTCATTTTCAGAGAACCAAAGGAACATATGATTGCAAAGTTCTTTTAGTTCATAGAATCCCGACTACGGAACTGGCCATTCAGCCCAACGATCTACACTGATGCTCCAAAGAGCATCCTACCCAGACCCATTCCCCCTACCCTATCCCTGTAATCCTGCATTTCCCATGGTTAACCTACCTAATTTACACTATCGGTAATTTAGCATGGCCACTTCACATAACTTGCATATCCTTGGACTGTGGGAGGAAACTACAGCACGTGGCAGAACCCCACACAGACATTCAACTGACGGTGAAATCAAACTCAGGTCCCTGGTGCTGTAAGGCAGCAGCGCTAACCACTGAGCCACTGCGTTATGGACTTCAGTTTTTTTTCAACTCCACACACCTTAACCCTGTAACTTGTTCTGTGTGTATGCGTGTCGTAATAAAACAACCACTCGCTAACTTAAGAGATCTGTCTGGCTTGTTTCTTCATCACTTTTCACACATTCCATTGCAAATGGAATGAATAAAAGCATACCTTTTCAAAAATGCAAACTCTGTTATACCAACATCGAGAGTGAAAACAGAAGAAGTTATTTCCCCCGTCCAGACTTGGTCACTACTGTATTATTTCATTGAATATTGGAAAAGACTGGCAGGTCTCGCCGTATCTTTGCAGAGAGAAACTGAGTTAACCTTTCAGACTTTTATTCAAAACCTTTCTAATGATGTTCTAATGAAGGGTCTTGACCCGAAACATTAACTCTGAACTAGATCTTCCAGTCTCTCTACAGTCAGGCACCAGATGTGGTGTGGTTTGGGGTGGCACAGTGGCTCAGTGGTTAGCACTGCTGCCTGACAGTGCCAGGGACCCGGATTCGATTCCACCCTTAGGCGACTGTCTGTGTGGAGTTTGCACATGTTCCTCGTGTCTGCGTGGGTTTCCTCCAGGTGCTCCAGTTTCCTCCCACAATCCAAAGATGTGCAGGCTAGGTGGATTGGCCATGCTATATTGCCCATAGTATCTGGGAATGGGTCAGGGTGGGACACTCTGAGGTTCGGTGTGGACTTGTTGGGCCAAAGGGCTTGTTTCCACATTGAGGGATTCTATGTACCCCACAAAATGTGTGTTGGTACTCCTCATAAGTCTCAACACATTAACCATGTGGGAATCACCAGACATTTTAAACTTCAGTTGGATTCAGACCCTGTGACTAAAACCCTCTAAACACATCTGCAACTTTATCTTTGTGTCATAGCATTTGGAGTCCACTGATTCACTTACCTGTATAGTTATCAGCGATCATTAAAGGTCAAGTATGATAGATGCCCTTATGGAGGACAATTTGTGTCTTCAAATGACTGATGAGGCCAATCCTGGATCCACAGATTCTAGTGCAGTGCAAGCATTGATGTGTGTTAATGGTGGTTGGAGGTAGTGTTGGGTGGGCCATCCTGACGTTCTATCTCTCCTTGCGCAAGAGTTGCTTCTGTTCAGCAGCGCAGGGAGATAATTTTTGTGGCGTATAGCACCCTGCTGGACGGAATTTCTTGAGGTTAGTCTGGATGTTATCTTTGAAGCATTTCTTTTGGCTGCAGAGGCACGCTGACCATCCTTCTGCTGGGAGTACATGATTTTGGGAGGCATGAGTTGGGCATTTGGATAACATGGCCAGTCCATCGGAATTGCTGTTGAATTACGGTGGTGGTGATGCTAGCCATGTTGGCCTCCTCCAAGATGCTGGTGTTACTGTACTTGTTTTCCCAGGTGGTCCGCAGGATTTTTTGTATGGATCTCAATGCTTTAAGGTGACCACTATAGGTCGTCCACATTTCAGCTCCATATAGCAGTGTGGGCTTCATAGACCAGAGGTTTAGTCTGGGCCTGTAGATCATGGTCTTCAAACACCCTTTTTGCATCAGGCATAGGCTCCGCTGGCACAGCTCAGATAGTGTTGTATTACTGCATCAATGTTGGCCTTGGAGGAGAGAAGACTGCTGAGATATGGAAAGTGATCTACATTTTCAAGGGAATGGTTTTTGACTCTTATTGTAGGACGGGTGAAGGGACTATTGAATGGTTGTTGATAGAGTACTAGAGTCTTTTTTTATGTTAAGGGTAAGGTCTAGGAGCTTGTATGCTTTGGTAAGCCATCCAAGATGCACTGCAGATCTTCTGCATTGTGCTGCAATGGTGTAGTTGTCAGCATATTGAAGCTCCAAGGTGGAAGTGGTGGAGACCTTGCCCTTGGCCTTGAACATTTTAAGGTTGAATAGCCTGTCATCCATATGGTAAATGATTTGAATTGCCTTGGGCAGTGAGGCCAGCGAGATGGAGGATGGTGAACAGGGTGTTTGCAATGATGCAGCCCTGCTTGACTCCTGTCACCACAGCGAAAGGCTCAGACTCCAACCCACAGTTGCTAAGCACTTTCACAGACATGTCATCACACAGCAGCCTCAGTATCCTGATGAACTTATCGGGGCAGCTGCATTGTGACAGTATCCGGCAGAGATTTTGGTGATTAACTGTGTCAAAGGCCTTAGTTAGGTTGATGAAGGCCATGTAAAGCAGTTGTTTGTGTTCCTGACACTTTTGTTGTAACTGACCTGCTGTCAAGATCATGTCTGTTGTTCCTCTGGATGGGCAGAAGCCACATTGCGATTCAGGGAGTATTTTTTCAGGTAACGGCAGAAGTCTCTTGGCAAGGACATGTGCAAATACTTTGCGTGTGGTTGACATAAGGGAGATACCTCTAATTTCCAGTCACCCAGTCACAAACAGACTATCTATGAGCTCTGAGGGGCGTTCTTCTTTGAACCAAATCTTCAAGAGCAAAGCTTGTATGTGTTCATGGAGCTGTAAGCCATCCTCCTTTAGAATCTCTTCAGGAATCCCTTCAGGACCCGAGCCCTGTTGTTTCTTAGTCTCCTTATTGCATCTTTTGGTCACACTGGGAGGTTCAATTTCCATGTCATTCTCATCTAACCAGCCCTGATATTTTCTGGACTTGTACCCAAAGGTGTTATTGCAGGAACTGAGAATAGTTGTTTTAAGCAGATTCCAGTGTTCTCCTATGTCCTCTGGGTATTCCCAAGGTAAGTTTTTAGCAAGTGAGGCCTGTAGATGTTGCTTAGTGACCATATCATCCAGGCTCTCGATGTTGAATCTTGGCCAGGTCTGCTTCTTCTAAGCCCTCGTCTTTCTGTGTAATCTAATGGACATAGTGGAATGGATAAGGCAGTGATCAGTCTAGCACTGATCTGAGCCAACCATAGCCCTGGTGACATTCACGTCCTGACGATCCCTGGAGTGAACAATGACATAATCAATGACATGCCATTGTTGAGCGTAGGTGTCTCCAAATTGCTTGAATTTGCTTTTCTAATGGAAGTGTGTATTTGTGATGGTGAGCTTATACTCAGCACATTTTCTGAGAAGAAGGGCTCCATTAGAGTTGAAGTTGCCAATACCTTCCCTTCCTATGGTGCCATTCCAAAGATTGTGGTCTCAACTAACCCTGGCATTTCTTTTCCTCAGTCAGTTTTGTATCTAAGTTGTGACTGACCCTTTAATTCCATGATCCATAAATTTTCCCAAGTCTTTGTGTATCAGGGTATGTGCTACTAATATGGATCAAAATACCCAGATTGAAAGAATTGGACCTCCGTACCTCTCTTTACTAATGCTAGAAAATTGTGGAATATTTCCAACATTTTTTGTTTTTACTTCACATTTCAAGTTTTCATAGTATTTTTCCTTTAGACCATCAATCTTTGCCCTGAGTGGTCAGTCCCACGATAAGGCTAAAAATCCCTGTTAGACTAAGCAAAAACATTATTACATTTCTTACAACCCTCACAATGTTTAAAACGTTCATCATTTTGAAAAAAAGGAGTAACAATAAGAGTAGGAAATTAATCTTCATAAAAACTTTGAAATATCAAGCTGTGAATTTCACTGGAATGAAGACCAGATGTGGGGGACAAAAATAGACACCAATTATTATCATTATTGTTTAAAGATATCAAAGACTTTTAGATGCAATTCCTGGTTATTTCTATGAATAGCTAAATCCTAAAATGTCATCTTTTTTATATTATACTTCTAACTATTTTTGAAGGACAACAAAATTATAGTTTCTGTTCACCCAGAATGTTTTCATAGCTCAATTTGGGAGGTGCATCTGTTAGCTGGTTTATTTGTTGGTGCATACATGATCGTGGGGCATGAGGAGGGCTGGGGAAAGTGGGTGGATAGCAACTGGACAACAAAAACAGCGGAAGGTAAAGAAAGTCCAATGGGAAGGTAAGTCTGGCTGGAGAGATTGGTTGCACCATCATTGAATAAATTTAAGGCTAAATCTGATAGATTTTTAGTCTCTCAGGGATTTGTGGGATAAAGATCAGCCATGATTGTAATGAATGATGGAGGAGGCTCAAGGAGCCATATGGTTTACTCCTGCCTCTATTTATTATGTTTTATGTAATTCTGCACAAATTTATTTACTAAGACATGGATTTTTTTTAGAACAGATCCTGTGCCCCTTGTTAAGCATGTCTACTTTCTTATAATAATTAATACAAAGAGCAAATTATGGTCTGTAAACTAAAACCATACTTAAATCTGGTTTGAACTGATCATTGATTATCTCCTTTCATTACTAGTTGTAAAGGTCACATATGAACTGAATTTATGCAGTCTTAACCCAAATTAAGTGACCATAAATATGGCTGGTGTAAAGATTGGAACAAAATCCAAATGGTCCTCATTTGAGGTGAAGCACTATAGGACACTGCTGGGTCCAATGGAGAAAGCTTTAAGTATTCTGTGTCACCATACACAAGGTGATGATTCAGTGAAATAGGTCATTGGCCCTTCTCCTTGATATCTTCACATTGAGAAGTGGACATTCTCTAGACAGCAAGTCACAAAAATTAGACCTATTTGACTTTGCATCTGCAAATTACTGCACAAGCTTCTTATCAATGATTATTAGAACGTAAAATACTGTATGTTTTTCTTAATTTTCACTAACTTTTCGTACTTCATTTTCAGGAATAGAAGCCCTGCCAGCATCACTAAGCACAGAAAGATAATTTGTTGGTTCTTTCTTTATTATGAAAAAAATTAATAATGTTCACTAAAATTAGCAAACAAATAAATGCCAAGTTCTATTTTAAAATATGTTTGTGTAAACCCATGGTAATACGTTTAGTTTATAGCTTTTTTAAAGAAAGCACCAAAATCAATTCCAGACATGACGTTATGCACATTAGTCAGGCAATGTTTAAAAACAAAACACTTCAGGCTTTTATTTATTTCCAGTGGTAAAAGCAAGATGGTTTACTTCAGTAAAGGCCTACTTTGCTTTTTGCATAAGAGAACAATATATATCTTATTTGCTCTTACTTCACAGATGTAGAATAAAATATTTTATCTCATGTTATTGTTTTACACAAATTATGCAATTTTTTTTATTATTGTTCCCTCTAATCTGCTATATATCCATGGTCAGAATTGTGTTAGAGCCCCTGGTGATCTGTGAGCAGGAGATTTTCAATCTTGATGCACTAATGGAATATTTTTGATTCCTTTCCAAACCCACAATTTCCTTTAATGCCACCTTCCAAACCCACCACCTCTACGATCTAGAAGGACAAGGGGAACAAATACATAGGAATACTACTAGTTGTAAGTTCCCCACCAAGTTACGCATAATTCTAACTTGGAACTATATCATCAATCCATTTGGTGTTGCTGGGTCAAAATCCTGGAAGTCCATTCCTAACAGCATTTTGGCTGTACCTACCTCCCAGTAGGCTGCAGAAATTCAATAAGGCAGCTCACACCCACCTTTTCAATGGCAATTCTGGACAATGCATCTCACATCTTCCAGCAATACCCATATCCCATGAATGAATACAAAATAAATCTAGAGGATGAATCTTGCTGTTTTGGTTAGGTGTGAGATGTATTGAGGTTTTTGGACTGCTTTTGCCACAAGGCCGAGGGTGTTTGTTGCCAAATCTAACCAAAATTACCTCATTAACTATCTACCCTACTCCATCATGTCCCTTGTATCCAATTCGAGCCCAATCTTACCATTCATGGAACAATTTGCCACTCACTGGAAATTCCAGAATTGACTGGCATTCCTAGCACCAAAAGCCCGTGTATACTCATCTTGCTCAGAGCTGCCCTGCTGTGCTCCTGACGATTACCCTAGATATGGCAGACAAAGGGACATTGGTACACCTCTTAGTGAGCAGGAACCTGGGAACCCTGTGGACAGATTTGTGCACAGGCAGAACATCATCATCCCCCAGGATTAGTAGTGGAGGCCATGACATCAGACCATACCAGCTTAGACCGATTTTGCTACTCAGGTCATCACAATCTCAGCCACCTGAAAGAATGCTTAGTACTGCAGAATGAGGATCAATGACCTTCTCTAATCCACCAGCAAATGTGCCACAGCCTCCTTTCTGATACTTCATTCTCACTCTATCTCTGCCACATACTTCCGCCAAGACTCATGCTGTATCACTATTGCCTGTAACATATTCGTTCACTTGCTATCACCAACCCCAATCCCATCAGCACATCCGCCACGTTCTTTGCTCACTTGCTTGGAAGATGTCCCCATTTAAACCAACAGTAATAGCTGCATCAACTACTTTCATCTCACATCGTACCTGCCTTGTTCTCATTCCAGAATGAAAACAGCCCCTAATAGGGCAGAAAAAGTCAAGGTGAATGGTAGGCTGTCCAACACTCAGCTCCTCACCCCTTATGTGGAAATCATCCTCCCTTTGACAGCCATGAGTAACTAACTCTCCCTTTCCAAGCCACTGGTATCGGAGAATGCCTTTGACTGACACTTCTGGGACCACCCTGACTGAAGGCCATCTCCCTCAATTTGACTGAGCCTTCTGACAATTATAACAAGCTTCCTGGATTTGTGTTTTGCTAAATGGCAATGTAAGACAGAAGTAATATGAACCTGATGTCTCCGTCAGGTGTAGGGAGGGGGAAGAGAGTGCAAAAAGGCAGGGCTAGGCAATACAGGGTGGGGATGGTGTGAGTATTCAGGTGGGCTCAGAGTGAGCTCACACTATGACTGTGTGTAAAAAGCCAGGAGATGCAGCCTGGTACAGTCTATGAATTGGATGTGTGCCCTTGAGCACATTGTGTCCTTGCTGCAGCAATACAATGATAGCTGCCAGTGTCACCCAAAGTGCAGCATTAAATGCAGAAGTGTACTGTATTGGATGGGAGATATGCCATGAGGATTTTAGAGGCTGTCAAATATCAGCTGCCAGTGTCTGAGGAAGTGGAATGAGTGTAGCCAGTGCCCGTGATGCATACGCTGAGATGTCAGTGCCCGGTCAAGTGGTGATCTGAAGTTGCTAGGTACCCGCTCTGACTGCCGTGTCAAGAATTCCCAATATCTATCCAGTTTGGCGTGTTTACTAAAACAAAAGCTGAATATTAATGTTGTGGTTTGGAGCACTAATAAGGAATTTAAAATATATAATCCGCCTTAATTAACAACTTACCACTGCTTATTGAGAAAATTACCTCTCCACCTGGCAAATGCGTAAAAGGTGCATTGAGTCACTCCCAATATTGAGATTGGCTTCTCCAGATTTCTCGCACAATTCTGTAACAAATCCCACTGTAGTCCATGTAGTTCAAGTCCCTAGGAGTTCGCCTTATATATCCGTTCTATCAGATCTAATCTGAAGAATTTTTTAGCTATTTGTCATGTTGCCTTACAACAGACTAGGGGAAAGAGATAGTCTACAAAAGTAAGAGTTACCCAGTGTGATACAATAGAGTTGAGCTACTATGGCCCATCTTATGTCCCAGTTTTTATGTGCGCCATTGCTATTGAATTTGATTTTTCAGGCCCAAATGTTTGTGGAGCTAGTTTTGTATCTAATATGTTGTCCTTGGCCAAAGTCTTCCATAGCTACTGATCAATATTAATGAGATTCTACAGATTATTGCTTAATTTTGAAGTTCACTAAGCTGCTTATGGCAGAATTTCATTTAATTTACCTAAGGCGAGGTTTCTTGGTATAATAATTATAAAGCCGTGGTTTAAGTTTTCTGGATGCTCTCTATTCTGTAATTTAAGTATAAAATTGTTTTTGTACATGTGGATAAAATGTATTTGACTAAATTGTCTAAAATTTCATATCTCCAAACTGCCTATACTTTAACCATGTATATACAAAACTCTGTCAGTTCAAAGCAAGCATCTGGTAGTTCAGTTTAAAATCACTGAAAACATTAAAGTTATTTTTACACATATGACCATCTTAATTTCAAGTGATACACCCCTCCCCCAGCTACCCTGCGAAGTGCAGCCTGATATAAAGCAGAGTCTATAACCCTGAGGACAAGGCAAGACAGGGAGAGCAACATAACTCAGCATGTTTGCAGGAAATCCAATTATTTGTCTGAAGCTTTGAATTCAAAAGTGGATTCAGAAACTCCTAAAGCAATTACTACTTACACAGACAGAATGACTGCTTGAGCTAGCAGCTAAACACCATATTGTTTTGACTTGTGCACTTGATATAAACACCCCACAAAACCCCCACTCCCATCCTATCCAATTGCTAGCTCTGAAGCTGTTTTCTCAGTCCAAAAACTGTTTCTAATCCCCTTTGTGACAAATTCTAGCAAATAAAATAATTTGGGGTAAAATAAGCAGTTCTGAAGATTTGAAAACTGTGGTTTTTGGGGTTTTTTTTGTGGAATCAAGTGAGAAAGAAGGAATAGCTTATTGTGTAGCTTTTCTTCAGGTCTGCAATCCTAAGTTAGTGAGACAGAAAGACATGAGGCGAAGGGGGCAAGGTGGTGTGGGGATGCATTTTAACCTTAAAAAAATGGGGCTACCAAGTAGGATTAAAGTCTGAGAAATCTGTTTCCCAACCCACCTCCAACTTGCCTGTTTCCAGCTGTAACTGAAGCTGAGTTGGGCAGGTGATCAAGCCACTCTGAGGAGGTTATTTGGTGCTTTAAATATGTCAATGAGACTGCAAAATCAATTGATATTCAAGCTTCCAATTTTAAATATGGTTGGCCAGGCTTCAAAGAGGATTCAGAAGATAACAAATTCCTTTATACCGACATCATATATTCTGCCTCCAGGTCCCTGCCTGAGTAGTCTTTGAGATTGGACGCCCCTTCACAAACTTTTCTCCCAGGCCTCTGAGTCCCAACACAAATCCTTTACCCTCCACCCATTCAGGTCCTGACCTCAACCCTTCAAGAAAAGGGTTCCCATTCTCATCCCAATCTTCAACTCTGCCCCCATCTCAGTCCTCCTGCTACCCCTTCCACTTCTTTCTACATCCATCCACCCACCCAGTTACTAATCTCCCATCTCCCCAACCTTTGGTTCCGCATGACCCTTCACTCACTTCAAGCTCCCTGGCCTCTTTTCACCAAGAGGATCAACAACTCATCTGACCAGCACTCTTTCCCACTTAAATAAAAACCAAAAGTACTGTGGATGCTGAAAATCAGGAGCAAAAACAGAAGTTGCTGAAAGAGCTCAGCAGGTCTTGCAGCATCTGTGAAGGAAAAATCAGAATTAACATTTCGGGTCCAGTGACCCTTCCCCAGGGGGACATGGCTGAACTTTTAGGCTCAGCTGGCCTTCCTATCACTACATTGTAAAGAACTTAATCTGAGATTACACTCAGCGGTGTAGTTGTGGGGGAATTCAAAGCCCTGTAAAGACTCTGCTAGCCTGCATTTTCAGGCCTTTGGGCCTCTCATTTTCTAACAGTCTGATTGGCTTGCTTCCATTTCCCCCATCACATGCTGGAAAAGGATCCGCCCATTTCTCATTTGTGCCGCCAACCCTACCTTAAGTCTTTCCTTTGGACTCCTCTCTCCCTGCCGCTGCCTTATCTTCGCCAGTTGCAAGCCATTTAAATGTCCACCTTCCCTCTACTGTAGGATTAAACAAGGGAAACAACTGACCTGTGGCAGAATCACACAAAGCTAACTCGTTTTCTCCACCAACAACCTGCTGTTAAGAGATTCTTTATCTTGAACGTGGGACCTAATTTATAAAAAGAAAGTTCTATACTGAAATATTCTTGACATGGAAATGTATTATAAATGGGAACTGGTCAAATGATAGTGTGAGGCTTGACATGCCACAAATGTGTCCTGACTTTATTTCTGCATCTCTTCCCACTCTTGGGAATCAGGATTTGACTTTCGGCCTAATTCGGTCACACCCAATACAACTTTTCCCACTATTCTAACATTCCCCCTAACCTCAGCATCTGTGGGCAGTTCAGATTTCCACATCTGCATTTACCTGCAACTTTCTTACTGAGCTGCTTGCTGCAGGTAAAATAGGTATAAACTTCCCCCATTGTGCATGTTCGCCAAAATAAGGATTGCATGTATTCATTTCATTATTTCTTATTCAAAATAGCCAAGGTAAATATCTATTGTTATCAATGGTTTCAAAAAAAAATCTTGTATGTTATACATGGCGAAAGTGTCATTTAGATTGTGTTAGTTGTTTCAATAAGAGCATATAAGCCCCGGAGTTACTTACATATTGTAATAGAGCAAAGATTTCCCATGTTTTTCTTGAGAGTTAGTTGAGGGCTATCCGTCTCTCTATCTCCCCACCAAAACCAACAAAAAGGCTTCTTGGGTCCTACAATCCACTGGTTGAGGCCTACTCAGAATCAAGGAATCCGGCAACTAGAATGTAAGTACTTCCTATTCTTCCCTCGGGGATGGGGTGTTGGTAGCAAGGGCAGATAGGTATCTTCCAGATGCCAGCCTCTTAAGTATGCCTTCAAATGACGCTAGATTAACAAAATTTGACCACGCCCCACACGACCTCCAACCCAGCAGCAGGATTTCCCAGTTGGAAACTAGCTCACCAGGGAGGCAGGTGAAAGGGAAGGTACCAATTTGAAGCTCATAAGTGGCCTTAATTGGTGGCACGTTGAGAAAGTCATATGTGGACCTCCTGATCAGAACTTAATTTGTGAGGTGGAGAAAAGGGGTTGAGCTTTTCTCTCCAGCCAACTTGCCCAATTATTGCTCTTCAACTTCCTCACCACTTCCAGGGAAAATCACACCCAAACCGATAGTGGATTTTTTGCTTTACTTTGGGAGATCAAATATTAAGGAAAAGTATACAGTTAATGAAGGAACCCTGAATAGCATTGATGTACAGCGGGATCTTGGG
Source organism: Rhincodon typus (assembly GCF_021869965.1). Taxonomy (NCBI): domain Eukaryota; kingdom Metazoa; phylum Chordata; class Chondrichthyes; order Orectolobiformes; family Rhincodontidae; genus Rhincodon; species Rhincodon typus. The sequence continues at coordinate 104,989,884 of NC_063333.1, read as the reverse complement.
GTTCAAGTCCATCGCTCCATGAAAGTGGCCACACAAGCAGATAAGGTGGTAAAGAAGGTGTTTATAGTATGATTACCTTTATTGGCCGAGGAAATGAGTACAAGAGTCAGAATGTTGTGTGCAGCTTTATAAGACTTTGGTTAGGCCGCACTTTGAGTATTGTGTTCAAATCTGGTTGCTACATTACAGGAAGGATGTGGAAACTTTGGAGAAGGTGTAGAAGAGTGTTACCAGGATGTTGCCTGGATTAGAAGGTATAAGTTAAAAGCAGAGGCTACAAAAACTCAGGTTGTTTTCTTTGGAGTGGTGGAGGCTGAGGGGAAATTTGATAGAAGTCTACAAAATTGAGATGCATAGACAGGATTGATGTCCGAATCTTCTTCCCAGAGTTGAAATGTCTAATACTAAGGTGCATGCATTTGAGGTGAGAGGGGTCAAATTCAAAGGAGATGTGAGGGGCAGGTTTTTTACAAAGTGGTAGGAGTCTGGAATGCACTGGTCAGGATGGATGCTGATATGATACGGGTGTTTAAGGGACTTTTAGACAAGTACATGAATATGCAAAGAATGGAGGGATATGGACCAAGGGCAGGCAGAACGGATTAGTTTAATTTGGTGTCATGTTTGACACAACATCGAGGGGGCCATTCCTTTTTTAAGTTCTTCCACTTCATATAAGACAGGGGCTAAACTGGATACCCTAAAATATTGTTAGGTTTGGGGGGTTGGGGGTGGGGCGTGTGCAGGATTGTGCAGCATGATGATCTTGTGCTCAAATCAGTGATGCAGGAAGCATGCAAACTTCCTGGCATCTACTAATTACAATTGTGGTGTGGAGCCCAGCCCTGCACATTCTGCTAAGTGACTGCATGTCTCAGAAGGGAAACAAGTGGTATAAAACTAGCACCATTTATAGCCTGCCTGCACAGTACTTAAAATCAAACAGTACAACCTAAAAGTAAGTTGAATTCTGGCTGCAACAGAAGCTGGAACTAATTACAAATGAGTTGAAGATCTGCAAGAACATAGAAGAAGGGCGACAGGCCAGAGAGCATCCTCTAAGGTAACAAGGTGTAGAGCTGGATGAACACAGCAAGCC
>NC_063333.1:104944440-104988385 GCF_021869965.1 Rhincodon typus | reverse complement strand
AACGTCAGCTTTCCCACTCCTCTGATGCTGCTTGGCCTGCTGTGTTCATCCAGCTCTACACCTTGTTATTTCAGATTCTCCAGCATCTGCAGTTCCTACTATCTCTCAGCATCCTCCAAGGTTCTTGATTGTAGTAATGGAGTAGAAACAGAGCAGGAATAGAGAGGTCCTCTACCTATAGACAATCAGTACAATCACCAGGCAGATCTAAAGAAACGAAGAGAACAGACAGAAGCCAGCAATCTATCTTCAGGAACTTGGATACAATGCGAAAAGAAGTTTACTGGCCTTATAAGTGCTGTCTTTGTGTCATATCCTTCCAACTGCATTATGAGCCTTTCAAACTGCTCCATTCACCACACTAGCTTCAATTGGCTATCAACAATCTCAATTAACCATGGTGCATGTATCACAATCATTGCCTCACCTCATCTCATGCACTTGGCACAATTGCCCAACACACACACACTCTCCCTCTCTCTCTCTCTCTCTCTCTCTCACATGGAGCAGGCTTAAGGAGCCAAAAGGCCTATTGTTGTTCCTGTTTCTTGCATTTGGTCTTGCAAAAAGTGCTACTTATTCAACAATGGCAGGTGTAAAATGCATTGTATCACACTTTGCATCATTCCAAACTCTCCTTCCTCATGCAGGATAAGGTGATTTATTAGACGCTGCAGCAATAGCCACCTAGCTGAGGATGGGCACTGCTTGGGCATTCTCACTCACAAGGAGGGGAAGGAGAACTGGGGTAATTGAAACAGCTGTCTATAATACCATGGCTAGCAGGGGAGCTGAAATCATTGAGGATGATGGTATATTCCTGCCTAATCTACCTTCGTGCATCCAACGTCCCTCAGCTGCAATCTGATGTGACCCATCAGTGGCAGATGATATTACATTGCAATCTTTGTTTTCCACCTCTTCCCTAAGCCCAACTTTGCTCTTCTGTCTCACAGTGCCAGGGACACGAATTTGATTCCAGCCTCGGGTGACTGTCTGTGTAGAGTTTGCGCATTCCCCCAGGTGTGCTGGCTTTCTCCCACAGTCCTCCCACATGTGCAGGTTAGGTAGATTGGCCATGCTAAATTGCCCATAGTGTCCAGTGATGTGCTGGCTAGGTGGATTAGTCATGGGAAATGCACGGTTAGAGGGTAGGGGAATGGAGATGGGTCTGGGTGACATGCCCTTCAGAGTGTTGGTGCAGACTCAATGGGCCAAATGGCCTGCTACCACACTGTAGGGATTTTATGATTCTTTAGATACCCAGAAACCGATTACTGTTTTAAAAAACTGAAGGCCTAATAGGAATCATCACTCAGTAGCTGGTAGTTTTGTATACTAGTAGCAACAATAGAGTCACAACCTGCATTTTGTGAGGCAGTGGCACAAATGGCCTGGAATCAGACCAGAGGAAAGCATTACCCAGCTCCCAAAGGGTGGGGTCACTCATGATCTCTCTTTGGTCCCAACACGGAGCCCTGGTAAAATCCAGCCCAAACTTTTGATGCCCTGTGAAAGTTCAAGCCAGCATCATAAGATTTCCTATTGTTGCTGTGCAGGCTCAAACTGCTGCCATCATGAGTGTGAATCACAGAGATGTTAATCCAATTACAGCACTCCAACCATCTGTTCCCCAGAAGATTGTAAGGATTGCTGAGGCACAACACCAGAGAACTGTCTGTGCCCCTTTGGAGCACAAACCTGCTGTTCTTTCTCAGGATAACTATGTACGTGTGGCACCAAAAGCACTCTGCCAGTGCCTTTTGTTTTGCCAGTCAGCCAGCTATTCCAAATTGCTCCAGCCGATGTGAGGCAATACAGCCTGAAGCCACACTTTCAAGAATCCCAGCTGCTACAGCATGTCCTGTAAAGCCTTCTGCAATCTTCTCCACTGAAAGTAAAGAGTCTTCCACTAACTCCAGTGTAGTCACTTGGTCACACTGCTTAGCATGGTACCTCCATGGTGAATCTCAGAGGCCAAACACATTACTCCACTCCTCCCTTTGCAAGCAGCTTCTCTCCTTTGCTACCTCTGCACAATCTGCTTCTCATGCTAAAGGCCAAAGGGAACTGTTATGTAGACCACACGAATGACAGTACAACATTTGCCTATGGCCCTTAAGCAGTAATTAATACCTTCCCTACATTGTGCATCATTTTGTGGTTTTCATTAAAATATAGTTTAAGTACCAACTCCAAACATCCTAGTATTTTCACACAAACAGCCAGCAGAATGTAGCAAACATTTAACTTGTGAGCTGGGTGATGGCACATTAAAATTGTGCTGGTGGGGTTTTTCATCACATTACTGAATGTAACTAAGTGAACACATTAACAAGAGAGGTGAGGTGCAAAATGGTATGGTTGGTATCAGATTAGCTTTACATGTTGACTGAAGTCAATATACATGGTTAACTCATAGACTTGTAATACTTACTTTAATGCCCTCATGAAGTTGTCATTCAGCACCGACCATGCTTGAAGTGGGTGAAAATGGTGCAAACACCAGATTGCTTCTAAAGTAACACCCGTATCACTGAAACTACAGTCAACACAAGACTTTAGAAAGGAACATGTGTACTAGGGCAAAGCCTGCAAAAATCAGAGTTAAATCATGAGAATTCACACATCATTTTTGCTTAACCACTCTATTTTTCGATGTAGCCTATCCCTTTGATTGATGGATAATGAATCGGATGATGAAACTTAGAGGGAAATGGAATAAATATGCCATTCAGTTTTGTTTCTGTTGATCAAATCAAACATCTCTGAACTTTCATATTAAAAGACATTTGCCTGAGCTTGAAACATACATTAGATCCATCTGTGGCTGTAAAAGGAAAATAAAAGGTAAAAGGAAAAACTAGGTTAATGTTCTGGGTGTAACCCTTCCCAAAGGAATCACCACTACACTTAGATTGAAATTGGCAGGAATAAAAATTATTAAATGGGAAATTTTCTAGTAGTGGTATTTCAGAACAGTCCCATTGAGCTGCAAGACCTGGATCTAGTTAAATGGTCTCTTATTTATACAACCCTCTGTCTGAAATTTTCCTGCTTAAGAAAGAGCCCTGCATGGAATTGCTTACAAGCATAAATAAAGCTTCCCCCTTGACTTTTAAAACTCAAATAGTTTGAGCATGCATGCAGGAGTGTCCATGTTCTTTAAACATTATAATGAATGTGTGGTTCCTTTATAAAATGTCCAGGAGGCCCACAGGACCCCAAGCATTCTATGAGCCAAGTTTGACAGAACATGACTGCCACATTCTCCGTAATAGACCTGCAGGGTTAGTCAAACATCTGCCACATATTTCAAGCAGCTGTAAGGGTCTCAATTTCTTTTATACCCTAAGGACTTTCTAGGCACCTCCATAGACCATCTTAGGATCAAATCATACATTTGTTTACTTTTTGGACAACTGAGAGGGACAAGAGAAAAGAACTAATAGGCTGTAAACTAAAACTAAATTAAATTTATTACATTTTGAAATGCATGTTTAGGCATTTATGCATCTTTATTTGACTTTTAAGTGTCATGAAGTTCTTTTTCGTTGTCCATATGCTATTACAGTATTTAAGGACTTTTAAGCTGCAAAACTGAATAATAAAAGAAAGCAGAATTATCAAATAAATAACCTGTTCACATTGTTCCCAAACAGCATAAAAACTTTGATTGTTTTGGTGACTAGCAGTATGGCTCAGTAGGAGTCTAAGTTTGTGCAATGGCTGACACCACTTAAAGCTAACCAGCATTACTTGTAGCTAGATTGCTCTTCTCATTTGAGAGGTGCATTCAGGCTAGAGCAAGTGCTGGAACAGGTTTCAGCAGAGAGTGCTAGTAAGTGGAACACTGATTTATGACGGAACTTCACATTCAGTGTGCTTCAAGATTCTCTGACACTATGCTTACTGCCTTGGTGATTGTGGTGCACAAGAGGAGGGGAAACCCGTACCTACCCAGGCCATTTGGCCCAGCATACAGACAAAGCAATTGGTAGTTGTGGCAGTCAATGCTGGGAGACTGAGGACTGTATATCGCTTACTCACATGAATGGTCAAGTTCAGTGAATTTCTCCCCTATTGTGGTATTTCACCAACTATACCAAGAGACTCAAGCACTGCTCAAGTCACCACACACCATTGCTCACTTACCACTGATATCTAATGTTATGTATAGATACTTAACATTAATAGATTAATACTGCCCTCACATACTTACTGCTGCAAGCCTCACACTAACATCTCACAGTATGCCCGCACTGCCAGCTATTCTGGCTCATCACCCAAAACAGCACCACACTCAAAGACACACCAGTTATACACAATAATGTTTCTGAAAATGTTAATGTTAAACTGCATTTACCTCCACCCAGTCTAATTATGTCACACAGTCTTTATGTGGTGAATAATCAATCTAGCGCAAGGTCCTGATGGAGACAGTTTTATCTTCTCTGGCTCTGGATTGCCTTCACAAATATGCCTGACTAGTCAATGTAACTTACATATTGCTATCATCCCTCTAATTTTATTTCTAGCTACCTGAGCCACTGAGGTGCAGGCATGGCATTGACTTCACTTTAACGTGCTGACACTGATCACCATGTATGGAACCTTAGAGGAGCTGCATGCACATGCAGCTATGTTCCGTCAGGGGAGCATTAGTGGTTATGTTCTACCTCTAAACTAAAAAGCCCAGGTTCAAGTCCCACCTGCTCCAGAGGTGTGTGATAATGTATCTGGACAGGTTGATTAAAAATATCTCAAAGGAAGGCTGGCCTGCAGATATTAGTGGGCATGGCAAAGACTGGGGTGAACCATCACTCCAGATATTGAAACTTAGATTTGATTAATTTACAGCAGCTACAAGAGCAAATTGAAGGCTAGGAACCCAGCAGCGAGTAACTCACCTTTTGACTCTCCAAGGTCCGAGCACCACCTACAAGGCACAAGTCAGGAGCATGATGGAATACTCCCCACCTGCCTGGATGAGTGCAGTCCCAACAACAGCCAAGAAGCTTGACAGCATCCAGGGCAAAGCAGCCTACTTGATTGACAGCACATCTCCAAGCATCACTCCCTCTACTACTAATGCTTACCAGCAGCAGCATGCACCATTTACAAGATGCACTGCACAAATTTGCCAAAGATCCCAACAGCTATTTCCAACTGGAAGGAAAAGAGCAGCAGATACATGGTAAGACCACCATCTGCAAGTTCCCCTCCAAACCACTGACAGTTCTGAATTGGAAATATATCATCATTTCTTCATCATGAATCAAAATCCTGGAATTCCCTTGTAACAGCATTGTGGGTCAACCTACCCAAAGCGGAATGCAGTAGTTCAAAAAGGCAGCTCACCACCACACTTTCAAGGACAACCAGGTATGGGGAATAAATGCTGACTAACCCAGCAAAGCTCACATGAATGAGTAAAAAACCCTTCAAAACTAGTGTCCCCGTCATCACGAACAGGCTGTATGAGGAATGGCAAGGGTCAGAACATTAATTTGTACCATGGCTGCAGTAAAGTTGTAAAGTACATTTAAGCTGGGAAAGAGGTACTTTAAATTGAAGACAGAGTCAAATTGAAGAAAACAGAAGATGCACTATTCCTATAAATAAAAAGAAGCTTCATGGAAGTAAAACATTGCAGTGTTATTAAAATACAGAGTTTAAAAGCTTCAGACAAAAAGACAAGTGTATCCTCTTGTTATGACTCACCGTTGGTCTATCTTCTATTGGTGCTCATTAGATAGGCCCTTCGACTCAACATTTAAAGATTAATGGCAGCACTGTACCCCAAATGAAAGCCACCATGGTTAGCACCGCAGTATTTGACAAGTGTAATTCACCTTCAATTCACCAAAGAAGCAGAGACATCAATTGTCCCTCGTACCTACTGGCACTTTTAAGTGACTACTTTTTCCTTGGCAAAAATATAGGAACAACTGGTATCTTGTAACAAAGTGAATTTACATTTTTTTCAAAAAGTATGTTCTTGCCTGCAGACATTGAAGATTTTCCTTAACTTGAAGCAAGCAAGTGTCTGGCAACGCACAGCTCATCATCTGTGTCAAACTAAGACCTTAACTATCAATTCAATCATTCCAAACTCATTAAGCTAGCCTGGCCCCAGTCAACTTTGAGGTGCTTTCTTTCAACCTGCATCCAAGAGTTTGAAAGAGAGCTGATTTTAATGACAAATCCACTGACGTTACTGGTTAGCCAGCTCAATGTGGGGTAAAGCTTCACTGAGTGAGTGAACTTATCTGATCTCAGAGCCGGTTAGAATCAGAAATCTGATCAGGAAAAGTTAGACAAGTCTGCTGGATAAACATGGTTTCCTGCTACCAGTCCTTTGTGTTCTTTGCTTTGTCTTCAATCTAACTAGAGACTAGGGAGGTGCCACAATAAAAGAGGCACTGTTTTTAACTAAGGTTTATTGCATGATAGCAATAGGTATAACTATAGTCAGACATAATTACTAGGACAATAACATAATAGTAAGTTTTCTGACATTGACAATAGCTTCATGGTTGTCATTAGACTGTTAACTCCAGATTTTTATTGAATTCAAATTCTGGGTTCTGCTACAGCAGGATTTGAACCTAGATTTACAAAATTCTCTGGGTTTCTGCATTAATAGTCAAGCAAATATGACTAGGCCATCAACTCTCAAATGCTGGTGAATCTCAGCTGGTTCGGCAGCCTCAGTGGAGGGAAAAACAGAATGAATATTTTGAGTCTGGTGACCCTTCTTCATTTGCGATGAAGGGCCACCGGACTCGAAATGTTAACTCTGTTTTCTTTTCTCTAAAGATAATGACTAGGACCTTAGATACAACTACACCTGCCCTCTTGGAAAGCTAAAGTTTCTGTCTCCACCCACAGAGTGCATGTAATGGGTAGACCAAATGTAACAGAAATCCCCTTGGAATCTTCATCTATACAACAAAATGCAAGAATAATTTGGTGTATTTTTATTATATCTTTTGTACTCAAGCAGAGATTTCTAGTCACCAGAGTCAAAGTAAGATTTAATTGCACCTCTTGCTCTGCAAAGTTATTTGTACTTTGTAACATAAGGTAGTTTAATGAGTAGTGTTTTATTTCATCTCACTGATTGTTTCAATCTACCTTTGAAAACAATGGAGAAATACACGTCTGGATATCATGATACCATGTTAAGATTACAAGGTGGTCCTACTGTTATATCCCCAAGGACACACCATTATATAATTGATTATTTGGCAGTACTGGCACACTTCTGAGCATAGGGTATTCAGACAGGAACAGGAAAACACAATGCAATATTTAGGGCAGATCCAAAACTTAATTGTAAAAATTGATTGCAACTTCATCAAATATTGATTTATACTTTGTGAGAAAAGCAATCTAAAACATTTTAAATTTGAAAGTTAACTGATCAGAAACAATGGAGTAGGCTTTAAACTTGTCAGCAGGTCAGCTGTCTGTTATGCAAGTTGTCTAATTTAAGTCTCTATTGACAATGAAAATAAAATGGTTTCTTGAGCAGGTGGTCTTTATTTAACATGATTGTTTTGGCAGTCAAGAATTTTTAGTTGATTCATTGTCCAGTATTATTGCATAATTCAACTAACTTGGAAAAAGAAACTAAAATTAAGCTGCTTGTGTACCATGTAGAGATAATTCAATTAAATTTAGTTACTTTCTTCAATTACAGCTAATAAGACAGCATTCTCAGTCATCATATTTTGCGAAATACAAACATTATATTCACGTAGGGATTATAAACTTGGATAAGAAATGGCAATTCCTGGTGATTTCAGTAAAGGAAATCAGTAGTACTGTATCTTAGCTATAATATTTTCACATAATCAGTGCACCAATTCTATTCCCCATTCATAATTACTATCCAGCGAATGCCCTGACAATCTTCTACATACCATCATTTCTCTATATATTGTTGTTTAGTGTGTAGTGACATGTAACTTTGTTTCTCTCTTCACTGATACTGCCAGACCTCCTGTGTATTTTCAGCATGTTTTTGTTTCTTATCACTCTTGCCCTTGACATTTTAGAAGACATGTGAATTCTTTGTTGCAGATGGAAGGCAACTCATACATATTCAAAAGCCAGGAGCCAGTGTGCATAGTGCCAATCACACCAGAGAGAAAAAAAAACTGGCAACAGATGGACCAAAGGCAAGAGGAGGCAAAGCAAGGTATTTAATGTTGTGTTGCATTCCTAGTGGGCAAATTGTGATCAGGCAGGCTTATTCAGGTTCCAGATGGAAACTTTGGGCCATCCAGCTTCAGAGTCTCCCAATCCTCCAACAGCAATCACTTGTCAACCCACCTTTTCAATGTGATGACTCATTCTAGATGCACAGAAGTTTCAAAAAATCATAACAGTGGCCTTCTTAACTTATTCCATTTTATCCATTCTGTTCTATTCTGTGGACCTATGATCTATCACGAGTGATGTAGCAAGGTTTTCACTCGGTAGCACTAAGATGTCAGTTGATAGGAATTAATGATTATTAATGGGCACCATGGTGGCTCAGTGGTTAGCACTGCTGCCGCATACAGTTAGAGACCCGGGTTCGATTCCAGGTACAGGCAACTGTGTGGAGTTTGCACGTTCTCCATGTGTCTGTGTAGATTTCCTCTGGGTGCTCTGGTTTCCTCCCATAGTTCAAAAATATGCAGGTTAGGTGAATTGGCCATGCTAAATTGCCCACAGTGTCCAGGGATGTGCAGGCTAGGTGGATTAGCCATGGGAGGGTAGGAGGATGGGTCTGGGTGAGATGCTTTTCAAAAGGTTGATGTTGACTCAATGGGCCAAATGGCACTGTAGACATTCTATAATTCTATGACTTCACACCTTGATAATGCCTCAACTTGCCTTGTTGATATTCAGACTCCTGTTTTACTAAACTTGCCAAAAAATTATGCCTTGACATAGGGAAAACTCAGTAAGGGAACCAGAGTATGTACCTGTCATTTCAGCTCACTGCTTGCTCCGAATGACCCCCATTCTGGACACTGAGCACTAACATCACTGGGCATGATCCACAGGGACTAGCCGCATGCACCCTTTGTGCATGTACATTGACATTCAGCATCTTCCAACCCACCATGACTATCATGCATCAGTCTGACACACTTGCAGGCCACTTCAGATGTACAAACCGACATTTCAGGGCGCACTGGTAATTTGCATTGAGAAGGCTGCAGTAGGGACACTTTGCATGGACGGACAGGCACCAGCTCAAGGAATGGATCCTAGGGCTGCTCACATGCTCTGTTATTTTGCACCTACCTACATTCTTACACCATTGGTGTCAAGTATTGCCTTGCCATGCTGTGCCATGTCTGTTAGTGCATTGGTGATTCAGCCAGAGCCAAAGGTTTTCACCACTGCAGTTGTAAGGGTGGTTTAGTGCAGACATGCAAGCAGGCTGCTTATTATGCTTAAGAATAATGAAATATCCTAATTTCGTCTTGGTGAAAGGTACACTAAGGTGGCAATCTAACATCTACACCATGTGCAAACTTACCAACTTTGCACAGCAAACAAAATGCAATCTCATTCAAACAAATCGCCAAGTTTTGGAAAACTGGTGGGGCAATAACACTCAGTCTAGTTAAGGCAAGCCAGTACAGTCGGTCAGGCCATAGCTCACACAGTCTAGAGTGTTTGAAACAGTTACCTGTCCACTTTGAATGCTGTCAGTCAGGAGATCTGTCCCAGTGTTGTCAAGGGGGTGTTCAGCGGTCAGTCCTGTAAAGCCAGCAATCAGGGGAATCGTATGTCATTATTTGTGGAGCTGCAAGCATAGATGTCAGGGCTCTGGTCAGACATGTCTAGAGACTACTTATAGAGTTGGTCAGTGGTCTGATAGTGAGCACCATTGTAGCCTGCACAAGGGAAGCATAAAGGAGCAGGGTGGTCATCAACATTGTGTAATGCCATGGTTTGGAGACAGCGAAGACAGTTGTAGATGAAATCCAGTGTGACTAATCTCCAGAAAAAGTTGTTGAGTTGAAACGGACTGTCGGGATAATACAAGGTAATAGGGACATGCAGCCTATGGAGTTAACAGGGTGGGGCCCTGTGTTGTTAGAAGAAGTCAGTTTTGCCAGTGGACGTTCAATGCAGATAAGTCCCCATTATCCACGCCCAGGATGTCCTGCTGTGCGGTAAATTGTGCTCTGGAGGGTATACTGTTCTGAGATCTAAGAAACTGTTTGCTGCTTCTGAGCTCAGTGTCATACCATTCCACTGTGAGTGATGAGCCTGACTGCTATTAGAATGCTGGTCACTGTGGATGTCTACCTAAGAAGACAAAGATAGATCCAAGATGAGCAGGACCGACAGCAAGCCCATGTACAGCAGCAAGCAGAAGATGAGCTCGCGGGGAGGTTGTACAGACAGGGTCCCTCAGGATACATGAGGTGCACTGGAGTTCTAGAGTCGTTGACTCCATTGATCTGTGTGGAATCTCTGTCAGTTCTACAGTCCAGAGTGTAGGATTTTGGGAATATAGCAGTGATTTCCCCAGATGCAGGATGCCATCTCACTGCTCATACATGGCACTGAGAGCGCAATAATACAATACTAGAATTCATCAAGCACAAAGGATTCATTCCATCAATAGGCAAGTGATCCATAATCATGAATAAAATTTCCTGGAATTGTGTGCCTACTACTTTGGCAGCAGCAATAACTCAAACATGGCAGAGCAGTCTCGGATACCTTCTGTGTTTGACGTTCCAGAGCTTTACAAGGCTGGTTAATGGGGGTTAAGAGCTACCCTCTGCAACCAGGCTCTATAGTTGACAATGCCCACTGGAGACCTGCAGGTTGCCATTGCAGACAAAGTAGCACACACTTAAAGGGTGTTCAAACAGGATGTGGCTAAGAACAGGGAAGGTGTATGGCATAATATTTAAGTAGTGATGAGGATGAGAGAATGGGATTTTGTACGCCAGGGAGTGTGGACCATGTGCCATGACAGTGTGGCTTTGTGACTGTCGCGCCTTGACATTGCCAGTTAGGGGCATCGCTGGACTGTCAATGCTCGACCAGGTCGAGAGTGACCTTTCAAAGATGGCATGGGCACAAGGAATTCTAATCTTTGAGTGGATATCTACTGAGTGGTGAGTTGTTCTGGAATGTCACCTGTTAACATGGGACTGAAACTGGATGTAAGAGATGCAATAGGATCATGGTAGGTAGTTAATGCAGTGAGTTTCATACGATAGAGTACACCTGCTAGGTCTTCCAGCAAAAATTCCTCCAAAAAACTCCACCATTCAAATCAGCCAAAAAAATTGTAAGATTCAGCCCAATGTCTAGGAAGCTACTTAAAAATTGAAATGAATTTTCCAGTTGAAAATTGACCATTTCCTTCCATTTCAAAGGAAGGGATTTAAAAGGCCATGGTTACCAGCCCCATCAGCACAATGAAGATGGATTTGTCAAAATAAGGTATGTTGATGGGGTATCAAACATCTCCCCATTAGCATATGAGTCACCTCAGTTCCAAGCCATTATGCGGACACATGAAACGCATCAGAACTGTCATTTCATGATCACCACCAGCAAGAAAGGTTATTCAAACTTTATTTCTCCACAAGAGAGGTTACTAAAGCTTATTATGACACAAGAGCCAGTAAGGCATCTGGGATAAGCAGTAGAAAAATCATCACCAGCAAGAAGAAAGGTCTCAAATGGGCAGTCATCTCAATCACTGAAAAGAGCAGCGAACTTGTTTTCACTTGCATGATTATATTTCATATAACTCATCAACATATAACTCTACTGGTTAAAACTAATTCATTTATAAACTCCCCCTTACGCGCGCGCGCAACACACACGCGAATAAAATTGTTATTACGAAGGAAAGACTAGGAAGGGAGTTCAGTGCTTCTTGCTCACTGGGTTGCCAAGATGATTCTTTGAATGATCAGAATGCCCTTCACAATCTTCTTTCTTTGGACGCTTCTACTGATTTGAAGGATGCATAGGGTGAGTGGTTCGCACTTGTAAAAGGTCCCTGACTTTTAATTAAAAGGTCACAGCTTACAGCAACTGCTGAAGATAAAACAAAATTAGGTTGCTTCAAACTTAGTGTTTTTTTCCGGTAAAGAAGAGACAGCTGATGGAAATTGTTGGCTTACCACATCTTGTTTACAGCCCAACCTGTTTAGCTACTTGAGAACAAAATCATTTGGTTGATAGCAGAAGGCCTTTGTCATCGATAACTGGTCACTAATCCATAGACTAATCAGCTACTTGTTGCTGGATGAATCGCCATTTCTAAACACTTTTGGCTGTAGTTCATCTACAGCTTCTCTTCTACTACTTGAAGTAGCAGCTGAGTAAACAGTAATTACAATGAGTATCAGGTTACTTCCTTTCAAAAGACATGCAGTCATCCTTCAGCAATCCTTGGATCTAAAATGGGACTCTTCCCATTTTAGTCCACAATCAAAAATACACAAAAATGAAAAGATACGATCTTTACAACCCAGAAAATTCCAACTTCCATTGTCTTCAAAGAACAAAGAGAAATAAAGTTCTGATCTTGCAAAGCTTTTCATCTTAAAGAGTGGGTTAGGAATAAGTGACTCATTTCTTGTAACTAAATTAATCTAAGTGCATGTTTTGTCTTTAGAAGTAATCTTTTATTCTATTCATGTATGTATATTAATTTCAAGACTACAATCAATTAATTCCCTTCAAGTCCCACCTCCTCCCTTCCATTCCACTTTCTGACACTCCCTTCCAGCCACCAATTGGATTCATCCCTCCCATCGACCAACCAGGTCGTACCTACTACCGGTGTCCACCTATCACCACCATTCCGCCTCTACCCCTCCCTCTTCTCTTTATCTGCAGCTCCCCCCTACCCCACATCCAGTACTGAAGAAGGATAATACCTGAAACGTTGACTGCTCCTTTCCTCCAGATGCTGCTTGGCTTGCTGTGTTCTTCCAGCCTCCTGTCTGTCTACCTTGGATTCCAGCATCTGCAGTTTTTTTGTCTCTAATCAATTAATTTTGTTGGGCAGGAATGTCAAGAAATCAGGATGTAAAATTCAGATTAGCTATGATTTAATTGAACGAGACATTATGAAAAAGCTGAATAACAAACTCCTCCTGTACACATGGGGAATCCTATAGGTATATTGCTGAATGGTCCACCCAAACTAAATCTACTGACAGCTGGCTTAGGTCCTGCATTTGCTGGGAGACTGCATTTGTATGTTACTAATACAGGAACCTGGGTTGTCCATAAGCAGTGTCTTAAATTAGGAATCCATTTTCAGTTTCTGTTTGAGACATATTTTCAGTCTCTGCCTAGCTCAGTTTTAACTGAAAACAGCAATTCAAATTTATCTTCTAAGTTTCCATATTGATGTAAAAATATTCAGAACATTTCAAAGTCTGCCTTTAATGGTTTGATTCATATTCAGACCATTTATTTCTTCAATAAATGGCAAAAGCTAAATGTACAAATTCTCCAAAATGTAACTTTTGTAGCTTTGAATAATGTTACATTTTTCTGAAATGTCCTAATTGCATTGCATGGTCACCAAACAAACACTGATAGTGTGGCACGCAAAATAGCTACATAACTGTTGCTGTCTTCAAAAAAGAGAATCATTCAGAAAATATGCCATAATGAAATGCATTCATTATTACTTTGGTTAATATGGGATATAAACTGCAGAAAAAACTAATTGGTCATTATACAAAACAAATGCAGGATGTTGCATACTCATGCAAGGTAGCATTGCTGTAAGATATATTTTCATAGTAAATTACTGTATTTATTCTATAAACATAATTCATACTGTTTCACAAGGATAAATGCACCTATAAGACAATAGATCTCATTACTTTCCTATACGGAACTTGGATTCTTTAGGCAGAGGAAAACAGGTTGACACATTTGGTCAGAAGACTACTGTAAATTTAATCTTACTAGAAATTCAGAAATAAGGTTATCAGCAGAGGAACATCAATTGCAACTACCTCAGATTATTAAGGGAAGGAGATTAATGTGATTTGACAATTACCAGAATATCTAATACACAGATTATTTTGGAGGTCTATCCAAATTGAAATGAGAAAATTAGAGGAACTCAGCTTAGACTTAAAAATGTTTTTTTTTTAAAGAATTAGAAGAGAGTTTTACACCTAACAAGGTTATTAAAAAAATCATTCACGCTTTCAATTGGCCCAAACTGCCAATTCTTCAGCATATTGTGATGGGCAAATACTGCCGAGTCAAGTGGACTACCTTTTTTGATGTTCCCCTTATTTAATGGGGGTTGGGTTCTGTTGACCAGAAAACAGCCCACCATAAATGGGCAAAGGTAACAAGGTGTAGAGCTGGATGAACACAGCAGGCCAAGCAGCATCAGAGGAGCAGGAAAGCTGACGTTTCGGGTCTACACCCTTCTTCAGAAATGGGGGAGGGGAAGGGGATTCTGAAATAAAAAGGGAGAGAGGGGGAGGCAGATAGAAGATGGATAAAGGAGAAGATAGGTGGAGAGGAGACAAACAGGTCAAAGAGGCAGGGGTGGAGCCAGTAAAGGTGAGTGTAGGTGGGGATACGTCAGTCCAGGGAGGACGAACAGGTCAAGGGGGCGGGATGAGGCTGGTAGGTAGGAGATGGGGGTGGGGCTTGAGGTGGGAGGAGGGGTTAGGTGGGAGGAAGGACAGGTTAGGGACGCGGGGTTCCGGAGGGAGGACGGTAACTTCTTCAAGGTAGGCATCCTTAGAAGAGGCCTCGCAGTGGGGTTAAAATTGTTTCAGAGACAGTAGGAACTGCAGATGCTGGAGAATCTGAGATAACAAGGTGTAGAGCTGGATGAACACAGCAGGCCAAGAAGCATCAGAGGAGCAGGAAAGCTGACGTTTCGGGTCTGGACCCTTTTTCAGAAAATGGGAGAGGGGAAGGGGATTCTGAAATAAATAGGGAGACAGGGGGAGGTGGATAAATGGGCAAGTGTTTATTAACTAGCTGCAAGAGTCCTCTTGCGGAACAGCGGTAGTGTCCCATACTATACTGAACTGGGAGGCCCAGGTTCAAGTCCTACCTGGTCCAGTGTATGTAATAACATCTGTGAACGGGTCGCTTAGAAAAATAGGTTAATTTTTTTAAAACTACGTGCAAATAAGAGAAGCATCGTCTCAGAATGGTTCCTGCCATTTTTATAAATGCAGGAAGAGCCTGTTTGTTCCAGGTGTCCTGCATTCAATGGTTGGCAACAGGCAGACCCAGAAACTCTGTGCAAAAAATGTCTGCCCAAGCATTAAAGGTACACTGCTTTACAAAGCCCCTGGGGAGGGAACTAGATGTTTTTAATTAAAATAAAACATTTTGCAAGCAGCACAGAGGCTGCTTGCCTTCAGGTCTATGGCAGGCTTCCAAGACCTGCTGTGGCAAAACTCCAGAGACACTACTGCAAAATGTTAATGACCTTGATATTTTAACATCAGCCAGAGTCAGGGACCATGTCCTTGACCAGACAAAGTATTACTCTCCCACAACTTAAAGACACTTGACAAAAGGAGTAAGGCAGAAGCTTCAAGTGGAATCTTTTAAGCATCTATGCAATGCGGGTTGTGGCTAGATGTGTGACAGAATCTGGAGAGAAGCCTAGGAAGGCACATCTTGATGTTGAGGTCATTGCATCCTCCTCTTTTATGCTTTTCACAAGCAGCGTGGTCAACAGTAACTTGCTTATTGACAGTACACCGCAATCGACCCTTGTCATGGTCCTAGTTGAAGACTCAACTCACTTCATTAATGTTTCTGATGAGATATTACCAAATTCACCAAGCAAACTAGATGTCAGGAAAACTTGACATGGAAACTAGTGTGGGTTCTCATTGGGTTCAGCTCACTGCTCATTCCAGAAGACCTCCGTGTTTGACATTGGACAAATAATACAGAAGATGAAAGTGGGTGGCACAGTTGTTACTATTGGTGCTGGTGATTGGGTCGGAGGTGTCCCAAATGAGTGAGTAGGCAGCATAGGGGGCATGCAAAGTTAGTGATACAATGGGTTAGGTTGAGTAAGATCGAGCGGAGAAGATGTTGCAGGCACTAGTCAGAGTGGTAGATCATGGTGCGATGTAGGTGTAGTATGAGACATCATGAATGTGAGGTATCAGAGAAAAGATAGTGGATGGAGTGGATTGATCTTCTACATGCTGAGCTTTCCTCCAGACAGTTCGGACTGCTCTAACCCGAGAGGTAGCCTTGCTTCAATCTGGCATGGTCTGGTGTCATGACTACCACTGCTGGTCCTAAGGAAAGGAGAAGTCACAGAATCACAGAAGTTTTATGGCACAGGTGGAGGCCATTCAGCCCATTCTGTCTACTCCAGCTGTTCAGATGACTTCTTGGCAATTTCCTGATTTTACTCCACACCATTGCATGTTATTTCTATCCAAATAATCACCTACTACCCCCTTGATTGGGTTCATGCCTGTGCAGCACACTGTCCAGCAGGAGCTCCAAGACCTTGTGCATAAAGTGGGGTGCTGATTTCCCCCTGTCTGCCAAATCCAGTGCAAAAGTTAGGAATGGTACATGGCAGCTTTGGACTGACCATCCTTGTCAAGTGCATTGCAACCTTTGAAAGATGGTGCTGGCACCCAGAATGCCACTCCATTCCAGGATTCTCTGTGCGTATGGCGAGTTGTTCCAGAAATGGTGCATGATCAGATGTGACAGAAATCAAATGTGAGATTCACCACAGGAGCAGGGACAGCACTTAATGCAATGTATGTGGTAAGATTTTGTGAGAAAAATAGCTTGGCCTTGTGGCTGGAATCATTCCATTGAATTTAACATAACTTCAGTTAGCAAAAACAAAAGTACAATTCAGACTTAGTGTCTTGAACCCCAAATGACTGATTAGCAAGGCGAAGGTAAGATGGGTGGACCACTTACCCGAGTCAAATGCTCTTATAGGCTGTATTTTTTGTTGCCCAAGTGCAATTATGCTATGGTTTTTGGAGGAGTTTTCATTGTGAGGCCTGGCAGGATTTCACATCCTATTTTCCAAACTCACCTCATTCCCCATCCCATGATGTCCTTCATGTCCAATTCTAATGCGTCTTACTACATGCCATTCCTGGATCAACTTGCCACTGCTGGGATATTCTGGAATTACCTACCATCACTTGTGCGAATGCTTCTTTAGAAGCCCATTGTGTACCTACATAAAAATTGACAGTCCAAACCTGCCTTGCATGGTTCCTGACATGACAGGGAGAGGGAAATTAGTGCCCTGCTTTGCGGGCAAGAACCTGTAGGTGCTGCTAGATAGGCAGAAGCTTCTCTTCCTACAACGCCAACAGTGATGACCACATCACTAGAAGCATGCCAGCCTGGTTTGGGCTGCTACCCGGCTCAGCATAGACTCAATGTAGTTTGGAGCAATGCATAGCAATATAAGAAAGAAGTTAATGTCTCTCCACTCCCCAGTGTAAGTGCCACCATCTTCTGTCTGATTGCTAACACTCATTCTGTCTCTGTTACTGAACCCTCCTCCCAACAAGGCTCCTGATCCACTACTCTCACTATCGATTGAAACATCTTTCCTCACTCACAGTCATCCATCCCAACATGTCAAAACCACTAACCCTGCATCCTCTCGGTGCTGCCTACTCACTGACTTAGGACACCTCTCCACCTGGACAGAAAGCAATAGCTGTACCACCCACTTGCATCTCCCTTAATACCTGCCTCTTTCTGTTTCTCTCTCAGTGTAGGGAATGACAGTCCCCATTAGGGCAGAAAGAGTCAAGGTGGCCCAATGTATGCCTTATCACCCCTTAAAAGGAGAGCATTCTGAGAGCAAGTAGAGTGCGATTGGTCAAGGCAATACCATGCAGTCTGAAACAGCTGATGAGAATTAGTGTATTTCTTTCTCACTCTCCAACTTGAAGGGGTCGCTGCACCATGGATTTTGTGGTCACTTTGCTCATTCTTCCTGCAGTCCCTGTGTCATCCACACAGGTTGCAAGAATACTTAACATATGAACAAGTGCAAGGGCTGGGTCTCCAAATGCTTCTTTTCATACCCCCATACTTGCTTGACCCATAGTCAGACCCACTTGCCCATGTCCAAGGAGAAAATCTGCGTATATTCACTTACAAGGCCTTGTCCTCTGTAGTAAGGAAGAGAATATCCAGGCAGTATTTATGGTTTGAGTTAAACAAAGTGTGTGGGACTACAATCATTTCCTCAATTTGAGGATAACACCTAGGATCATGAGTTCTTGCCTTGGCTCTTCATGTGACTGACAGGCTGATTTTCAATACACAGATCTTTGAGCACATGGGCAATGTGTCCCAAAGTAAGCGTTCCTTCTAATTTTTTTGCGGCTTCACAGGCCTCTGAGACCATGTGCTGAAGTGACCAGAAGTCAATGCCGCAATCAGTGTGTTGGAACATTGGAGCAGCTCTGCGCATGAAGCTTAGGGGGAACATTGTTCAAAATGAAATAGGATCTGAAGTGCAGATTTCCTTTTGTTTGCTTCACTGCAATTACAATGCATCATTATTGAGACATTGTGACTAATAGAGTTACCTAAGTCACCGGACACATCTTACAGCTGTAGTAGAAAAGAATATAGTTAGCAGTATAGATAATTTTCTCTGCAGCTGGGAGGGAGAGTCTCAAAGGCTGACTTGCCTGTCCAGTGCCGAAGTTATGGATGTTTCCTCAGGCTGGAGGGGAACATTAAATGGGAGGGGAAGCATCCAGCTGTCATGATCCATTAACTACTAATGTCCTAGGTAGGATTAAGAAAGTTATTCTGCTGAGAGCAGCTATGGGTTAAATAATGTTACAGAACCACAAAGTAATAATTTCTAGATTACAATTAAAGTCATAAGAAAATGGGCATGAGATAATTAAGATCTGACAATTGAATACGTGGTTCACTGATTGGGGTAACACTAATGAGTTTTGAATTATTGGACACAAGCAGTAGTACTGGAGAACGAAAGGGTTGTTGGTTTGGAACAGACTTCATTTGGATCCGGCTGGTACCAGTGTCCTGTCAAATTGAATGACTAGGGATTTAAACCTTGGAGGAGGAAGTGTTCAGATAAGGGGACTATTAAGATGTTTAAACAGAAATCACAGGGTGATAGTGCAAGGTAGCAAGATGGGCAGTGATAACTAGAGTATGATAGGAAGGGACAGAGCAAACATAAGAGTGCATCAGGAAATAAGGTGAGAGTAGGGTAAAATGGTTCAGGCACAGAATTAAAGCCTTTTTATGAATGCAGCATTTGTAACATGATAGATTAATTAAAAGTACAAATAAAAATAAATCATTCTAATATGATACAATTATGTTGGCATGGATGCAAGCTGATCAAGCCTGGGAACAGGATAATAAAGGATTAAATATTTTTAGAAGAAAGGAAAAGGAGGTGGGGTAGCTGTGTGAAAAGAACAAGATCAGTACTGAAGTGAGAAATTATCATGCCTCATCATGCCCATTTATCAGGATGTTGCCTGGGCAGTTAGTTATGAAGAATGACTGGATAAACTGGGTTGTTTTCCTTGGACTAGAGGAGACTGAGATATCTACACCCCTCATAATTTTATACAAGTTAGATAGGTAGAAACTTTTTCCCTTTGGTGGAAGGATCAATGACTGGGGCCATAGATTTAGAGTAGGGAGCAAGATGTTTAGATGAGATGTGAGGAAAAATGTTTGACCTCAGACAGTTGGGGCGAGGCGGGTGAGGGGGTGGGGATTGGTGTGCAGAATCTGGAATTCACTGCCGTAATGGTGGTAGGGGAAGAAACCCTCATAACCTTTAAGAAGTACTTCAATGTACACTTGCATTACCAAGAAATGTAAAGCTATGGGACAAGAGCTGGAAAACGGGATTAGAATAGCTAGGTAGTTGCTTTTGACCAGTGCAGATTCGATAGGACGACATGCTTTATTTCTTAGTCATCTATGACTCTAAGCTCAAATTGTAGAATCAATTTAGATGAAGGGAAAGAAGTTATTGGTAATAGGCCCACAAACATTAACTATGCAGTGTTACACAGCTTGAATCAAGAAATAATGGAGACTTATGCAAAAGTTACCCTGCTAAACATGGGTGATTTTAATCTTTACATAAATAGGGCAAATCAAATTGGCAAAGATGGACCTAAGAACAATTATTTTCCTTCTGTCTTCATTATAGATAAAAGTAAAATTCCAATACGAGCTGTAAATCAGGAGGTAGAAGGGAGTGAGAAACTTAGTGAACTTGCAATCTGAAGGCAAGTGATATCAAGCAAACTGATGGAGCTACAGGCTGACAAGTTTCTTGGTTTAGATGAACTTCATTCCATGGTCTAAGAAAAGATTGCTAATGAGGTAATGGATGAGTTGATGTTAATTATTCAAAATTCTCACGATTCAGGACGGGTTCCATCAAATTGGAATGTAACAAATATAAACATTTTATTCGAGAACCAAGGAAGAATGAAAACTATCAGCTAGTTAGCTTGACATAGGGAAGGTATTTGGATTGTTCATTAACGAGATTGTAGCTGTGCACTTAGAGACACTCAAGGTAATTAGGGAAAGTCGAGGTGAATTCAGAAATCATGTTTAAGCAAAATTTTGGAGTTCTTTGAATGAGTAACATAAGTTGGCGATAAATGGGTGCCTGTAGATGTATTATCCTTGATTTCCAGAAGGCATTTGCTAATATGCCATGTCAAAAGTTGTTGTTAGAGAAACATATCAGCATGGATAAAAGATTGGCTCGCTGGCAGGAAAGAGAGAGTTTGCATAAGTCAAACAAAGAACTGCAGATGCTGGAGATCTGAAACAAAAACAGAAATGGCTGGTGAAACTCAGTAGGTCTGGCAGCATCACGGAGTTAATTTTTTGAGTCCAGTGACCCTTCATTTAAACTAAGTATTGAGTCTTTAGCAGGATATGATGTGTGGAGTTCTGCAGGGGTCTGTGCTGGGAGTAACTTTTTAAAAACTTGCATCAAAGAATTAAATGTGGAGAGCGAAGACATAATAGCTAAATTCACACAGAACATCAAGGTACATAGGAAAGTGTGTTGTGAAGAAGCCAGGAGGTTGCAGACAGATATAGATAGGTGAAGTGAATGGGGAAATATCTGGAAAATGTGGTAAATGCGAAGATGTTCACTTTGGCAGGAAATGTTTATATAAATATTATTACTTAAATGGAGAATGCCTGCAGAATTCCAAGGTGCAGAGGGATTTAGGCATTCTGGTGCATGAGTCAAAAAAGTTGGTATGGAGGTGTAGTAAGTAATCAAGAAGATGAATGGGATGCTATCCTTTAATATGAGAAGAATTAAACATAAAAGTAAGCATGTTGTGCTTCCGTTATATAGGCATTGATGATACCATTTCTCAAATAATATGCAGTTTTAGTCTTCTTATATAAGGAAGGACATAAATGCATTAGAAATCTTTCAGAGGATATTTACCAGGTTGATATTTGGAATGAGTGGGTTGTCTTATGAGGAAAGGTTGAACAGGCTGGGCTTGTTTCCATTGGAATTTAGAAATTGAGTGTTTACTTGATTAAAACACAAAGATCCCTTTGGTCTTCACACAGTGGACTTGGAAATAATGTTTCTTCTTGTGGATGAATATAGAATTTTAAGAATGTTTTCTAAAAAATTAGTGTTGTCCTTTCAGGATGGACATGAGGAGATTTTTTTTTTCTGAGGATTGTGCAATGTTGGGCGATGGGGATGACGTCATTGAATTTTTTTATCATAGTGGCGAATAGATTCCTATCAGGCAATAGGATCAAGGGTTATTGGGGGATATGGAATTTAAAGCACTAACAGATCAGTTTTGATCATATTGAACAGTGAATCAGCGAAAGAGGCTGAATGGTCTACTTCTGCTTCTATTTCAAATAATCATGTATTTGTAAAACCAATGAACCTAAAGTATGATAAGTCTAGGGGTTTAAAGGGTGTGGCTGCTGGCATTGGTTTTAATCTAGAATTCCCTAGATCCTGGAAAAGACAAATGGGAAATATGAAGCCTTTTTGTGACAATGCTATGGCTTTAAGAGGTGTAGTTTGTCCTCTTGTTTTTTTTTTGAAGAAAGGTTTTGAGCCATAGGTGAAAAGTTGTCTCCTCCAAGCCAATAAAGTAAACAGCTTGTGAGGCCTTGGATTTGTTTAAAAAGTTGGAATAATAGAAGCAACATGAATGGATGGAGTCAGGGTCCCACAGAACCAGGATTTTAGTTTAACTTTCAGCAGTTGTTATGGTTTTGAAGTTGGCTATGGAATCTGTTACTTCCCACTCTCCCTCTCTGTTACAGCAAAAGCCTTGGTTCTCTTTCTTCCAGAATCACATGTGAGACTATCGGTTTTACTGAGTTTCCCTCTGCCAAGCGTGTATTTTTTGGGATGTTACTATATTGCTGTTTAGTGGTTAAATAATCTATTATTTTGTTAAGCTTTCTAACAAAGTTGTATTAATTCTTCTTTCTTTTTGTATTTTAACTGGGGTAAGAATAAAGTGTAAACAAACAGAAATTGCTGGAAAAGCTCAGCAGGTCTGACAGCAACTGTGGAGAGAAATCAGAGTTAACATTTCGAGTCAAGTGTACCTCCTTCGTTTCACTCAACATGAAACGTTAACTCTGATTTCTCTCCACAATTGCTGCCAGACCTGTTAAGCTTTTCCAGCAATTTCTGTTTTGTTTCTGATTGACAGAATATGAAGTTCTTCCAGTTTTTATTAAAAATAAAGTGTGTTTTGCTTAGTGTGTTAGCCAAATAGTGTGACCAGTGGAAGTACATCTGGAACACAGAACCTTACACTTGCTCTTAAATAAGATAAAAGTTAGGGTGTAGTCTACCTCCCTGATATATTTGTAGAGAGTTTAGTCTGGTCCGTGACACTGTTTAAGAAAGGAGAAATACAAAATGCACAAAACTATAGATTAGTTGTCCTAATACCTTTCATTGAGAAAATGTGGGAATTAATTATTAAGTATAACTTAGAATGTTTAGAAACAGACTCTGTTACTGTAATCCTGAATGTATACAGTTTGTGAATGATAACAAAGGGTGTTCAAGATGAGACATTTAGTGAATGTTATTAGTTTTGGCAACAAAGTGAAAACAGTCTCAGAGCTGTTATAAACAAACATGGCAGATAATTTCCGTTCTCATTTTATTTAACTAAACTCATTTGAAGTGCTTTGAACAGCATATTAAGCTTGAGATATGTAACAGAGGAGGTTGTGTAGTTTTGATTGCTGACAGTTTTAGATTTAAACTATGTCAGCTATCAAAAGGGATACTGTCTGTTTCAAATGTCCACACAGGTGTTTCATGTGAATACATCTTTCATCTTATTGTAGACCCATCAACATGCCTTAGGACAACTTCCAGCTTTTGATTTTTTGCTCCCAAGGATGATCTACTTTCAATGAACCTTGCAACCTAGTCCTTATGCTCAATGAGGTAATATTTTTTCACATAATGTTGGAAAAATATATGATATTGGAGGAAAATGTTCTTAATCTATACTGTCAAAAATGTCAAGCTATGTTATATAGCTATTTATACAGTTGAATGAGAAATAGGAATCAATAAATATATTAATATATCAGGAAAAATATAGTATATCATTGCAGCCATAACCTACAATCTATTCAGAGATAGTAGGAACTGCCAATGCTGGAGAATCTGAGATAACAAGGTGTAGAGCTGGATGAACACACAGACCAAGCAGCATCAGAGGAGCAGGAAAGCTGACGTTTCGGGTCTGGACCCTTCTTCAGAAAAAAAAATGCCAAGTTTTTTTTCTGAAAAAGGGTCCAGACCTGAAACGTCAAGCTTTCCTGCTCCTCTGATGCTGCTTGTCTTGCTTTGTTCATCCAGCTGTACACCTTGTTACCTACAATTTTTGCTGACTTGAAAGATACACTGTCATTTAGTGAGCAATAAAGAAAATATTTAGTTTTTTGCATTGAGTTTTTAAAATATTGGGAAAACTTTGGCTCACTATTTTAGTGTTAGCTAATAACAACAACTTATTTTTGAATCATGTTTTGAATGTCACAAACCACCCCAAGGCATTTCACAGTCTGTTGACCAAAGGTTCAGTCAAATAGGTAGGCTTCAATGAGTATTTTAAATAAAATGTGTGATAAAGAGACAGAGGGATAGAGGAAGGGTATTTTAATTCTTGATGGATGAGAACATGGTGGAGTGATTTAAACTGGGGAAGCTGAAGTTTGTAGGAATAGATGGCTGAAAGTATTTTCAAAGGTTTTGAGCCTTAAGGAGATTACAAGGAAAGGAAGGAGCTAAGATTTGAAAAGAAGGATGAAAAATTTTAAATCAAGTAATTACTTAATTGAAAGCCAACAATAATCAGTGAACACTGGTGTGATAGGTGAATGAAGGTTTGATGCAAATTAAGAAAGGAGAAGCAGAGTTTTGAGTGATCTCATGTTAAGAAACAAATGAAGTTTCAGCGTACATGTGCCGACACAGGCTTAAGTCGGGCGGAAGGAAGTAGTCCTAGTCACGGCAAGAGTACGTAGTCAAAAACTCATCTCAGGATCAAAAATAACACTAGCGATTGTGAAGGTTCCTTTAGTGTCAGTCGAGAAATGGGGTTAATGGGTAAAAAAGCATTGGTAGCTAGGGTAAAGAATTTGGAGCTGGTACCAAAAACAATAACTTCAATCTTCCCAATATTTAATTGGAATTTTGGTCACTTTTAGTATTGTTAGGGTTGCATAATCAAGAAAGCTGTGTGTCATCACTGCTCATGTAAAAACACATGCTGTAGTTTCTGTTGATATCACTGAAGAATGAAGAATAGGAGGGTGTCCTGAATAGATCATTTTGGGACACAAAATGGTGCAGGAGCAGGAAGGGAAGCTTTTGTGTGGTAGAGTTAGATTGATAAGTATGGAACTGGGAAAAGCAAGCCCAGCCAAGTGAATGACAGTGAAACAGAGACATTGGAAAGGAATAGTAAGAACTGCCGATGCTGGAATCAGAGATAACATAGTGTGGAGCTGGAAAAACACAGCAGGCCAGGCAGCATCATAGGAGCAGGAAAGCTGATGTTTTGGGTCAGGACCCTTCTGATTTCCTGCTCCTCTGATGCTGCCTGGCCTGCTGTGTTCCTCCAGCTGAACACTGTGTTATCATTGGAAAGGAATCATGTTTTTAACCATGTCAAAGGCTGCAGACATACCACAATCCTCTGTCCACTTCTATATTAAAGTCATGAAGTGGGATAGTTTGCCTTTGTCACAGTCATATTGATTGTCATTTGTATTTTTGATACGGACTGTTTTGGTTCTATGTCATAGGTGGAAATCTGATGGAAAGGATTAAGTCGTGGAGTTCCAGTAAAGGATTTGGGAAGTGACAATATGTTTGAAACATTGAGTTTGGAGATTGGACAGTAGTTTGCAAAAACCAGGAGACTTTAATTTGAGGATGGGAGTGATAATAGCTGATATTACAGAGAGAGGGACAATGCTTGAAGAGTGGGAGTTATTTACCACATCGACCAACGTGGTAGCCAGGATGGGAAATCAATGATCAACAGTTTAGAGAAAGTAAGATTTAAGGGAACAGGAAGTGGGTCTAATAGATAATATAAGATTGGAGAAGGCATGAGGAGAAAATGGGCAAAAAGATAAGAGAAAATGGCAAGTTCAAGACTAGGGCATCAGAGATCTTTAAAGGAAGTTTGACCCAGTAGTCTTCTGACAGGGAGGAACATAGCAAAGACAGCTTCACCGTAAGGTCTTGATTATGATGACACAGAAATCCATGAGCTCCTCACACTTAATCTTTGAAGGGAGGGTGGAGGAGATTGTTGAGCATTTTGAGCATGACTTCAAACTACGTGCAGCTGTCAATGTTCGTTAAACAAAAAACAAAGAGCTGCAGAGGTAAAACAAAAACAGTCCAAAAGTGGGCAGTTTAAGTGGATTAGCCATGCTAAATTGCTCATAGTGTCCAGGGATGTGCATTTTAGGTGGATTAGCCATGGGAGATGTAGGGTTACAGGGATAGAGTACAGGGGTGGCTCTGGATGAGATGCTGTTCGGAAGGTCTGTGTGGACTTGATGGGCTGAATGGCCTGTTTCCATACTGTAGGGATTCTATAAGAAATTGCTGGAGAAATTCAGGCAGCATCTGTGGAGAAAAAGCAGAGTCAACATATTGGGTTTAGTGATCCTTTTTCAGAATAGTTCTGTATTGTTTTGTATCAATGTTCACTAACTGATTGTGATTTTGCATTGCATTTGATGGGGAGTTTAGGATATATCAATGATGTCCCTGAAAGGGAAAGGGAGGTTGAGCAACCAGATATCATGGTACACATTGATGCTGACGACATAGGAAGAAAGAGTGATGAGGTCCTAGAAAAGAAGTATAGGGAGGTAGGTAGTCAGTGAAATGTAGGACCTCTATGGTTGTAATCTCAGGATTGTTCCTTGTGCCATGTGTCAACGAAGCTAGGAATAGGGAGATAATATAGTTAAATACCTGACTAAAGAACTGATGTAGGAGGATGGGCTTCAGATATATGGATCATTGGGATGTCTTCCAGAGCAAATGAGACTGGTGCATGAAGGACGGTTTGCACTTACACTGGAAGGGCACCAATCTTCTTTTAGGGAGGTTTGCAAGTGTCACTCAGTAGGGTTTAAACTAATGTGGTAGTGGATTGGGAACCAGATCAGTAGGTCAGCAAGTGAAATGACCACAAAGGTCATTAGAAACTAAGGCAAGTAAAGCTAAGAGGAAGATCAGACAGAAAGAGGTGACTGAACACAGTGAGACTGGCGGTCTGAGGAATGAGCCTGGCCAGTTGATCAAAATTTCAGTGAGGAGCATTTCGGGAACAGTGGCCATTATTCTGTAAGTTTTATGGATAAGGATAGGAGTCGTCCTCAGGTGAAAATACTTAATTGAAGGAAGGCTAACTATGACAATACTAGAAAGGAACTGGGGAATATGGATTGGGGGTGGCTGTTTAAGAGAAAATTCACATCTGTCATGTGGGAATCTTTTAAAGTTGATTAGAATTCAGGACCAGCATGTTCCTGTGAAAATGAAGGATATGGATGGCAAGATTCAGGAACCATGGATGACAAGAAAAGTTGTGAGCTTAGTCAAAAAGAGAAAGGAAATATTCATAAAGTTTAGGAAACTGAAGACAGACTGAACCCTTGAAGAATATAAAGAAGGAAAGGAAAGAACTTAAACAGGGAGTTAAGAAGGCTAATGGGGGCCATGAAATGTCCTTGGAAAACAGGATTAAGGAAAATCCCAAGGCATTTTATATGTATTTAAGGAACAAGAAGGTAGCTAGGGAAAGGATGGGTCCACTCAAGGACTAAGTAGGGAATTTATGCGTGGAGCCTGAGGAAGTGAGTGAGGTCCTTAATGAATACTTTGCATTGGTATTCACAAAGGAGAAGGGCATGGTTGATTGTGAGTCTAGAGAGGATGTTATGAAAAGCATTATGGTAGACAAGACCCTGGGACCTGATGGGATCTATCCCAAAATGCTATGGGAAGTGAGAGAGTAAATTGTATAGATTCATTTTATCCTCTTTAGTCACAGTAGACATCACAGAGCAATGGAGAATAGCCAATGTTGTTCCTTCTGTTAAGAAGGGCAACATGGAAAATCTGGAAAATTACAACTGGTGAGACTTATATCAGTGTTAGGCAAATTATTGGAGAAAATTTTAGGGATTGGATTCAGTCACATTTGTCACATTCATAAATATGAATTTATGAGCAATAAGCAGCATGACTATGTGGAGCATGGCCGTGTCTCACAAAATTGATTGAGTATTTTGAGGATGTGACAAAGATAACTGAGGGCAGGGTGGTGGGTGTCATCTACATGGACTTTAGCAAGGCATTTGACAAGGACCCTCAGGTTGATACAGAAGGTGAATTCACATGGGATCCATGGTGAGCTGGTAAGATGGATACAGAACTTGCTTATTCAAAGAAGTCAGAGCAGTGGTGGAAGGATGTTTTTTTCTGACTGAAAGTCTGTAACCAGTGGCGTTCTGCAGGAAACAGTGCTGGGACTCCTGTTGTTTGTAATATGTGTAAATGATTTGGAGGAGAATATAGGTGGTTTGATTAGTAAGTTTACAGATGACGCAAATATTGGGGAGCTGCAGTTAGTGAAGAGGATTTACAGAGAATAGAGAAGTATATAGGTAGGCAGGAGACTTTGGAGATTTGACAGATGGAATCTAATCGAACAGGCATAAGGTGATGCATTTTGGAAGGTCTAATCCAGGAGTAAAGTGTAGATTAAATAGCAGAACCCTTAGAAGTATTAACATACAGAGGGATCTACGTGTACATGTCAACAGTTTACTGAAATTGGCAACTGAAAGTGGATAAGGTGCTCAAGAAGGAGAATTGCATGCTTGCCATCATCAGCCAGGGCACACTATAAAAATGGGCAAGATGTGTTGCAGTTGTATAGATGGGCCACATTTGGAATATTGCATACAATTCTGGTCACCACACCACCAGAAGGATATGGAGGCTTTTCACAGAAAATTTTAACCAGGATGTTTCCTGGCTTGACAGCTATTAGTCATGAGGAGAGATTGGACAAATTTGGATGTTTTCACTTGAGGCTGAGGGGTGACCCCATAGAAGTTTACAAAATTATGAGAGAGATGGATAGAATGGATGGTTCAAGTCTTTTTCCCAGGGTAGAAAAGTTAATTTATAGGGGACAAGGTAAAAGGGAGTAAGTTAAAAGGACAAGTGATAGGTAAGTTTTTTTTTATGCAGAGGGTGGTAAGTGCCTGGAATGTGCTGCCAGATGAGGTGGTAGAAGCAGATGGAGTAGCAACGTTTAAAAGGCATCTTGACAGATACATAAATAGGGAATAGAGGGATTTGGTCCACGTAGAGGCAGAATGTTTTTAGTTTAGAAAGGTGTCATGTGTCAGCAGAGCCTTGGTGGGTAAAGGGCTTGTTCCCATGCTGTACTGTTCTTTGTAGGAGGACAGATAGATAAAATGCTTACGAAGACATGAAATGCTCTTCTTTCTTAAGTGAGGCATAAAATATAAGACCAAGGAGCTTGTAGTAAAAAAATAGAAAACAATATTTAGGTGACAACTAGAGTACTGTGTGTGCTTCTGGTGGCAGTATTACAGAAAGGATGAAATTGCACTCTGTAGGATGCAATTCTACTCCTCTAGAGGGTACAGATAATTAGAAGGATGTTGCCAGGAACACAAAATTTTGTCTGCAAAAATGAATATTGGATACTTCAATGCTTTTTCTCTTCTAAAAAGAGTTGGTTGAAGGATGATGTAATTGAAGCATGGAAAATTATGAGAAGGCTGGATAGACTGGACAGGAATGTCTACTTATCTTGGCAAAACTGTGAATAACTAAAGGGCACAAGTCTAAAATAATTGGCAAAAAGGCACAAGGTGAGTTAAGGAGAAATCATTTCACTCAGATTGTGGTGGGGGTCTGGAGCTCACAGTGTGACAGGGTAGGAATGCAGAACTGTGTTTACATTTAAAATATACTCAGGTGTTACAATATCAATGGCTGTTAACAAAATGCTGAAAAGTGGGCTTATGTCAACTAACTCTTTTTCATCTGACATGGTCATGAGATGTTGAATTTATCTGCCTTTTTCCTATAAAGTTCAATGAATTTATGATGTGGAAGGACTCTATGCTTCATAACACTCTGAGAAATGAATATCTATGATTCAATATTGCCAAATTTGGCCAGAGTAAGAGAGCTTTATATTTCAATAGGATTCACCTTGATCCTGGAAGCATTGAACTGTACGCTTGTGGCTGTGGTTTGAACTTGGATGTATTCAGGAATGGACAAGTGTCACTCCTCAATGTGCAACTTCTCTGCAGCCATTGGCTGTGCATCATTGCAGTCTCAGGAGTTGCCATGCTAGTTTTACAGTGAGACAGATGATTGAATTCTGTCATAATTTGTCTAGTTGGCTTTTAGGCTAACAAGTAATTTCCTCTGAGGCAATGGCTCATATCTTTTCAGAGAAACTCCAAGGTACCAGCTGAATGTTCACACCATAACAGCTACTCACTTAACAGGGATAACATTGGTAGTAGTAAATGAAAGACAATGACACTGGAAGGAGAGAACCATTAACAATATTGCTAATGTGGTTATCAGGGAGGGAAGTTGGGTCATTTGCCATTTAGTGGGAATAAATCTGAAAAACCAGAGTGTTTCTCTCATGTGAGCTGTTTGCATTTACTCTGAAGGTGAGAGTGGATGGAACATGGGCAAGGGGTTTATGAACATGGTCTACAGTAGAGAAAAGGAGAAGAGGTTCCCTTTGCATTCCGGGCTTATCCTTAAAATAGTGAATAGGTGAAAGCAAAGGATCCAAAGGACACAACACAGCTCCAATATGGCTGACGGGAGTACCTGCCATCACCAGCTTTAAACAGTTACTGGTCTGATAAACTAATGCTCATGCACCACATGTTGAATTAAAAATTCTACACAAAATCACATTAAGCCACAGTGTTAATTATTTTTCCAACTAATACAACTGGCTTCCCACTGCACGGTAACTGTAATACTTCTGTCACTGGTACAATATCGACCCAACATCATACCATTGGGCTTCTCCTCTCATACGTTCCACTTTATTCTCTGCCCACCAGATAATTAATACCACTGTATTAATTTTCAGCTTCAGGCATTGTAATTTTTTTTTGTTTTATAACTCAACTGAACAATTTAGTACTGCAGAACTCAAATAAAATTAATATTTGCATAAAAACTCATCTAGGTGTAGACGAAGAAAACAGTGGCAAAATAAGAAATTAAGAGATATGTTTGTACATACTTAAATTAAATTAAATCTGGGTCTGTTGCATTGTACATTGAGATGAATGTGTAATTCCAATATCTTATGCCATCAAGTTATGATCTGGAATGCCTGATCTGAAAGGGTTGCGGAACCAAATTCAGTGACAACCTTGAAAAGGGAATTTGTTCTACAATTGAAAAGGAAATGATTGTGGAGCTATAGGGACAGAACAGAGGAAGGGAATTAGTTAAAAAAAAACTCTTTCACAGAGCCAGCAAAGTCACCAGGGGCCTCCTTCTGAGCTGTATTGTGATACATAAACACAGTTAGAAATGAACGAAGTGTAAAGGGTGCCGGTGTAATTAAAAAAAAACTACACATTTCTAAATGTATTGATGTCTTCAATACTCAGTGCAGTTGCTTCACTTTGAATTCATTGTGTTCGACCCTTTATTAAATGCATTTCTTTATTAATATTTCCTATGATGACCTGTTTACCTAGAGTTCTTCCTGTGTCTATTTGCATCCATGTTTTTTCTGGAGTCTCAGAACTATGATAATTGCTTCTATTTCCACTTTTTATTTGTTTGTTTATCCCTTTCATCATCCTAGACCTCTCCCTCCTTTCTTCATTCCTCCTTCCATTTTTCACCTTGAGGGTAAATGGTCCTTTCAAAAAAAGCACTCTAAATTTTGGTTGATCTTTGTGCACTTCTGTTGCTATTCTAGGCTTGACACAGTCTTGGGAAATCCTGCAGCTTTGCTCCATACCTCTTTTGGCATTCCACATTTAGACACTCCTTGATCTACTTTTGTGAGCAGCAGCCTTAAATACTTCTCCATACTACCTCACTAATATTCCCACCAAACATGCCCAGTGGAAGCTAATCGTGATCATTTCCTCTGCATCCCACAAATGCCTCTTTATGGACACTTCAAGCAGATAGACTATCCTCACACCTCACCACCTCTTCTTTCAGACGAAGGCCATTGCTGTCTATGGGTTCATTGAGTTTGGCTGCACTTAAATCAGGGCCTTGACAGAAACTTGTCTGAGGGATGATTACACTTTTCTCATAAATAAAGACCCAAACCTTTCGATAGAATCAGATCCTCTCATTACAATGCAGATTGGACAAAGCATTATCTCCTCAGGTTACGCTGTTCTTTCTGGATAGTCTTCAAATGCGGAATCATTCCAACCTCAGTCAGAATAAGAATCCTTCTAGGGAGCCAAGCAGAGGAGCTATGCAGAAGCCACACCCCTTTTGTAGACACTGGCTGCTGTCTTCTTTGAAAAGCTATAAGGGGAATGTATAAAGCGATAGGGTGACAGGATGGTAGGATGGTAGCTGAGTAGATTGGCACAGTGCAAGAGTGGCAAGGTGGTAGGTGACTGATGTAGCAATTGGGTCAGGTGGCAGGAAGGTAGAGAAGTGAAAGCAGGTGAGGTGAGGTTGGTGGAGCAGGTTTGAGGGTTGGGGTGGGCATGGGTAAAGCAAGACGTCTGGAGAAACCCAAGGATTCAGGCAGGGTGGGCTCTGGAGAGATGTCAGAGGGTAGAGTGGAGTCAGAGAATTGTGGGTTAGTAGGAGCATATGAGGTCAGGAGGCTGTTGATTGATTTGGTGGTCAGTGAGTTTGGAAGGGTCAGTTGTACAGTTATCAGACATTAGCCAAGGGTTTTACTGCTTGCCATTTTGTGGCTAGTTATCCAGGTCAGTATAAAAACAAAATACTGTGGATGCTGAAAATCTGAAACTCGTTAGGTGAAATGCCTTGGTGGAGAGAGAAACAGAGTTTACATTTAGAGTCCAACTTCAGACTGAAAGGGGTTAGAAAATATAGTTTTTGACAAAGAGGTTTATGGGGAACAGTCATTGTGGAGGCCCAGTGTAAAAGACAAACATTTCTTAATTGTGTTGAAAGAAAAATGGAGATGTAAAACGGTAAAAAGTAAATAAGACAGGCCATTGGGCTTGTTAGAATGGTGGAGAATGTAAGAAAAGTGGAGAACAGACATAATGCAGTCAGGCTGTGAAGTTGACTCCACTCCTCATCACTCCTAACATTTCTTCATTCCCCATGACTTCATCTTACATAATCCAGGGAAGGTACAATACTTGCCCATTCACCTCCCTGTTCCTCACTGTCCAAGGTGCCAAACATACCTTCCAGGTGAAGTAGTGTTTTACTTGTAGACCTTTGAATCTAGTGCTGCTTGTAATGCTGTCTCCTTTACATTGGCAAGACCACATTCAGCCTGGGCAACGGCTTTACAGAACACCTACACTCTCCGCAGGAATGACCCCAACTTCCGGTTGCTTGTCATTTCAATAAACCAGCTGTTCTCACATTTCTGTCTTGAGCTTGCTACAGTGTTGCAACGAAACACAACACAAGCTCAAGGAGTAACAACTCATTTTCTGCTTAGACATTTTACAACATCTAGGACTCAATATTGAATTCCACAACTTCATAGACTGACCACATGATGGGCATCAGCCACCAAATCTCTCTTCCATGGACATTAGCATTCAGTATGTGCCAGCCTCTAGCAACTCCTCATAGTACATCTCTGATCCACTTACAGAAAATGTCTTTACTTCACACCTGCACCTCCAGCTGTATTGATAACTATTGTTGTAATACTGCAGGAAGGAAACTGTGTTCAGGGATATATATTCAGCTCATAGAGTGGACCAGATTGCATCTCCGGGCTCATCACTTGCTGTCATAATACTCACTCTCTCTCTCTCTCTCTCTCTCTCTGAGCCTACCTGGATGTTCATAGGATCCCTGCTTCTCATTACCTTGCCCTTTCAGCCAGAGAATCCAGGTTTACATTTCAAGCTCACCACAGTTGTCAGTAAGTCTAAGTTAAGTCAAGGAGGATAACCTTTGCTCAGAGGATGCAGTAAGTCAAAGGCCACCTCCGATGCAAGTCCAAGGACTTAGAAATGGTCAGTCACCCACTCAGTCGTCAGAATCGGGCAGCTGCCCATATAAGAGGTGAGGAAACAAATGTCGGGTAGCTCACCAACCGTCTTGAGTCTTTTCACATTATTGTACTGTTTTCCTCCTGGAATGAGCAAGAAGCAATTATTGCTTGTGATTAAAATGAGCAGAAGTGCTGCTGATTTTGATACAGGTGGAAAGGTTTCCTAAGCAAGTAAGTAAGCAACACAGAGGGTTAGTGGTATTGTGGTTTGGGATGGCGAGTGGGGGAAGATGTTGCAATCAGTAATCAGTGGTAGAGCATGGGTTTTGGTTGTGGATTCGTACTGTTGCAGAGATTGAGGGTGCGAAGTATCAGAGAGAAGATGATGGCATTTATGCTTGTGGAGCAGAAAAGCACATTGACCTTCTTGCTACAGTGCTGGGTATTCCTCCAGATGGCTGAGGTTTCACTGAGCCTGGCAGACACCTCAGAACAATCTGGCATGATCCAGCAATGTGACCTCTACTAACTGGATGTCCTGTTCTGCGAAGACTGTGTGGACATCACCACATCCAGAGGGACTTCTAGGTTCCTGCCTGCAAAGTAGGATGCCAAATTTCCCTTCTCTGCCATTTCTAGGGCAAATGCCCAGAACCATGCAAGGCAGCTCCAGATTGACAGTACTTGTCCAGGTGCACAATCAGGTTTTATAGATGCCACTGGCACCAGGGATGCTAGTCAATTCTGGGATGTATTGTCAGTGATAAATTTTTCCAGCAAAGGTACAAGGTAAGATGGGGATTGAATAGGATGGGAAGGATGCCAAAGGGACAGAGTCGGTCGTTAATGAGGTGAGATTGTTAAGCTATGGTAAGGAAAAATGATGAAGTCTCACATCAAAACACCCTCCAAAAACTCAACGCAACTGTCACTTAGCTAAAATTAAATAAGATTCAGCCTGGAGACTTTGGTGGGTCCCAGAAGTAGGGGACATTCCCACTGGAAGTTCAGACTTCATGAAGAAATTACAGTGTTCTTGCATCAGGACTTCACTGTGGTCCTAGTATATACCTTGGAGTGCATCTAGTCTCAAATAATCCTCCGCTTGACTATACTATTCACCGCGTGTCACATCTAGACCATTGTAGCAGCAGAGTTTCACTTGTCACCAATTGTATCTTCATCTGCTCTAACTCCTCTGACACCTTCCCCTCCTTTCAGCATTTTGTCTTGTTCGCCTCCATCTCTCAATTAAAGTATTTGTTCTCTACCACCTCCCAAGCAACAAAATGTTTTCTGACTAAAATATCTTCACTGTTTTTCTCTTAGAGGTTTCTGCACAGAGCGACTTCTCATCCTAAGCGATTTCAGCTTCCATTCCAACTCATTGATTTCTCTCTCCTGTCATTCACTGCCCTTTTACACTCCCTTAATCATTCCCTCCACATAAATTCTCTAATACATAATCACAGTTACCCTTTGACCTCAGTATTTCCATCCTGTTCATCACAGATATTGCCATGTTTGATCACTGCATGAATTACTCTCCACTCACATTCCTCTTCCTCCTTCAGTTTCTGCAAAAAGGGCAAGCTTGCTCCCAACTCACTGATAATTTTCCTGACTCTGACTCATTACTCATCACAACATATCTGCAGCAAACTATCTACCCATTCACACCTCCGACTTAATACCATAAGAAATAGGAACAGGAGTAGGCTGTTCAGCTCCTCGAGCCTGCTCCACCACTCAACAGGATCATAGCTGATGTGACATTCACTTTCTTGTGTTTTTCCTGTAACCTTTGATTCCTCTACTGATCAAGAATCTATCTCAGCCTTAAATATACATGAGGACCCTGCCCCTATAGCTGTCTGTGACAAGGAGTTTCAAAGACTTTCAGCCCTCTGAGAGAAGAAATTCTTTTTCATCTCAAGACTTACATTGGCATCTCTGGTCCTAGAACCCTCCCTTGAGGGGAAGCATCCTCTCAACATTTACCCTGTCAAGCCTCTTAAGAATCCTATATGTTTCAATAAGATTACCTCTCATTCTTCTAAACTGCATTGAGTAGAGTCCCAACCTGTTTAGCCTTTGCTCATAAGACAATCCCTCCATGTCAGGGATCTAGTGAATCTTCTATAAACTGCCTTCAATGAAATAACATCTTTCCTTAAATGAGGGGACCAAAACTACTCTCAATACTCCAGATGCCTTAGCCCTATTCAAATTGTTATTCCCTCTTCCTCTGGCTGTTCACCAAGTACTGATCACATTTCTCTTTTCCCCAAGTCTGATAGACTCAGGCTCGAGTACATTTGGCAGACAAGTAGTTTAGCCATTCACATCTGCCTAGATTACATTAAGCTCTATGGGTTCAAGCATGGTGGGGTGTATGTCTCCATTCAAAACTGCCTTCATATGCTTCTGTCCTGTTTCCACCACCCGCAGCTTCAACAAGTTTGAAGAGCTCTGAGTCATTAAAATTTGAAACCATTTCATTAGCTGCCCCTGCTGCTTCCCTCTCTGTCCTTCATTTATGAGGTCAAACGTTCCTGAATGTCATCCCTTGACCTAGCATTGAACTCTAATCTTTCTCTAGTTTTTCTACTATCTCCTCTCATGCCTTTTCTGAGCTTGTCTTGTTCCTGAGACCCTCTTCATGATTCCTTAGCTGTATTCCCACAAATTCCCTTTGATTCTACCATTTCTTGATGTTAGGAACTGTTCTCTCACCTCAGGTATAGAGCAATCTTCCTCCAAATCTGCTGTTGTCGCATATCTGCTCAAAACCAATTCTTAATCCCTTCCATTCTTCCGATTTATAATCTTTCTTTTCTCTTTAAAGGTCTTGGATGTGTTGTAATTGCCTAAATCCATGTCTGTCTTAGCTGAAACTCTATATTTTGCTCTCTCCAATCTGGTTTCTGTGAGAATCTAAGCTCTAGAACTCCTTTTCTAAATGTCTTTGACATTGTCATGCCTCCCCTCCTTCAGCAAAAGTAGAAATTGCTGGAAAAATTCAGTAGGTCTGGCAATATCTGTGGAGAGAAATCAGAGTTTACGTTTTAGGTCCAGTAGTGACCCTTCTTCAGAGATGATGGTAGAATACAGCTAAGGAATCTTGAGGAGGGTCTCAGGAAAAAGACAAGCTCATAAAAGACATGAGAGGAGATAGTAGAGAAACTAGAGAAAGAAACTAGATGGGGAGATATCAGAGATTATGTTTTAGGTCCAGTAGTGACCCTTCTTCAGAAATGACAGTAGCTAAGTGAAGATTCATATTTATGCAGAAGATAGGGTGGGGGTGGGGTGTGGGGGCTGGTGGAAATAGAGCCCAAAAGAGAGAGAAAGATAATTGAACAGAAAAAGAATTGGGTAAAGGTCAGCCTGGGAGAATGAATAGCTGCTAATGGGGTCCATTAATAGCTGACAATGGGTTGTGTGTGGTGGCAGCCCATATGGTGTCAAGGCCTAGCCTGAACGCCTTCTTTCAAGTCATTACCCCAATCCCCACACACCAGGCTGCGTTTTTCCAACAATTTCTGTTTTTGTTTCTGCTTCCAACATCCGCAGTTCTTCAGTTTTTTCCTTTACTCCTTCCTTTAAGTCACTCCTTAAAATCTATCTCCATATTCACCTGCCCTTTATCTCCCAATAAATTTGGCTGTTATATAGTATTAAGAATGTTTTAATTTATTTTTAATTTATTTAATTTATTAATGTTTTAATTTAATTTATTGTTTTAATTAATTTAATTTATTGCAATAATCTTCAAAACATTAGTTTTGCCATTTAATTTCTGTCACATGAGCTGCAACAGTTGAAGAAGGCAACACACTACCATCTTCTCAAGGGCAATTTAGGGTAAGCAACAAATGCTGGCCTTGAGAGTGATGTTTATATTCCACAAACAAATATAACAAAAGAAAACAATTGAATATTCAGTAAAATTATGCACAGTTGCTTTATTCAAGAGGACTCAGAAGTAATAAAGTACAAAGAGAGTCTACGACAGTGGGAAAATAATCAAATACCCCACAACAAAGACCACCTACTGAACAAATGTATTTATAATTCTATCTGTCAATCAAAGGTTTAACTCTCACTCTTCAGGAATATAATTACATAAATGCATGGAAAACGTAAATGGACAAACCTGGTGTTTTGAATTTTACTAAAGCTCATGCAAGTGTAAATTGATGCGTCAAACTATATTGGCGAGAAAATTCACTTGAATTATGGGCCAAAAAATATTCTATGGGTCACAAAAAGACACAATTGTAACTTTTATTTGTGCTGTTGAGTTGTAGGACATTACGATAAGTAACACTTGCAAGTATCTAGTATTTGTTATTTGGGTCTGAGTGCTGCTGTTAAGGCCTGCATTTGTTGCCAATACCCAATTACAATTGAGAAGCAGGGAAGGGATTTTTAGTGAAGGCTGGAAAGAGTAGGCTGCTACAAACTGTATTGCACCCTGGACCTCAGAGGAGCAAAAATGCCAGACTGGAGAAATATTAAAATCCTTTTAAAAGTCATTTTGAATCCCCTACCAACATTCTTTATGAATAGTATTTAATCAACATCAGATCTCAGGAAGAATCAGTATGTGACAGCAGTGAGACTTCCAGCTGAATCTTGTCAGTTTGGACAATTGAAATATGATCTCAACCAAGATAGGATTGCCTTCAGAAGAAGAGGTCCTGCCATGTGTGCATGTCTGTTGAGAGAGGAGGATCTTCTAAGGAAATTATCAACACGTGCAAAAGGTGAACGGTCATCAATCATCGGGTACAATATATGAATGGAAGGCCAGATGAGTAGTAATCTAGACTTATGAGGACAACACAATGAAGAAAAGGAAGAAATAGTTCTAGAAGAGACAGCAGAAAGATTAAGGCCAGAGTATGTTTACCCTGGGGCAAACATTGTCCAAACTTCAAGAACTGAGTCACTTTGCATCCATGTGTTTTGCTGGAAAGAACAAAGTAGGCCTGTAAAAGTGACTGCTGGAGAGCTGTCAGATAGTTCTGACAAATCACTTTATACCATATAACAGGTTGGTAGTATATAATCTTAAGGTAATAAATTGAAGAGTTAGAATGATAACAATAGAAGGAGAGTGCCATGTGAACATGATGTTTTAAGCAGACACTGAAGATGGTGATCCAAAATTAAGCCTCTGAAGGCAAACTTGAGGCTATATGATAGGATGATACTTCTCTCAAAAACACAAATAAAGTTGAGAGCCCAAGGAATGTGAAGAATGAAGACCTGATGTTCCAGAAATTAAGCAAACTCCACTCATTTCAGTTGAAACTAGGCCAACAGTTGGCCAATAACACTACCTCTATCACAGGAGATTTGTAGCATTTCACAGGACATCAGACCATTGACTCCCTAACAACCAGTTCTACATTGTGAGAAAAATAACATTGAATCACATGACCAAGGCATTTGACAGGAGTTGGCGGTGAAGTAACATTGGAGAGATTTTTGATGGGCTACCCCTTCTGTGAACAGGTCTCATGGGCTCATGACAGCAGACTGGGGAGTTTTAGGAAGACCCAACATTCCATTTCCACAAAAAGAAGGGCTTCTCTGAGCTTGCTCTGTCCAGCATTGAGCAGCAGCATCTGCCAGAGCAGCTGCACACCATTAGGAACCAAGAGCAAAGGTGTGACATCGGGGATAGAAAGACTTCAGGATTTCCACCTTGCACAGTCTTTAGTAGCACAAACTATTGCTCTGCCAACTCTCACTTTCAACTGATTTGCATTTCACCAGCATAAACTAGAACCACAAAAATCAAATGTAGATTAACAATTTTCCCAAGGATTCATTGTTTTATATTTTGAAATGGTTTACATCAGAAACACTCAAATGACCCATGAAGTACCAGAAGTAACATGGGGTCTATGCTCAAGGGAGGGCCCTCCCAAAAGGCCCTCCCAAAAGGCCCTCCCACTGTGTGTGATGGTACGTTGGAGGTACATTGTTCAGTAGTGCCTGGTTGAGCTTGAGTTGCTCTTGGCATTCAGTCAAAATGTAGAGGTGTTGGCTGAGCACCACAACAGCTTGTTGCTCTGTCAGCCCTGCAGGGGCAGACCTTATCACACAGCATGGCTCCACAGATGCTTTACCTGCCAGCTGGGCCATTGTGGCAGATAATGATGATGGAACTCCATGAAGTATGGCTGTTTCATCACCATTAATTACCTCAGCACTATTTTGAAGTCCTAGGTTTCT
Source organism: Rhincodon typus (assembly GCF_021869965.1). NCBI lineage: Eukaryota > Metazoa > Chordata > Chondrichthyes > Orectolobiformes > Rhincodontidae > Rhincodon > Rhincodon typus. The sequence goes on along the minus strand of NC_063333.1, from coordinate 104,948,273 downwards.
AGAATGGACACATCTGAGCTGTATCTTGCATCAACTCCATGCTTCACTGCACCATTTGTGCCACTGAACAGTCAATGCTATTTGAAGGATGTGGTTCTGAAACAGTTAATATTGAAATTATACTTACTCCATGTAACGTGAGGATATCGTGCATACTTTGGTTGGAGCAGTAAATAGACTTGTACAAGTCCCAATGTGATAGACCGAGTTCCAGATTATTGTACTTTGGATTCAAATCACCTCCTAATCTAAACATTCCCACAACCCCAAAAACCCAACCTGTCAAAAATTTTGTTTTAGCACTAGTGTGCTCAGCCTCATAATGTTTCCCATTTTATGAATTGATCATCCTCTATCATTTCTAATTATGAACTTCAAACATCCCAATATTGTCAATTTCAGAACAAGTATATTCTGTGAATCTATGGCATCAAGGAGCCAGTTTGAAACCATTCAATTTCATTTCATCTTAGACAGTTAACAGATAGATAAGACTTTAACTGGATGTTAAAGTTTAAAGTGGAGCCTCAGTTCTTTTACTCGGAAGAAGACGTGAGATGTTCACATCTGTGGACAATGACAAGGTTATCCATAATAACCGTGAGCACAGTCTTGCAGCGGCTGGGTATGGGAAACATTGACGTCCTGTTCTGGAAGCTGCAGCTACACACATAACTCAGAGGTCCACATGATGGCAGGAAAAATTAGAGGGAGTGTCGTTACTGGACTATTTATTTGCAGAGTTGTGGGATTCCACAACATAAACAAAATGATGATAAGATCTCTGGTCCTGAAGCCCTACACCCATTTCCAACATATCCTATTTCTGTTGGGTAACTTGAAATTCCCACATGGGAAAACCCAAACACAACTGGGTCATTTAAATTTATGACTGAATTCAAACAGACCCTCTTTTGACTGAAGGAGAGCCTTATCCTACAGTGTGCAAGTTAGAATTTTTTAAAAGTGGGTATAAATGCATATCACCTGTGGATTTGTGAAGTTGTCAAGCTATTACATCTTCCTTTTAAATTTTGAAAAGAAAATCAGCCGATCTATTGAAACAAATCTGTGCTTGCAATTTCAATAGATGTTTGTTCACATAACACTTAAATGCTACCTTTATAGCATTATTAGTCTATGATTGCTTCCACATCTGGTATTTTCACATTGGAGTCGATAAATTCACAGTTTGACTGACAGCTCCAAGAGGTTACTAAAACATTAACTATCTTTGATTTGGAATTATGAATATAAATATTTGTTTTATAAATAATTAAGTACTCCAGGGGATTTAAATGTATCAAATGGGTTTTTATGAATGCAAGATTTTTTTCAACATGGTGAAATCTATGCCGATACTTAGAAATATATTTTGCTTCATTCAACATGGGTCCTGAGGTCTATCTATAGTGGTTATTGGATGATTTGGCATGGAAGTTGGACGGAAAATGTGGGGTGGATGGGGTGTATAGGTTGGCATGACTTGGCACTAGGTTGGCATAGGACCTGTAAGTGGCCTGGTATAGCATCTAATAATTATGATACTATGAAGAATGCTATGCCTAATGCATATGAGTTAGTTCTAGACATTTACAAATATTGGACTAGAAATATGACTAATTTTTGTGAGGAAAAGGAGAAGGATTTGATAATTGGCATAGAGCTATGAATTTTGAGCAAGACACTGAAATCTTTAGATAATATTAATGGAAGAATTTAGTAACAATATTCCTTTAACAATAAAGTTCCACCAAGGAGACCATCAAGTTTCTAAGATAAGAGAAGTGCCATTAGTTATTAACTATTCCACAAATGCATAGTTAGCAGTAAATCTTACTTAACAAATCTACACAAACTGGAGAGACAAGTGTCAAAATAATGAACAGAACACTAATTACAGTGAGGGGAATAGCAAAGATGTGAAGACAGATGTTCCTTAGAATAGTAGAAAAAAGACAATGTGAGAGTTATGTGACAATGTATGATTTGAGGTGACCAACATGTCACTTTTACCATAAGATGTGGCATGTAAAAGCAGATGGGTGGCTATTAAAAGCTAAGCCAGTGGCATTAAGGGAATGTCTAGAGTTTTTCCAGAAATTGCTGTCCCAGTGAGTGTCTTACAACAAATCAGCACCACATAAGGTATTTACTGTGGGTAAAAATTAAAACATGAAACATTGTGGAATTCTTATATTTGAGAGTAGTCACTCAGCTTTTAACCAAGACAGGGTCTAAAAGCATTGTTATTCTTAATGATCCAGGGTAGGCTGATGTTAACAAAATACCTAATTTCTCCCCAGAATGTTTGATGAATAAAAATGAGGCATTAATGGAAATTGTTTAATTGTTCAATTATGTAGATTGAATGTGAATTGGTCATTAGACAGTAGTTTTCTTTTTATGTGAGTTGCATCAAAAATGTTTATTAATGATGTTGACCTTATCTTGGAATCATAGAATCCTATAGTGTGGAAGCAGGCCATTTGGCCCATCAAATCCACACTGACCCTTCAAAGGCCATCCCACCCAGACACACCACCCTATCCTATCCCTGTAACCATGCATTTCCCATTGTTAATCCACCTAGCCTGCACATCCCTGGACACTATGGGCAATTTAGCATGGCTAAACCGCCTAACCTGCACTTCGTTGCACTGTGGGAGGAAACTAGAGCACCCGGAGGAAACTCGCGCAGACACAGGGAGAATGTGCAACCTCCTCACAGACAGTCATCTGAAGGTGAAATCTAACCTGGGTCCCTGGCACTGTGAGGCAGCAGTGCTCACCACCTAGCGACCATGCTACGGAAGGTTCCCAGTGGGGAATAATCTTTTCTCGCTCGAGATTGTGCATTGCCTCCAGATGTTTCCACAAAATCTACTGAATATTTTAAAGATCAGGATAAATCTGAAAAATATTTGCTCATCTCTGAATTGTTTGTAAAGGGCAATGGTGAAAGACAAAAGACTTGAGAGATGTCCAAAGAGTCATAATCTCAGACTGCTAAAGTTAAAAGACACTGAAATCTCAGGCAAACAACCATAAATTAAAAACTGGCAGCAAACAGAAGCTGTCTGAATTAAATTGCTTGCAGACATTATAGAGGTCTGTAAACTTATGAGGGATATAGATAGGGTGAATAGCCAAGGTCTTTTTCCTAAAGTAGACGAGTCCAAAACTAGAGTGCATAGATTTAAGGTGAGAGGGGAAAGATTTAAAAAGGACCTGAGAGAGAACTTTTTCATGCTGGGTGTGGTCCATGTATACAACAACCTGCCAGAGGAAGTGGTGAAGGCTGGTACAGTTACAACATTTAAAAGGTATCTGAATGGATAGATGAATAGGAAGGGTTTCGAGGGACATGGGCAAATGTTGGCAAATGGAACTAGATCCGATTAGATAGTCTGGTCGGCGTGGATGAGTTGGACCGAAGGGTCTTTTTCCATCCCATATGACTCTATGGCCTAGATATTTTTAATCAATCCATTCGGATGTTTTATGACACACCTCTGAAGCAGTTGGACTTGAGGCTGGGCCTTCTGGTCCAGAGGTAGGGACACTACCAATGCACCACAAAAGAATTCTAAATTTGATTTTAAATCAACCTATTTGGATAGATGTTAGCTATCACAGGCGTGAACCTGAAATGTCTCATGCAGAGATGAGGACACTACTGATGTGTCACAAGAACCTTGTTATTTGGCAGTGAGACACCAAATCCTGACCACTAAACCATCTCAGATAACAAGGTGCAGAGCTGGATGAACACAGCAGGCCAAGCAGCATCAGAGGAGCAGGAAGGCTGACGTTTCAGGCCTAGACCCAAC